>NC_080201.1:1832983-2135564 GCF_030028045.1 Hippopotamus amphibius kiboko | reverse complement strand
GTCAGATACGTAACCTCTCGGTACCCGTCCAGTCCCTCCTCCACAGAGTCCATCAAGGAGACTCACTGTGCAGTCTGACCCCAACACAAAAAGGTGAGGGTGTGATCTGAGCCCACAAGACATGTCCACTCCTTTGCTCACATGCAATGCAGAAAAGCAGACGTGTCAGCCATCTACAAGGGAAAGCAACTCCACTCATTTTAGAGACAAAGAAAGTAAAGGTACAGGTGGAGACACCACCTCTTGGTGCACCGTGACTGAGCACGTGACTACAGGCATACATCAGGCCATAGATATATGGATGTGCAAACACACCTTGTCACAAATACACACTGCACTGTGAACATATGAACATGTATGTGCTATGCCTGTCATGAACATATGAATGTATGAATATACTGTACGATGAATATATGCGTAAATGTGGTGTCATGAACATATAATGTGTCATGAATATAGGAATGTAGGAATACATCAACATATAAACATATATACTATGTCATAAATACATATTTATATACAACACACACATACACATACCGTATCATAAACTATAGAAGGTTAGAAGATTAAAAAACACTTTAGATACCACCTAACCCCAGGATGCAAATTGGTTTCATCCTGTGAGCCAATGCTGATAACTGGTAGAGTCTGAGGCTTCTCTGGGTTCACTGGGAAAAGGTGGGGGATGCTTACTGATGCCTGGTGAGGGTAGGGGTGGGAGAAGTGGTGTGTGTGCCAGTCTGTGGCCTTCTGTGTGTTACACCCATCTGGGGTGACAGAAGTCTCCCCCCCCATCATGATGTTCATGAGACCCCCCTTTCTTGGGGAGAGAGGGGATGAGACCCGTGTGCACTGTTACCTGGGATGCCTTTAAAACTCTGCTGCCTTTTCACCACCTAAGACAAAAGATAAGAATGTGGGCAAGTGTGCCAGCCACAGTGATCCACCAAGAGGGGAGCCCAGTGATTTGGCCTGGAAACCCCCTGGAAGGGGTCCACGGCCAGCTCAGAATGCAAGCCGTATTCTCCTTTTAAAAGGCCTCTGGGTCTTAATTCTGGGGACAATTTGCTACTTGATGACAGAAAACCAGCAACTGGAATGTGGGTGAAGGCAGAAGGAAGCCTCTAACTCCAGGACACTCAGAAAGCAAGGGAGAGAAGTGGCCCTGAAGCTGAGTTGGGCCAGACCTGGCTGACCATCCCCCTCCATAGTTGCTGACCTGGAACCAGAGCTATTGAGGTAGCCATACAGAGCCAAAGAGCGAGGACAGACACTCGAGTGATGGTCCTTCCCCAGCACCCTCCCTCCATGCCTGCCAGGCTGGGGCTACAAGTGCAGAGTGCTCAGACAGGCAGAGAGAGCTGAGGGGGAGGGAAGGCAAGGAGAGGGAGGATGGGGTGGGAAGGAAGAGGGAGGGAGGTGAGAGAGATGGAAGAGAAGAGGGAAGGAGGAGGAGAAGGCAGGAGAGAAGGGGACAGAAGAGATGGCGGGAAAGGTGGCAGCAGCACCTCATCAGAGAGCAGTGTAGCCCACCCTTCCCAACACCACCAGGACACCTGACCTGGGCCTGCCCTGAGGACCGCTTGCCTCCTGCACTCTGCTGCCTTGGGCCACAGCTTCCAGAAGACCCCCAGACATCAATGAGGCCACTGTGGGGAAAGAACCCAGCACCCTTTCCCCTTATCTCTGGGCCCCTCCTCAGCCCACCCCTCACTCTCAGGCCTCGCTGCCGTGCGAGGCTCCGTCTTACCTTCTTGTGAGACCTCAGGACCTGGGGCACCCAGTAAGGCATCACGGCCTGATCCCTAGGCATCGGGAGGCGGCCCCCAAAGCGGTGGCGTGGGCAAGGGAATGCCTTGGTGGTTCTGGGGACATGAAACCGGACCATCTTTTGGATCTAACAGAGGAAGGGAAGAGAAGGTCCAAAGCGGAGTGGAGCCACCCCCCAGATAACCTCAGCCTCGGGGAGGGCCCTGGAGAGCACCTCTTCTACACAGCACACCCCAACCGCCTGGCTGAGGGAGCAGGTCCCCCCTTCATGATATTCCCAGGGGTGGCTGGAACCCTCATTACCCACCACCTGCACCTCTGCAGTGGGACATCTGTGTGGTGCTGTGGCGGGACACATGGGTGGGAGTCAGGACACCTGGCTCTGTCCTGAGCCTGGCGGTCTCCAGGAGCAACCCTTGGGTGCAACATTTAGCCTCTCTGAGCCTCAGCATCCTCGGCTAGAGAGAAGGCTCTGCCAGCATCTTGACAACATCGGTCAGAGTCTAAAATGGATAGTCTTTGATCCAGCAATTACACTCCTGGGACTGTATTCCAGGAGGACATGTGTGCGTTTGCTCAAGAATACTCAGTGCAGCACTGGCTGTAGTGACTGAACGGCCTCAATGCCCATAATAAGGGACAATAAATAATGGACAAGGGGACAGAGGGAATGGGTGGCCTTTGGAAAGAATGAGGCAGACCTGTCTTTCCTGACATAGGATGAACACAGAGACACAGTATTAAGTGAGAATTGCAGCACTGTATGCTACCATTGACATTAAAAAAAATGTGTGTGTGCAATGTTTCTTGTATATAAGGTGTGATGGGTCAGACCCTTGCCCCAATTCCTCACCCCACCCCCTCCAGTCGTCTCACCCGTTGCCCTGCAGTTCTGCAGCTCCTTCCAGAAGAAGGACACAGGGTAGACCCGCCCCTCGACTCTGGTCAGACCATGCACTGGTTTGGCCAACAGAATAAGTAGGGAGTGACAGCAGCCAGATCTGGGTCAGGCTGAAGGGCCCCGCAGGTGTCCAGCTGTTCTGGCACCTCTGTCATGGCGACATAAGACAGTGCCTGAGACAGCCCATTTGCGCCAAGATTAGGACACCTGGGGCCAAGCCACCAGCAGAGTCCCCCTCAGACACATGAGCAATCACAGTGACTGTTGTTTCAAGCCAGGCGTTAGGGTGACTTGTACATCACTAGCAAAACAACACATGCAAAGAAAATCTCCAGAAGGACAGACAAGGACACCTCCAGGAAAGGGGTGAGAGAGAGAGTTCCATGCACCACAACCCTGCTGCACTGCGGCAATGTCCAATCACGTGCTCACGGTGCACATTATAAAACATAAAACTGCTTTTGAGTGGCCCCTGCGACTTCCTGAGGCTACAGGAGGACTGAACTGGAATGTTGGTGTAAGGTGTGCTGCAAAGCACAGGCACTGCCGCAGGAAGGAAGAAGGGGGTCCTGGGCCTCCTCCAAAGGAGACGAAACAAGGCCTGGAGACCCGGGAACCTCCCTGCACCGTGGCTCCTTGCCACCATGGCATGGGACACCTCACCTAGGACCCTTTTGCCTGGTAGGATAAGGACACTCTGGCCTCTTCTACCCAGTCCACCTGCACCTGCTGAGCCCATTCTCCGTGGCAGGGGCTGTGCCAGAAGCAACAAGACCCCATCCTGCCCATGGCACCTCCCTGCACAGCACCGTCTGCTGGGAAAGAAGAAACTCCAAGACGCGGGGAGCAAGCTGGGAGAACATTCAGGGTAGAGGTGATGGCTAGATGGATAAGCAGGGGAGCAATTATGCCTGTGGAGAGCCCCATGGACCCGGACAATAGAACTACCAGGGTGGACATAATGTGTCACCTACACAGCAACCATTCCTCCTCCTGTTAAAAGAAACCAATTTTGCTCATGGGGCAAAGCAGCCTGGCCCCAGAGATGAGCCAGTCCCATTTTGCCAGCAAAGGGTCTTGGTGGGGGGCGGGTGTTGCAGATAAAAAGATGAAGAGAAGTCAGCTGGGGTTTCTGGGAATGTTTTATCCCTGAGAAGAAAGAGAGGGTGGGAGAGTAAGCCTTTGGAAGACTCTGAAAGGCTCACTTTCTCCCATGTGCATCACGGGTAAGACAGAGACCCATGGCCACCATCTAGAAACACTAGAAGTGACAGTGCAAACACTGAGCAATCTGGGTCCTTGAAGACATCATAAAGCCAAAAAACCAATCCTAGAAGAAACCCTCTCTACCAAAGCCCCTGGTTGAATGCATTGTGGAACAGTTTTCTGTTTCTTGCACCTAACACTTCCCTTCTGATGGAACAGGAGCCTGAGGAGCAGGTGGAATGGGGACTCGTATCCAGGCAGGGGCAAGATCGAGAAGGACCCCAGGAGCTGTGTCAGGGAGTTTGGTCCATATTCTGAGGGAAATGGGGCTCCACGGGGGAGTGACAGGACCAGATCTACAGTTTTAAAAGCTTATATCAGAAAATGGACAGTCAGAGCTGGAAATGATGGCTGACAGTGAGACCAGCTGGGAGGCTGGGCAGTCACCCTGGTGAGATGTGCTGAGCACCTTGACTTCTATATTCCTTCCACCCTCATCCCTGACACCCAGCAGCAAAACTCAGTGGGAAGAGTCTGGAATCAGAGCCAGAGACCTAGATTCTAATCCCTGATCTGCTATGGACTGACTGTGTGATCTTGGACAAGTCCCTGCCCTCTCTGGACCTCAGTTTGCCCATCTGCTAAAGGGGGATAATAATACTTACTCTGCCCAACTTTCAAATGATACAATGACCAACAGGAGGGACTGAGGCTACCACCACTGCCTAGAACAATATGACTTAGTCATCTTGATACCACTGACCCCTTTGAGAGTCTATTAAAAAACAAGAAACAAGAGATTCCACATTCTACAATCACTACAGAGTCTGCTGATATTAAAAGGGTAATAAGGGACTATTATGAACAACATTATGCCAATAAATTCAACAACACTAATATAATGGACAAATTCCTTGAAAGCTATAAACTACTAAAGCTCACTCATGAAGAAACAGATAACCTAAACAGCTCTGTATGTATTAAATTAAATTTGTAGTTGAAAACTTTCCCACAAAGGAAGCTATAGGCCCACATGGCCTCACCAGCAAATTCTACCAAACACTCAAGGAAGAAATAATACCGGTTCTACACAAAGACTTCCTGAAAATAGAAGAATACTTCCCAACTGATTCTACAAGTCCAGGATTAAGACATCATAATTAAATGGGTTTGAAAGGTTGGTTTAACTTTTGAAAACCAATAAAAATAATTCATCATATTAATGAACCATAAAAGAAAAACTATAAAATGATTTCAATAGACACAGGCAAAATCCAACATTCATTTCTGATAAAAGCTCTCAGCAAACTAGGAATAGAAGAGAGCTTCCTCAGCCTGATAAAGGGCATCCAAACTTACAGCTAACATCATACTTAATGGTGAAACCTCAAATGCATCCTCTAAGATCAGGGGGTAAAAAAGGATGTCTGTCTTCCCCACTCTACTTCAACAGTCTACTGGAAGTTCCATCCATGTATCAGACAAGAAAAATAGATAAAAGGCATCCAGATCAGAAAGAAAGAAATAAAACCATCTCCATGCAGATAACATGATCACCCATGCAGAAATGCTGATGGAATCTACAAAACAGCCACCAGAATAAATGAGTTTAATGATATTGTGGGATACAAGATCAAAATACAAAAATAAATGGTATTTCTAAATACTAGCAATAAGCAAAGATAAACTGAATTTTAAGAACAATGTCATCAAAAATATGAAATACTTATAAATAAATATGACAAAAGGTGTGCAGGACCTGTACACCAAAAACTTCAAAATATTTCTGAAAAATATTAAAGAAAATCTAAATATAGAGATTACCATTTTCATGGATCAGAAGACTCAATACTGCTAAGACAATTTCTTCAAATTGATCTACACATAATCCCAATCAAAACCCCAATAGGTCATTTTTGTAAAAATTGACAAACTGATTCTAAAATTCACATGGAAATGCCAAGAACCTACAATAACCAACTTTGAAAAAGAAAAACAACGTTGGAGAACTAACATTACCTGATTTCCAGACTTTTTTATAATTATAAAGCCACAGTAATCAAGTCAGTGTAGTATTGGTATGAGAATAGACAATTGGATCAACAGAACAGAATACCACAACAGAAATAGACCCACACATATATGGACAACTGGTTTCTGACAAAGGTGCAAAGGCAAGTTAGTGGAGAAAGGATGAGCTTTATAATATGTGGTATTAGAACAACTAGACATTCATGTGCAAAAAATGAACTTCAATCCATACCTTATGCCATATACAAAAACTGACTTAAAATGGACCACAGACCTAAATATAAAGAGTAAACTATAAAAATTTCGGAAGAAAGCATAGGAGAAACCTTTCTGACCTTGGGTTAGGCAAAGATTTCTTAGAAATGCTTAGAGGGCTTCCCTGGTTGCACAGTGGTTAAGAATCCATCTGCCAATTCAGGGGACACAGGTTTAAGCCTTGGGCCAGGAAGATCCCACATGTCGCGGCCACAACTACTGAGGCTGCGCTCTAGAGCCCATGCTCTGCAACAAGGGAAGCCACTGTAATGAAAAGTCTGAGCACCACAACGAAGAGTGTTCTCTGCTCACCACAACTAGAGAAAGCCAGTGCGCAGCAATGAAGACCCAATGCAACCAATAAATAAATAAATAAATAAATAAATGTACAGAAATGCTTAGGACACATGATCCATAGCTGTGCTGGGCACAGGCACCCCTAAGCAAGATCCAGAAAAGATTAAATTGATCAATTGGACTTCATCAAAATTTAAAACTTTTGCTCTTTGAAAGACAGTGATGAGAATTAAAAGACAAGCCAAAGACATGGAGAAAACACTTGCAAATTAAATATCTGATAAAGAACCTGTGTTCAGATATATAAAGAACTCTCAAAATTCAGTAATTTAAAAAAAGCAACCCAATTTTTTTAAAGGGGCAAAATACTTGAACAGACACAAATCAAGTAAGATATGCAGATGGCAAAAATATATGAAGAGACACTCAACATCATTAGTCATTGTGGAAATACAAGTTAAAACCTCAATGAGCGGGAATTCCCTGGCGGTCCAGTGGTTGGAACTCTGCACTTTCACTGCCTAGGTTGCGGGGTCAATCTCTGATCGGGGAACTGAGATCCCACAAGTTCTGCAGCGTGGCCAAAAAAAAAAAAACCAAAAAAATCCCCCAAAACCACAATCAGAACAAACCTATTAAGATGGCCAAAATTTAAAAGACTGACCAAACCCAGTGCTAGCGAAGATATGAAGGAACTGGAACTTTATACATTGTTGGAGATATTGTAAAGTAGCACAACCACTTTAGAAAACAGCTGACAGTTTCTTAAAAAGTTAAACATATACCTACCATACGATGCAGCAATGCCTTTCCTAGGTACTTGCACAAGAAAAATGAAGGCATGTTCATACAAAGACTTACACGCAAATGTTCACGGCAGCTTTACTTGTTGAACAAAATAGGAAAAACTGGTAAACGATCCACACATCCCTCACTGGATGAGTAAATAAACTGTGGTCTATCCATATAACGATACACTACTCAGCAGTAAAAAGGAATGAAGCATCAATGCATGCAATGATGTGGATGAATGTCAAAAATAATCAGGCTGAGTAAAAGAAGCCAGACAAAAAGAGTACATACTATATGATTCCATTTATATAGTGCATATTGGTGGGTATAGTGGTTGAGCATAGCTGCTTCCACTTATATAAAATTCAAGGAAATGCAAACAAATCTATAGTGACAGAAACAGATCCATGGTTGCCTGGGGACTGCGGGGCAGAGAGGGTTGAGTAGCATTACAAAAGGGCACAAGGAAACCTCTTAGGGTTCTGTATATGTACTACACTACACCATTTTATACAAGGGATTTGAGCACCCTGGATTTTGGTATCCACAGGGGTCCTGGAACCAATCCTCTTCAAATACCTAGAGATGACTGCACACTGTCACAATTGTGGTGGTGGTTTCACAGGTGTGTGCATTTGTCAAGATTTATCAAACAAGATTTATCAAATGGCACATATGTACATTTTACATACGTGCCACTTATCATATGTCAATCATATCTCCATAAATCTGAACCCCTGATTCAAGTCACCTACCTGCTTTCGGGGTCTCAAGGACAGAGGGACCCAGTAAGGCAGCGCTGCCTCAGCCCTGGGCACTGGCAGGAGGCCCCCAAATTTGGCCTGGCACTCACAGCAGATGGGCTCTTGGTGAACAGTGCTGGGGACAGGACACATCTGAGCAAGAGGCAGAAAAAGCAGAATTGAATGTGATGCTGCATTAACGATGTGAGTCAAGGCACTCTCTGAAATAGTAAATCCATGCTGAGAGGGAGCAAGGTTAAGACAGGGCATCCAGGGACAGGTACAGGGACTGAGGCCTCAGCTCTTGAAGCTCACGAAGAGGCAGGCTATCTCGGCCTGCCCTGGGGCCCTCCAAAGTCACTTGGCGGGGACCACCAGAGCCTGCAGACCAGGTGTGTTGGGATGTGCAACCACTTACGGCCACATTACCACGAGCAAATCTTGAATTTCCCCCCTAAAAATGAGGAAGTACAACCAACTCTAGTGGGGCAAATGACTGCTCTTTTTGTGGTTATCCATGTCAATCTGTATACAGTGCTTTCTGTTTGTAAAGGCTTCCACACCCATCCCATGTGATCCCACCACACCCACAGGCAGGAGGAGAGGGAAAGTCATCCTCTCCAGGGGAAGATGGATCTGATGTTCAGAGCAGATACTTTAAGGGGCAGCATTGGTTCTCCCAGGCCTCCTGAATCCCTGTCTCAAGGTGTCATTAGGAACTGGGAGGTGGGGGAGGCAGTGGGTGACCCTACACAGAGATTCAGGGGCTTGCATGGCCCCTGAAACCATGAACCTCCCCTGTCTGACACACCCTCTCATGAGATGCTGCTTCTGGACCCACATTCCCTGCTCTCCCCACCCCACAGGGGTGTGTCGGGGTTGGGACAAAGTAGTTGAGGCTTTCCTTACCGAATGATCTATGAGATGCTCTTCCTTCCCAACGGTTTGACATGTGCTTCTTTTCCTAGAAAAGAACAGGAAGGCTCAGGAAGTTCTGGGCTTTGCGTAAATTGGGGGCAGGGGTGCTAGGGTGAGGGTCTGGGCCAGCCTGGCTCATACCATTAAACCCCAAAAGTGGAAGAGGTCATTGTTCTGAGCCTAAGAGGGAACAGGAGGTGACAACAGAAGCAGGTATGTGCACACTCACATGCTAAGGTCTGGGGGTTGACATTCCAGATGTTAAGCTATTGTGGAATCCTGTATCCCCAAACCTACGTGCGCCAGGCACACTACAGCTAAACCCATGCTAGGCCCTTTGGGAAAGAAAGGAACAATCCAACCTGGTGAGAACTTTCTAAGATGCAGAGCTGCCAACTACTACACATATGATGCTTTATCAGACACCTTGAGCTTACTTGGAATAGTGAAAGAAAATACTGTCAAAACTGTACCTCTAATGAAATTCCTTACAGTAGTAAAACCTGGATGCTTTGTATCTGGGATGACAAAGCATTTGGGGCTACACAGACTCTGTTAATCTGCCCCAATCTCCCCAAAACAAATTGCTAGAATGTTGGCTACTGTATGGAGAGTGTCCAGTGGGCATAAATCCAACACAACACAAAGCCCAGCTTCCTTGATAGTGATGTGTAACATGGAAATGGTAAGAGTGATGTCATCATAACAATCATTATCATTATTATCTCATTATAGCAAGAGCTTCAGGTCATTAAGCTCAACTCCCCCAGCTGATCCTTGACAACACAGGATGTGGCACAGGATGTGGTGCCTTGACAACATAGCACCCAAGCCCCCTAGCGGTCACGACAGCATCGCTGTTTCCTTAAGGGGTCACACTCCCCAGCCCGGAAGGTGAAGCCAGCTAGTCTCAGAGGTTGGCTCAGAATGGTGTCATCACCCAAGTCAACCCAATGAAACTCATTCTGGGACTTCACGTTAAAATTACTGGGAAATGGAATGTCCTTTTCTGTTGAGGTTGTAAGCCTCCGGACGTCTTGGTGGGCATTTTACTTCCAGGAGGGGAAGAAAGCAAAGCTGAAAGATGGAGACAAATAGTCCTTGAGCACAGTCCTTGAGCATCTGGATACATCCATTCCTGACGACTTACTCCTGACAACCTCAGTTAGTGAAACAATGACTTGCGCTTTCGGGCTTACATAAAGTAGATATGGTATCTGTCCCGCCTACCTGGTACAAGCTATTACGGGACAGGGTGATCTGGGGGTCCTGGGGCTTCCCCAGGTGACCCAGGGTCCAGCTTCCCTCAGGTGACCCGGGGGTCCTGGTTCCCTCAGGTGACCCTGGCGTCCGGGTTCCCTCAGGTGGCCCTGGGGTCTGGGGCCCCTAAGGTGACCCGGGGGTCCGTCTTCCCTCAGGTGACCCGGGGTCCGGCTTCCCTCAGGTGACCTGGGGTCCGGGTTCCCTCAGGTGACCCTGGGGTCTGGGGCCCCTAAGGTGACCCGGGGGTCCGTCTTCCCTCAGGTGACCCGGGGTCCGGCTTCCCTCAGGTGACCCGGGGTCCGGCTTCCCTCAGGTGGCCCTGGGGTCTGGGGCCCCTAAGGTGACCCGGGGGTCCGTCTTCCCTCAGGTGACCCGGGGTCCGGCTTCCCTCAGGTGACCTGGGGTCCGGGTTCCCTCAGGTGACCCAGGGGTCTGGGTTCCCTCAGGTGACCCGGGGGTCTGGGGCCCCTAAGGTGACCCGGGGTCCGGCTTCCCTCAGGTGACCCTGGGGTCTGGGGCCCCTAAGGTGACCTGGGGTCCGAGTTCCCTCAGGTGACCCGGGCACGGAGCCCCTCAGGTGACCCGGGGTCCGGCTTCCCTCAGGTGACCCTGGGGTCCGGGGCCCCTCAGGTGACCCGGGCGCGGAGCCCCAGCTCTGGCGCGGTGGCCCAGCGTGCAGCACTGAGGGGGGCACTTGCCTGTCATGACGCGCTCGGGGTGAGTGCGCGCTGACAGACCGAACGGACACCCGAGGGCTTCCGGAAGTGCCCACCGCGACTCTGCTAAGTCGTGGTGAGGGCGGTGACGAAGCTCACGATGACAGTCGTGACGAAAACGGGGGCTGGGCCAGGCGTGTCACTCCTCCCTCGGACCCGCCTCCCCCGACCCCCAAAACCCCTCCTCTTCCGCCCTTCGGCCCCTCCGAGGCGAGACTCTTCCGGCGACGGCCCACTGCGCGCGCCGCTGACTGGCCCTCGCTTAACCAATCAGGTGCTGCTTCCTAGGCATGTGTCCTTACCTGGCGGGGGATTGGACCCTGGCAGCACCGGGTCAGCGGGGCGGGGCCGGGGACGGAGCGGAGGTCGGGCCGGGCGCGGGTGACTGCCTCTAAGTTGTGGCCGCCGCACGGGCTGGGCGGGCGTCGGCCCCGTAAGAGCCCCCTCTCGCTCCCGGGAAAGCCCACTCACCGTTTCCGACGGACGGGCCTGCGGGCCCTCAAGGAGCCCCAGCCGGGGTCTCTGTCCCCTGGAAGGAGAAAAAGAGGTGGCACCCGCCCCCGCGGCTGCAGGGGCGCGACGCCCGCCCAGGGCCGCCCCGGGGCCCGCGGAGCCTCTCGGTGGGCGTGTGTCCCACGCAGGACCAGGGACCTCTTTGTGTTTGAAGTCGTGCCTTATTCTTCTGACGTTCAGATGTCACTGGGCGCCGCGCGTGTGACACTGGCAGAACTCGGCCCAGATTGTGACTTTAAAGAATGTGTGTTTCTGAAGCTACCTGGGGGTTCTGAAGGTGGAATTCAAAACAGTGGGCCAGACGTGCCGCGGTGCCGGTGCCGTGTGGGACGCTTGGCCCGCTTTCCTCTGCCCCTTGGGCGCCCCTTCTTCCACCTCGCCTGTGTGCGCGCCGGGCAGTTGCCGAAATGGAGACAGGATGTTTGTCTACAAATTTAGTGAAATTTAATGTTTTCTGCCTCTCCAGGCCCTTTATCCCAAGGTCCGGTTTGTCTTTCTTGGAAATATGGGAGTTCCCTGTTGGCCTAGTGGTTAAGATGCCGAGCTTCTTTCACTGCCATGACCAGGGTTCAGTCCCTGACTGGGGAGCTGAGATCCCGCAAGCTGCACCCGGGGGTCGGGGGGGTGGGGGTGCAGTATTTCTTGGAAACAACTTTTTTTTTTTTTTTTTGGCGACGCTGCATGGCTTGTGGGATCTCAGTTCCCACAACAGGGATTGAACCCCAGGAACGGCCGTGAAAGTTGGAACCCTAACCACCAGGGAACTCCCTTTTTTTGCTACCTTTAATATTCTCGATTAATATTGATACTTGTTCAGACCATCCTACGCACCTCTAGCTCTGAGGGGCCACACCTCCATGTGCTGTGTTCTAGCCCCGGGAAAACAGGAGTTCCCAGGCACTGCTCAGGGTTCTTGGCTCCTGTATTAAACGGATTAGTTCATGTCCTGGCCAGCACACATGCTGATTGGGCATTGCCCCACCACAATAGCTGCTAATTATTTCAAACACAACCCTCCCCACCCCACCCGTGCCCCACATGTGTGTCTGTGTAGATAATGTCACCACTGGTCTCAATAGCTAATGACAAAATTATCCAGGAGTCTCACCATTAGCCTAGCATTTTGTTTATGCCACTCTTGGAGGGCCCTGGGCTTCCTCACCATCTCTGCTCTCCTCCTGAGCCCACTGCGACACTGTCTTGCTGTTTCACATCAGGAGTAACTCATCACCGTCCCCATCCCCACCAAAAGTAGCTAAAATTAAAAGGGCTGATGGTACCAAATTTGTAAAGGATGTGGCAGCTGGAACCCTCATACATTACCCACAGAAGGGATACAACCATACAGGCAAACTGTCCGGCAGTAAAGCCTAAACATGTGAATACCCTGTGACCATGCAGTTCCCCACCCTGGGTATACACCCAAGAGAATGAGAGCTTATGTCCATCAAGAGACACAGACAAGCATATATATACAATGGAATATTACTCAGCTATAAAAAGGGATGAGATGGAGCTATATGTAATGAGGTGGATAGAACTACAGTCTGTCATACAGAGTGAAGTAAGTCAGAAAGACAAATATTGTATGCTAACTCACATATACGGAATCTAAAAATGGTACTGATGAACTCAGTGACAAGAACAAGGACGCAGATGCAGAGAATGGACTGGAGAACTCGAGGTTTGGGAGGGGGCAGGGGGTGAAGGGGAAGCTGAGAGGAAGTGAAAGAGTAGCACAGACATATATATACTACCAACTGTAAAATAGATAGTGGGAAGTTGTTGTATAACAAAGGGAGTCCAACTCGAGGATGGAAGATGCCTTAGAAGACTGGGCGGGGAGGGTGGGGGGGACTCGAGGCGGGGGAGTCAAGGAAGGGAGGGAATACGGGAATATGTGTATAAAAACAGATGATTGAACTTGGTGTACCCCCAAAAAATAATAAATAAATAAATGAAAAAAAAAAAGAGAGACAAAAACATACACACAGTGCTGGCCAGCCAGAGGCTAGAGGACAGCCACTTCCCACTCCTTCACACATGTCCGTATCTGTATCTTTGAGAATATTCCTTAAAAAGAACATATTACTGGTAACCCAGAAAAGAACCAAAAAGTTGTGCTTTTGTTTGAGGTTGACTTGTTATTTCAGGATAACCTTGCCTAACAGACCTGGGACAGGCATAGAACAGGAGTTTCACAAACCTAAATCCCATGGGTCAAGTGAAATCATGATTTTCAAATAAAATGTAAGTAAGAACTGTAATTTTTAAGTTCTCATGTCTCATGACTTTCTGGGTCTCTCCGAGGTCGAGCACTCAGTCCCTTCCCAGCCTGAGCCGCACAGCAGTTTAGGTCAAGATCACACCAGGTGCCACCATCATCATGGCCCTGGACACAGGACTCACTTTTTCACCCAGACGGGGGCCCTGCGTGATGTGACAGGTTCCCACCAGTGGATGGCATGCTGTCAACTCTGCTGCCCCAAACCTTACCCTTTGTTTGTGGGACCACAGGCTTCATTGTCACCCTCACCGACTGTGACACCTAGACTTCTCTCTTTGTTTGCTGTGACATCAACGTCTTGGCCTCTCTTCACTGCGAGCTCCTGCAGTCTGCTGGGGGACACAGGACCACTGTCATCAGAGCACTGTGAAACATCACAGCCATGCCAGGCAGCCAGGCTAGGAGAGTCTGTTCGCTTCTAAGTGCCTCTGTCACTGTCTCACCCCCACGCCCCCGAGTTACCAAGGACCCTGTCCTAGTACTTTCCCTGAATCACCAAAGCATCCTCTAGGAGAGGCCCCCGTGCCATGTCCTCCGTGCTGTGTCCCCCGCACCCATGGCGCCCCGTGGGAGCTTGCCTGCCAACAGAACTGTGGAACACTGGGAACAGGAGAGACGTTCCATGGCGACGGGGCCGACCACCTGGGCTCACACAGGCACACAGACCACACGCTGCATACAGTACATGTAAACCATGTCTGTGGTATTAAAATCTCACGGGGAGCATTAGGGGGAAAATGTATAAAAAAGCACCTTGGAGGGAGACGATATTGAATAAAAGGCAGAGAAACGACTACATGAGAGGAGCGAGACTAAAAAAGCCACATACTATGCGGTTCTGTTCATTAGACATTCTAGAAGAGGTGAAACGGGGAATGGATAACAGACGAGTGGTTTCGGAGGTGGGGGGCTGGCTATGGAGGGGCAGCACCAGGGATTCTGAGAACGATGGAACATTCTGTGTCTTGACTGGTGCCTGGTCACAGCTCTATGTGTTGGTGAACTTAAAGAACTGTACTTACACAAAAAGTTACATAAATTATATCTCAAAAAACCTAGCCCAGAAATAAAAAAGGACAGCTCAACCATTCCCACTATAGTACCAAGGACAGCTGCATATTTAAAATCATGGTCCTCGAGGTATTTTCTCTGGAATCCTCTTCCCAAAAGATTTTGGAAAAGGACGTATTTGTGCAACATCAGAATCCTTTGGGGGGTTTGCAAAACTAGAAGGCTCAACCCCTCTCACCAGAGATCACAGTTCAGCACGCCAGAGCCGGACAGACCGCTCCCTCCTGCTGAGCTCCTGGTGGTGCCCAGCCTCACACCCACAGGCCCTGTGGGAAGCCAACCCACTGGCTCAAGTGGCAGACAGTACTGCTGCTGACACAAGGGTCATCGCCTCCTCCTGCCCACCGGGAGCCAGGGAAAGGTGCCAGAGGCGGTCCCCGTATTAGGGAGGAGCCACGGCTTGGCTCTGGAGCTTTGTGGACACCCCATCCCCGGGCCCCTGCTGAGGTTCTGGGAGGGACGTCCTCCTGGGTAGGGGAGACAGGTGAGGACATAGCACCTCGCCCACCGTCTGGGCCCTGCAGGCCAGGCACCACCTGTCCACCTCCACCGGCTCCAATCTCAGCCTTGACCCCTCACTGCCTCAGAGGTAGATCATCCTCTGGTACAGCACCCAAGGGTCAAGGGAAAGCCACCCCAGCCCCTTTGGGGGATGTCCCACGCTGTGATCTGTGCAGGACTGAGACCCTGCCACCTATTCACTGCTGTGTCCCCAACACCTGGCACCATGTTTGGGGCATGGAGGTGGCGGTACTGACCCAGTGGTTCTCTATCAGGTGACTGTCCCCAGGGGATTCTGGCCACATCTGGAGGCATTTTTGGTTGTCACGAGGCAGGAGGCCAGGGATGCAGCTCAGCCCCTGCAGCGTGTGGGATGGCCCCAGCACAGAAGCACCTGGTCCCAAACATGGAAACCTCGTGCCTGGGGAGAAGCCCTGCCCCAAGCAAGCAGCTGGGCTTGGGGGCTGAGAAGCTCTAGGGACCTAGGCAGTAGTGTGGCTGGCCTCCCCTAAAAAACCTTGCATCTGTGGCTTGGCCTGGGCCGAAAGTGAGTGTGGGTGCCACGAGAAGAGTAGGACCGTCTGGGGTGGACCTTGGGTCTGCTTCTCAGGCCCCCCTCGGGCCCCCCTCCTGTGTCCTGGGTGATCCACTGCCTCCTCCTGAGTCTGCTCCCCAAGAAGCACCTGCTCATCCCAGGGCCAGGCAGAGCTGCCAGCCCTCCCTCCCCCGAGCTTCCTGCCCTGGGAAGGAGCCTGAAAGGCGGCCTTCCATCACCTGTGGATTTTCAAGTCAAAGTGCAGGAAAGTGTGAAAACTTTACCCAAGTGGCATATCTTTCTTTGCTGTTTTCACCTTGCTGGCTGGAGTCATGCAGCATGCAGTGACCCTAAGTGCCCACCAGAGGTCGGGCTACAAAGGGACCTCTGGTCACGGGACCCAGGACTCCCCGGGAGCACACGACCCAGGCCCGCCAATGCAGCCCCCTGCCGCGGGGAAGGGCGAGCACGGTGACTTCGGGGATGCTGGGCGAAGCGACACCTCAGATGGAGGAGGGGACCCAGCCCCAGCCCTTCTCAGGGCTCCAGGCCCAGCTGCATGGGAACATGAGGTACCTTTACTTTCTACATTAAATATTTGAATTGCTCACAAGAATATGACTTTTGTAAACAGGTTAAAATAATACATAAATGAGCTCCTCAGCTGTATGCCCAGCCGCTGAGCACATGCCCTGGCCTTATCTATCCCGCCCTTCTGTTCTCGGAAACAGCAACTTACTGAGACTTCAGACTAAGAAACCCACTGCGGCCCCGCCCCCAGGGCCGCCTTGCTGGGGAGGACGCAAGTCCGCTGGGTCAAAGGCGGGGGACCACCGTTGTCTGGGTTCCCGCGGGTCACTCACTGCTCCGTCCCACAACTGGGAAAATCAAAACTTTGTCAAAACCGGGTGTGAGACGCACAGGCCCCTGGGGAGGTCCCCCGCCCCGCCCCAGTCCCATCCCTTGACCCGCAGCCCCTCCCCCGACCGTCCCCTGCCCACATCCACAGCCCGTGTTGCTTAGGGCTCCAGCCACCATCAGAATCACATCCCCAAAGAAACAAATTACGAAGCACACAATGTGATTTTCAAAACTGCTTTATGGAGAAACAACCCCGCATGGCTGTCACGTCCTGGTCACCAGGGAGGGCACAGGCCCTCTGCAGCCGCTTCCTCGGGTCCTGGCCCCGCCCCAGCCCCACCCACCCACCCGGCAAGCCCTAGCGGATGCCTGAGAGGGACCACAACTCCTTCCATCTCAACTCTCGTCTTTATCGCTCGGGGGTGGGGTTTCAAGATCAAACAGGATGAATGTCTTTCTTCTTCAAGAAGGCTGTATGACCTCAAACGACCAAAGTAGAATTAGGCTAAAAAAGCAAACATTTCTGATCCCTTCACGTGTTCCAGCTGGTCTCCCTGCGAGCACAGGAAGGACCCAGAAGAGGGGCTGCCTTTCTGCCCAAGCCTCAGGTGTCACTGCGGGTCACCTTGCTCACCCCCTCCTGAAGGCTGGCCTGCAGGCCACCGAGTTGTAAATGACACAGCACCACTCCACATGGTTCCCATTCACAGTCTCGGGCAAACTGGCGGTATTGCGGCCTTCTCTCTAAATATTGGGTTGGCCAAAGAGTTCATTCGGGCCTCTTCGTAAGCTGTTATGAAGAAAACCAAATGAACTTCCTGGCCAACCCAATAGTTGTGAGAACAAACAAACTACACTTCAGATCTTCTCCCAAAAGTAAAGACAGAGACATTAGCCTATGTTCACACTGGGATGGACCACGAACTGGGGCATCTTATCCGCAAGGCAGGTGAGGGTTATGTGAGAACATTCCCATAAGCATTCTTAAAAGTTAGAACGTGAAAGTATCCAAAAGAACTCGAGTCACAGTCAGGTGCTCCAAGTCTACCCTCAAGACACCGTGGTCATGAGGACCTCGGGCGATTCCCTGAATGACAAAAGGCTGAGCAGGTTTCCGATCCTCTCTGGCTCAGCTCACAGGCACTAAAGTGACCTCACAGCAGCAGTGGGAGAAAACCCGGGAAACCCACAAACTAAAACCAGCCCTGAAGGTGGCAGGCCAAGAGGGCAGCTGGCTAAGGGAGGGCTCTGGCCGTGTGGGAACAACTCAGAGTTCTCAGTGAGAAAGCCTATTAGACAACTGCACCCTGTGCTTGTTGTGCAGGAAGCGGGGATGTAGCTAGTTAGAGCACTGTGCGCTCTCCCACCCTCCACGTTGGGCAGGGACGCAGGTGTTGGGGCAGGAGGGGGCGAGGGGAGGAGCAGGGCAGCTGTGGCCGTGAGCACCAGCCACGGTGAGCTAGACTGTCCCAGAGGAGGGGCCCGGGAGAGGCAGAAGGGAGGTTCCAGTCTGGACCCAGGAAGGAAGGAGCCTGAAACCCTCCCACCACGATGCCCCCAAACTTGTTCACACTCAGCATTAGAGGCTGGAGCCCAGGGCGGGCAGAGATCCAGGTAGTGCCACGCCCACGTCACACAGCCAAAAAACAAGGTCATTTGCCACAGCCTCACACCAAAAACATTCAGGCCCAACGTGAAGAATCCCCAGTGACCCGTGTTTAAAATCCCCAAACACATCATTCCTGATAGACGAGCAGAGCGTGGAGTCCGCCTGGGCACAGAGGTGCGCCTGAGCTCCTCCTACCCCACACCTGACTTTCCCAACCTCCCGGCAGCAAAGCCGCAGTGAAGGTGGTGTCAGCCATGGGAAACATCCAAAGACCCTCCGAGGTCCGCCTCCCACCCCCAATTCAAGCCCCATGTGGACACAGCCTGTCCCTAACCTGGGTCATTCGAGTGCCCACTGGAACCTGCTCTATCAAAAGCCCGGTTGCCTTTAGGCCTCAGACCATGACGTCAGCCTTTTTGAATCCTCGCCTCCAAGTTAATGTTGGAAGCTCCCCCGCTCCGAGCTGGCTGACCGTCCACCAGGAAGGGGAGCGGCCAATGCCAGGCTTGCACACAGAACGGCCACTGCCCCCACACCTCACCTGCTGAAATCAGGAGCTGGCTGAGCACAGGTCGGACTGGGAGACCTGCACCACCGGCTGTGCCGACGACAAGCCCTTGCCCTTCGCCGCTGCTGACCCGCCTGGCGACACCCAGGCCGCTGCCAGCTGGGCGGACGCCACCCACAGGCCTGGGGGCCGTCTGACATCAGAGACAGAGGCCGACGTGAATGCAGCCAACAGCGCAGGGTTACCTGAGTCACTGCTAGTGGAAAGCACGCGCCGGGCCAGACACCAGAGGCAGAACGTCATTCAGTTTGCAGTTGGTTTAATCGGAAGCGCTCATCCTCAATCCGAGTGCGTTTTACAAGCCTGGGGGCCTCAGATGGAGATGGTCCCTTAGCTCTGGGTAAAATACGCATTTTCTTGATTTTATTTAAACAGTGGTGAAAACTAGAGAGGAACAGCCTAGCACCTAGCTGTCCTCCATTTTCATTGTCCTCAAGGCTTTGCGGCCAGTTGTCACCGTTGGGGACGGCCACACTTGGCACGAGAGAACAGCTGTGCTGTGATAGGGAGGAGGGCGATGGGCTTTGAGTCTCAGTCCTGTGAGAGATGCAGGAGGTGGAACCACGTCCCCACCCAACCGCAAGTCCCGCTAGAAGGGTCTGGGAGGTGAGCCGCGGTGCCTTTGACGAGACTTGGCCAATAGTGCCCGGCGGCTGCCCAGGGCGGACCCCACGGGGCCTCCTGGGAGGCCCAGTCTGCATTTCAGGGCCGTGCCCAGAGTTGGTTGCTTCTGTGATTCTGGGCAGCAAAGTCGCCAAATGTACGGAAGCGGGGCAGTGGGGGGTTGCTATTTTAGAAGAGGGCTGGTCAGGGAGAACACTATCAGGAAACACAGGTCTCATCTCACAGGGCGCCTCAGGTTGGTCTCTACGTGAAGGCGCCACAAAGCGGCCCCTTCCCTGGGGCCCCCACCTCCAGTGTGAGGGCTCAGCGCAGTCGACCCCACAAGGACGAGCAACTGGGGAGCGACAGAGTCTGTCCACCCCCAGAAGCCACATGCCCTGCTAGGCGGGGGCGTGACGGCTCTGTGGCCTGGAGGGAGGGCTGACTAGAACTCCGGCAAGTCTGTGCACGGCCACGCGGGGCTCCGTTCTTCCGGAGACGCCAAGCTCAGACCGCACAGGGGTCCCCAAATGCAGGGGCCAACACGCCAGAGGGAGGGTCAGCGCCCAGGGTCTGCATGCTGGAGGGTCCTGGTCTCCAAGGTGCGCCTCCCTGTGTGCAAGCGACGCTTCCAGAAAGCTGCCCTCCCCGCCGCAAAGGGGCATCACACCCACTTGGCACAACCCCTTCGGATGCTTCACCTCTTCCGAGAGTGGCACCTGCATAAAGCACGCAGGAGGAACAGATGCAGGTCGTCTCAGAGGGGGCCCTGTCCTGGTTCTGAGGCCAGCGGCTGCAGCTCAGGGTCTCACGCCAGCGCGTGCGGGGACGGGGCGGGGGCAGGGCGTGCACGAAGTGAATGCTCGTCGGAAAGGCCACAGTGAAGGTGCAGGTTCTAACGTCTGAGAGAGGCCGGGCAGGCACAAGACCCAGGGGAGACCAGGGCCAGGGGGGTGCTTGCAGGGCCCCTGAGCTGCTGGGAAGCCTGCGGGGGCGTTCCCTAGTGACCTGTATCAATGGCCGCACGTCACCGACTTGGAAACGGAGATCAGGGTGAAATGCCTTTGTCCAAACTCCAAGCGAGTAGGTAGAGAAGTGGGTTCAGAGCCTGAAGCCCCCGACTCCCTGGAGCTCCTATTCCACACACAGTGCCCCCACCCACCCAGGCTGCGTCAGAGTCACCAAGGCCCTCCAGCTCGCTTCCTGCAGAGGGGATGGTGGAGCCCGCACCCCTCACCCACGAACCCTCCCGTCAGCCGCAGGCAACAGGCTCTCTTGCGTCATGAACTTCCCTGGAGGAGGATTTTGTTTTCCCTAGAAAACGGCCAGTTTCTCCAGTTCCGTCACCTACACGCCCTGCAGCCCATCCTCTAAGTCAGTTTGTTCTGGTTCTGTCGTTTGTCTAAGACATGCTCAGCTTCCCTCTCGCTACTGGCAGCTATGCAGGCGTGAGGGGCGCGCTCCACGGAAAGCGTTGGGGGCAGCCGCGCCGAGAAGGCTCCTGCGGGAGGTGGGTGTTCGGCGGAGGCCGCGCTCTGAGCCATGCTGCTGCTCTTCCGGCCTGGAGCCGCCCACCACGGGGAAGCGGCCGTCAGGAGGTGAGCGACTGGATGTTCTTGAGCATCTCCTCGAAGGCCTGTGGGGACGGGGCGTCCGCATTCCGGAAGGCAGCCTGGACCCTGCTGTACAGGCTGAAGGACTTCAGCTCCAGCCAGATGAAGCCGAAGCGATCCTCGTCGAACAGCACAAAGACGCCGGGCGTGCGCTCGGGGCTGGTGAAGCCGTGGCCGGCGATGAGGCCTGTGCCGTAGAAGCTGAACAAAGACAAGAGGGAAAGCGCAGGGCCAGGGGGTGAGCGGGCCTCCACAGCGCCCGCCGGCCCCAGCCAATCACCCCGTGGCCCTGGATGCTCCGGTGCCGCCACTTCCACCATCTGCCGGCAGCTCTGCACAGAACTGCGCCTTCAGGGAGGCTGGCGTTCACCCCACGTGGTCGGGCTCACCCCGCCGACTGCTGCTCTCTAGCAGGTCACAGAAATCTCAGTCCCTGGGGTAGTTACGGCCACGTATGAACAACACAAATGTAATCAATAATGATTTATCGGCGCACAAACTGACATGAACCCACAAGCAGAACTTTCAAATACCCATTACAGCCAAGTTTCAAGGCTCAGGCTGTACCATGTCTATGTCTTTCTTGCAAAGAACTTGGTGCTTCTGACAGATGACAAGGCGTCAGGGGCCGGCCTGAACCTCCCAGCGCGTGGGATGGTGCCTGGGCCCCCCACCTCTACCCACCATGCTGAGGTTCCGCTGGGCAGGAGGGGGCAGCACCCCTGCATGTGAGGGCCTGTGGCCCAGAGGATTTCGGTGGGGTGGGGGCGGGCCACAAGCTTAGACACACGGGACGTGCAGTGCAGGCACTGCGGCAGGGCCAGAGACCACATGCACCCCTCCCGGCTGAGCCTGGCATTCAGCACCGAGTGGACGACTGTCCCGTGACACAGCCGGGGGCTGCACCAGAGCTTCCAGGCTGGCGCTGCCCACAGGCTCGGAGCTGGCCGTAAGATGCTGCAAGTGGTCAAGTTTCCCAGGGATAACAGAGCCTTTTTCCTTTATGACTTTCAAAAATTCACATCAGGTGAAGTTACACTGGAATATTATGTGTACATCTCCCTCCGGAAAACCCAAATTCTGCCTCTTTTATCACAACTGTATTAACGTGAAAAAAAACGTAATGAATTTTTTCTATCAAGTCCGTGCAGACGCCTAAATTCCGTTTGGGGAGCTCGGTGTGCGCCCCCACACGTGAGGCGTCGAGGAGACCAGTGCAGGCACAGAGGCGGCAACTGGCCTGGAAGTGAAGAAAGAAACCTTCACACGTAACGTGACAAAGGCAGAGACACGGCGGCTGTAATAGCTGCCTGGAGACCGACGGGTTCCTTCCTCAGAACGAACCCCCAGGTGACTGTCCACGAGAACTCTCTACGACGATGGAATGTTCTAGACCTGCACACAAGTGGCTACTGAGCACTTGAAATGTGGCCCGTGCGACTGAAGACCTGAATCTTGCATCTCATTCTCTTTCCCTAACTGAACGGAAACAGCCCTGGAGTGCAGGGACCGAGGCAGGGCATGCACCGCCACGGCAGGGCCACGCGACAGCACACCACGCAAGGAGGTGGCGGCAGGGGACAGGCCCTGTTCCAGACCGGGGCCCACAGCCTCTGCAGGGAGGCCTTCTGAGCCGGGCAGAAACCACGGGAAGACATGAGGAGACCGTGGAGTCCCCAGAACAGGCCTTCCCTGCAGGGTCGTCCAGGCCCCTCCAAGCAGGCTTTCCGGAGGAGGCGCCGGGAGGGACCCTGTGGACTGCTCTCAATGCTGCCCGACATCGCACCTGTCTGCCTTTGACGTTAGAGGCTGTGTGTCGAAAGGCATTGGGGAGGAGGCCCCATGTGTGGCAGCTGAGGCCCCGCAAGGCGTGAAAGGACAGGAGCCTCACCGTCTGCTCGGCCTGAGCTGGGACGTGGACCGCGTGGGCAGAGCTTCCCCACTGGTGCAGGGTCCGCGACGCGGGGTCGGCCCCACCCCAGGCAACCCCCTGCTGGCCGAGCAGGGCCCCGGAAGCCCCATCCTGCCCGCCCCGCAGCCTCACCACATCCTGCAGGTCCGGGGATAGTCCTCGTTCCTCGAGCTCACGCCCACCGGCAGCACGAACGGCTGTCCCTGCCCCGACTGGGCAGGCGACTCAGCTGCGGCCGCGGCCCCTCCGTCCCCAGGCCCCTTGGCCTGCTCGGCGGGCGGCTCCGCGCAGGGCTGGGGGCTCTGCTGGCCAACGCCCTCGGCATCCTCGGGCCCGCCTTCCTGCTGCTGCTCCTGGCGCACCTGCTCGCGCACCTCCAGGACAATGCGCGAGAGCTCGTTGAAGTCGCGGAGACTCTCGACGTCGGGCAGCTGGATGCGGTACCTGAGGTCGATCTCCACTGTCTGCTGCCCAGCAGGGATGTTGGGGTCACCCTGCGGAGCCAGCGGGTGGCAGTCAGCAGGCTCAGAGACGGCGGCCTCCAGCCCCGGCCCCGCCTCCGGCCGAGGGCGCGCACCCGGCCTTCCTGCTTATTAGGCAGCAGCCTGGTACAAGTCAAGAGGTCTCAGAGGCCCTTAAAAAACAGCACTCAGTGCAGGAGGTCTTCCCTTTGAGGACAGGGAACGACAACACCCACGCGTGACCCTGGGAGGGCCCGCGGGCACGTCCGCACCCAAGGCCTCGGGTAGGAGCCAGCCCGCGTGACAGCTGAAGAGACGAGGGCTGAAAAGGTCCACGGACCTCCCACTCTGGTCAGGCAGGGGGCAAGCCTGAAACGCCAGCCCAGACTGTGCCTGGAACACAAAAGCTCCCCAGCACAAACCCACGAGAACATCCAGGCCCCGCGGCCGGGTCCCAGGCCCTCGTCCATTGCGAGCCCGGCCAATGCAGCTGTGAGCAGTGCCCTGTGAGAACCGGGGAGAGGCCTGCTCTGGGCCTGCACACAAACTCCCCAAACGCCGCGCAATGACAGGCGAGCAAGTGAACAGCAGCCCCTGAAGCAGGCGACAAAGGGCCGGTCGTCGGGGACCCCCACTCAGCTCAGCAGCCCTTCCAGTGCACTCCCCGGCAGCTGAGGCCAGGATGGACCAGGGGGCCCACGTGCCAATGCAGAGGGTGTGCAACGTGGCCGCACCTCAAGGTCACCTGGGGAGCTCCCGGAGCCCCGCACCCAGCCCACCCCACAAAATCAGAATCTCTGGGGCAGGGCCCCGGCATCAGTGGTCTCTCCACCTCCCCAGGGACTGGCGTGCAGCCAGGGCTGAGCGCCGTGTGGTATGGCTGCCATGGAAACGCCCAGAATCCCAGGGGGTCTTGTGGAAGGCAGGCCCTGGGTCAGCAGGTCCAGGTGGGCCTGAGTCTCCATGTTCACAGCAGCTTCCTGGGGGAGCAGTGCCACGGCCTGGTGCCCACTCTGAGTCACACTACACCATGCCGATCTGGCTGAGTCCATGCGTGCTGGGCCCGCCAGGGCAGCCCCTGGACTCACCGTGATCTTCGTGCCCCTGGCACGCTTCCCGTGGAAGCTGAGCATGACAATCTCCAGGCCGTGGCTGCCGTAGGTGCCCTTGAAGAGGCCAGGCCTGATGAGGTCGTCCGGGTGGCTGGGCGGGAGGTAGATGCGGCGGTAGGTCAGGCAGTTGCTGTGGGGGGAGCAGGCAGTGTGAGAGCACCGCCGACAGAGCTGCGGTGGGGCAGGGGCGGGAGTACGGAGCTCACGCACCTCCGGCCACGCTGCCCAGGGTGGCCAGGGTTAGATCCCTGCCAGGCCAGCGGGGAGCAGGGGCATCCCTCGTTCCTCAGTTACGCTCCCCTCAGCCCACGTGTGCACCTCAGTCAAGAGGGTAGGGACCCCTGAGACTGCAAAGGGACTAAACAGGAGTCACAGGACAGGTCCAGGGGCAGAGGGCACGGCAGCGGCGAGGCTGAGAGCCCTCCAGGTGGACATGGGGAAGCAACCATCAGGCTCCAACACACAGGCCAGGCCCATGAGAGCACACAGCTGGTGGTGATGATGGTCAAACAGACAGAAACCAGACCCCGAGGTGCGCCGGGGGCTCACCCGGCTCCCAGCACCCAGAAGGGGCGGGGGGAGGGGGGAGGGACTGTGTTCATAGTGCCCAGAGACAGGGACTGTGCACACAGCACCCACCAGGAGAGAGACCGCTCACGCCTGGCGAGGGCTGCACTTACTCATACTGACTGGTGTAGATGAACTTCATCAGGATGAGCTCCTGCATGTGCTCGTGGAAAATGTCCTCCAGCGTCCGTCCCCATTCTTCCCTCAGCCACGTGCGGAATTCCTTCCAAGAGAACACAGGTCACAGAAACCACCATGACAGGGGGGTGTGGAGAGACTGTGAGGCTGGGTACACAGGACGAAGACGGAAGCTGGGCGGGGCGGAGGGGAGCTGCTGTGCATCTGGTCTCCCAGCTCCTGGCCTCCCTTCTTGTTGAGGCGTGGCGCCAGGGGCTCTGGTCCTCACTTTCCCTGACTTCAACGGGAAGGAAGCACAGGGACCATGGGGGTCCTTCAGGGAGGCTGGGACTACAGCCTGTGTCGAGAGCGCCTGGGAGGCAGCTGTGAGAGCCTCGCTTCTGTGCCAGCCAGACAGGCAGTGTCTACAATGAGCCTGGTTCTTGGGTTTCTGGGGGAGCGGGCACAGCAGTCCCCAGAGCCGGCCAAGTCAGCAGAACTGCTTTCTGCAGCCGCCAATGAGGAACAGGACAGGGGCAGGCGGGGTGGGGACTGTGGGTGGATGGATTTTCCTTGTTAAAATGTGCCTTCACTAGGATTGCCATACACATAACACTATATATAAAATAGATAACTACTAAGGACCTACTGCACAGCACAGGGAACTCTACTCAACACTCTCTAATGACCTATATGGGAAAAGAATTTTTAAAAGTGTGGATATATGATATGTATAACCAATTCAATTTGTAGAGCAGAAACTAACACAATGTTGTAAATCAACTATACTTCAATAAAAGTTTTTTAAATAAAATAAAATGTGCCTTCATAGCTATGTTCAGTAAGTGTATTTGTAAAAAGAAAGCTTTTATAAACACCTCATCCACAAAGCCCAATAATTCATTATGGAATCAAGCAGTGTGAAGGATATTTAGTGCTTAAAAGTTTCATTCCATACATGTAACATAACTAACCCACAGCTCCGAGTTCCTAACTCAGCACACTGTTTCTAATGAATATCTAGAATTAGCTCTACAAACAGAAGCAAAAGCAAGTCACAAAAACAAAAAAACAAACAAACAAAAGCTATGATCTGTCAATTGCTTTAATATGTTACTCCCCAGACTCTGGCAGAGAAGAGAAATTACTAGTGACTGAAATAAACAACTATTAGAACCACAAGGTCAATATATAAAATCAACTGAATATTTATACACTAGCAGCACAAAATTGGAAAATGAAAATTTAAAAATCCTATTTACAACAGCCTCAAAAGACACAGGACTTACAGAAGCCCTGATCCCCACCTCACACCACACATAAGAACAACTCAAGATGGGTCACAGATCAAAACGTAAAGTGAAGCCACCAAACTTTTAAAGAGAGAGAGAAAGAGACACTCTCTTGGCAACTTGGGGGTAAGCAAAGTTTTTTAAGACACAGAGGAACTTCCTAGGTGGTGCAGTGGTTAAGAATCTGCCTGCCAACGCAAGGGACACGGGTTCAATCCCTGCCCCAGGAAGATACCACATGCTGCAGAGCAACTAAGCCTGTGCACCACAACTATTTAAAAAAAAAAAAAGACACAGAAAACAACCACCACAAAAGAAGAAACCTGACAAGACAAATTAGACTTCATCAAAACCAAACCCTTCCACTTTAGTGGCTGAACTCATGGAGGAAAGGCCCTAAAAAAGTGAGAGAGTAGCGTAGACATAGATATACTACCAACTGTAAAATCGATAGCCAGTGGGAAGCTGCTGTATAACAAAAGGAGATCAACTCGATGATGGGTGATGCCTTGGAGGGCCGGGACGGGGACAGCGGGAGGGAGTCACGGGAGGGAGGGGATATGGGGATATGTGTATACATACAGCTGATTCACTTTGGTGTACCTCATGAGCTGGTACAAGAGTGTAAAGCAATTATATTCCAATAAAGAGCTTAAAAAAAATCAAATAGAGAAACAACAGATAAAAATGGAAGTCAGTCAAGGCAGTGAGCAAGGATTTCAGAGCTGCCGTGGTGCACAGCCAGACTTGAGCTAAATACCACGAGGCTGGCTTGTGACATCATAATCTTATTTACTTTGCATGAGAAGGTCAGTCATTAGGAATACAAACCAGACCCAGTTACTCAGAACAAATGCGCTTACTATGAAATTATCTCACCAGATATGTATCCACAAGGAACAACACAGGGGTCTAGGACACATCAGACAGGAGTAAGGCCACTGTGGACCCCGGGCTCACCACAGCCAATGCCGCGCCATCACTGCCTCACTCTGCGCGGTGGCCTGGGAGCCGGGTGCTGGCACCTTCCCTGTTCTACAGAGGTGTGGGGCCTGGAAAAGTCAAGAGACCTTTCCAGGGCCACCCAGCTAGCAGGTGGCAGAACTAAAGCTCACCATAGGCCACGTGCTTAGCGGTCTCATCTCCGCCAGGGCCGACGCCAGGGCTGGCCAGGAGTGGGGGGAGGCAGGGGGCTCACGCGCCCCGGTGGGCTGTAAACGGGGACCAGCAAACTGACAGCGTGGAAAGAGAACGTTAGGAATATCTTCAGGGCCTTCACCCAATTCCATTTCTGCATGATCCAAAAACCACAGGACGTCTGCAGAGCTCAGGCTGAGAGTCACGGTAACGACGGCCAGCGTCTCCCCGGTGCTCTGACCAGGCCTGGTGCTAAGTCTTTCCCCTGCAGTGTCCTACTCAACCCTCCAAAGTCACCAGCGGCCACAGGGAACCTCGTGGCCCCGTTTTACAGACAAGGGCTGCGGCTCTCAGAGGGTAAGTCACCCAGGCATGTGGTCAGGAGGGGAACAGGGACACCTGAGCACGGACCCCACGTCCGACCTCGGGAGAACAGGCACACACCTAGGTCATTACATCGCAGTAAGACAACGGATGGAGCGCTGTGTTAAAAGTCAAGTTTGTAGAGAATTCTCATGAGACTGGGAAATGTTTCTGGAATAAGAGTTAAGCTAAAAAAAACTACCAAATCAGACAGTTAGACTGCAATGACGTCACAAAGGCCAAGGGAAACATAAAGGGATGATGGAGAACGGACCCGGAGACCGCTCCTGGTGGGGCTGGGTCAGTGCTCTTTTCCGTCCTGATTCTGAGGCTTTTGTATGTGATGATGACAAGGTACCATCTAGGAATGTGGTGAGAAAGCACATGAGACAAAGGAAAGCGAAAGCAGCTTGCGTGCAGCGGAGGGAATTCAGCGTCAGAGCCTTTCCCCACGGCCGGGGGCACCCCCTCCTCACGTCCTCATCTCCGCTCTACCTCACAGCCGCGCAACCCCCGCTCTCCGGAAGCCTCAGGCTGCAGGGTCTGGACAGGCGGGGGTGGGGAGGGAAGATGGGGCCCAGCCTCGCCATCACCCAGGAAGAAGGGCAGGCAGCGTCTGCAGCGGGAGCCGGACAGCAGGCGCACTGCTGGCATCCAGGCGGGCGAGGGCCTGCGCTGCTCCCAAGGGCCCAGGGGACGTGGCTACAGTCTGAGGAGCACAGGGAGGGCCCCCAGGAGGGAGCAAGCGCGACACCCCAGTCCTGAGGGACCGGATTCCGCCGCAGAACAGTCTGGACGTGGCCTTGGGAGGCGCACAAAGCTGGCAGAAATCCCAGAACTAGAGTCTGGGGCAGGCAGTGGCGGGGCTGGCAAGCTGTGGGACACAGTTTACGCAGAGCTGGCCTTGGGCGTTGATGAGGGCGGAGCCCAAGAGAAGAGCGGGGGTGGGAGGGACTCCCACGGGCTCCTTCCTGAGCAGGGCTTCAAAGGAGTCAGAGCCAGCACGGCCTCCACATGGCTCCACAGTGCCAAGGACAGCCCTCTGCCTGGAGACCGTGAAAAGCATGGCCCGTTCACCCTCCTGCCCTCCTGGGCCACCAGGAGTGCACCTGGGAAGTCCCCTGTGGCCCAGAACTGTAAGTGACTATCAACCATCAGAGCCCAGAGCAGCCCGCAACCGGGGGCGCAGCCTTTCACCTCATCTTCTGAGCTGTCAGGACACACGGCAGCGCCCCCTGCACGGCTCCTCCTCTCTCCCTGGAGCCTGAAGCCACACTCTGGATCTGAAAGACTCAGCTAGAGGCTGAAGACGTTTCAGGCTGACACAGGAATGCACAGGAGAACCCGTCCCCCAGAACCCCACTTGGAGGGGGAGAGGGAGGGAGGGGGAGAGACAGAGCCAGCAGAACCCTGGTCAGCCGAGATGGACACAGTGACCGTGGGCCAGACGGCAAGCTCCCCGCCCCCGTGACTCTAGGACAGATCCCTCGGCACCTCAGGCAGCCCACCCCTGCTCTGCCTACAGACACAGCACCTCCCCATCTGGCCCGCCAGGAGTCCCAAGTCCACTATTAAATGATTCCAAGGCCTAGAGAGAAAAAAAGGCTCCCCCAGCTCCAGAAGCCAACGAAAGACTGCTCCTAAAGCCAGACAAAGATAGCACAAAAAATATTAGACCAAGTCTGTTTGTCAATGAGAAATCCTAAATAAAACAAATCAAATAGCAACCAGGAGCAGAGAGAACTGTACCCCATGATGATCTCTTCTCAAGACTTCAAAATGGTTAGAAATCTATTAACGTAAGTCATCACATTACTAGATTAAGGAGGGAAAAAAATCCCCTGATGGTTTCCATAGATGCTCAAAAAAATTGGTAAATTCAACATCTATTCTCAGTTAAAACAAACAAAATCCCTCCTCATAAAACATGAATAAACAGCTCCATCCCTAACATAATAATGTATATCTTGACCCCAAGGCCACCTTGCTGTCTCATGACAGGACCACGTGAACCACACTCACCACTGGACAAGGGTGTTGTCCTCACCACAAGCGGTTAAGGAAGAAGTAAATGTTCTTATTTGCAGATAATCAGTATTATCCTGGAAAACGTAGAGTAATCAACTCAAAGATGCTCATAAATGAAAGAGAATTCAATAAGGACGGGTGGGTACAAAATTAACATGCAAGAGCTTTTATATATAAAATCACCAGCTGGAAGGCCCAAGAGCCAAGGTCCATTTACAACAGCAACAAAAGACCAAATGCTTTTCAACAAACGTTCAAGATCTGCCTGAAGAAAACCAAATTCAAATGGCAGCACAGGACAGAGATGGCATCTCCAATCGTAGGGAAAATCTGGACCACTCAGTGCTGGGGTGACTGAGGGGCACCTGCACAAAAGCCCAGGCAGGCTGAAGCGCACGCTACAGAATAAATCCAGAGAACCAGCGATAAACGTGGGAAATAAACACATGAAATTAAAAAACACGAGCTCATCTGTAAATATAATTTCAAAGTGGGGAAAGGATTTTAAGATGACATCAAACTAAAAAGCTATTAAGGAAGGCGACTTCCCTGGCTGTCTAGTGGTCAGGGCTCAGCGCTTTCACTGCCGAGGGCCCGGGTTTGATCCCTGGTCAGTGAACTAAAATCCCACAAGCCACACAGTGCAGAAAAAGAGAAAAAAAAAAAAAGACAGATACATCTGACAATATAAAAATTAAAAAATAAATTCCATAGGCGAAAACATACCTCATTATCAAACCGAAAGACAAGAAAATGAATGAGGAAAAAACATTTGCAACTCATATCTTGAAGGGCTCGCTTCCTCACAGGACGAAAGCTCCTACAAATCAATTAGAAACACACCAACACCAAACAGAACCAGGCAAAGGATGTGAGCGCAGATTTTCACAGAAAAGGCAACACAGGACACTAATCTAGCCTCAGACACAAGAGAAACACAAATGAACCACTAAAGTCAGGATTCCAACAAAGCCTTTATTCTCACCTTAACTTCTAGTTGTTTTCCTAGTTTCCACAAGGAGCATGTTATTACTTTCATAATGAAAAACAATACCAATCCGTCTCCAAACGAGCGAGACCACACACGGGAGCTGGCTCACAGGAACTTTCTCTGATCCCAGAGTATGTATTTCCAGAAATCCATTACAAGGCCTTTTTAAGGTTTCAACAGCTGAGGAGTTTCTAGTCTTGGAAAATACGCTGTCGACATGTTTTGTTTAAACGTGGACTAGAGCAGCCAAACCGATGTGTGTGTGGTTGAATGTGAGACCACGGATGACAGTGTGATGAGTGAGGAAAGCATGCCGTCACCGTCCTCTTCACAAGCCACACATCTGGGAAAGTGGGGGCCTCGTCTACCCCCAAAGGATTCCAAGCAGCACGTGTGTGCTCTCCGTCTGGGTCCCCGGTAGCCAGCAGACCCCTGGCTACCGGGGACCCAGCAGGCTCAGAAACGTGGAGATGTACCTCAATAAACAAATACAAGCTGCAAGGAGCATCCTGGACTTAAAAGTCTGAGTTTTTCCTAAGAATGTTTTGAAATGGTGGTGTGACTAAAACTCAAAGGCGATGTGAGATTACTCATGCAGAAAGGAAACCCAAAGACACTCATGCAGCCTCGCTCACCACGTGGCCCCGGGAACCTCCACCATGGGGTTCACGCCAATAAAGCCCTCTGGTCCCCCTGTGACTCATGTCCAAGAGGAGACCCCACAGCCCACGGGCCTCTTGTCAAATGGGTGACGGAGAACCGGTTAGAGAGCTATTTCTACTCAGTCCATTCATCCTGGGGGTGGCAGGGAGTCAGAATGTGGGCCTAGCACACGCATCCACAACATGAGGCTGAGCCTGGGAGGCGGTCCTCCCATCAAACCGCCCACCCTCTCAGCTGCCCCACAGGACAGAAGGGTCCGCCTCACCTCCTGCCTCCCGCCAGACATCCTGTGGTGGTCCGTCTGGTTGCACTTGGTGGAGAACTCATCCTTCTTCACGATCTTGAGTGTCCACAACAAGGAGAGAGGGTAACGAGTCAGCCCCCCCGCCACCGAGCAGGTGTGCACCAGCCCCTTCTGTACCCAGGCACCCCACGCATCTACAGGAGCCCACGAGGCCACCAGATTGTGGCTGGTCCAAAAAGGGAGCTCAGAACCCCCTGAGCACACGCTTCCTTTTGCTGGGGGGGGGGGGGGGGGGGTATTGCCTTTCCCAGGGGGCGCCCTAGAGCAGCACGAAGGGCGGGCACTCTCCTGCTGAGACAGAGAGCACGCTTGCTCTCAGGTGGCCATCTGCCAGGCCCACATCTGAGGGCAGAATGCCTTATTCCAAGCTGATGGCCTTGCAAAAAGGAGGAAAAGGAACAGTGAGGGATCATACTTGGAAGGACAGATGGTTCGAACTGCAGGCAGGATCGGGGGAGGCGCCAGCGAGTGAGTCTCTGAGGAGTTACAGCAGCATAAACAGTGCAAGAAGGCCTGGGCCCGGCCCGGCCCACCGAGCAGTGTGGGTGCAGCGTGCAGCCGGAGGACCCTGGCAAACAGCTGGCACTGGGCCAGGGGAGACGCGAGGAGACCCAGCTCCTCACCTGCGCACGCAGCCCCGTGCACTCACCTGGATGTGGCCGTTGTGGGGCCCTCTGTGGCCGTACATGCACTCCACCGTGGCCGACTTCCTCTCCATCAGGTGGATTCGGAACAAGGGCTTGAACCGCATCGGGTCGTCCACGTGAGGGTCGTGGGGGGGTAGGTACATCCAGCCAATGATGAACAAGCCGTCCACCTGCACGCAGGTCCACACGAGGCTGAGGCGGATGCGGAGGCACAGCATCCCCTCCCCCGCTCACCACGAGGACCACCCCCGTCTCCACACACGGGTCCCCCAGGGACCTCGGGCCCCACCGAGCACAGCAGGATGAGCACGGCCCCACCCACCGGAGCGAGTTACTTGAAAAGTAGTTTATCCAACGTGAAACATGGTGACTAAAGTGGATAACGCTCTTATATCATTGAAATCTGCTAAGAAATAGAGCAGTGTTCTCCCCACCCCTCAGAAAGGGATACCAGTGCGAGGTGATGGGTGCGCTGATTAACCAGATGGAAGAATCCTTCCACGATGTACTTGTACATCAAATCCCCACAATGTACACTTTATATATCGTACAATTTTGTCAATTATACCCAAGTAAAGCTTAAAAACTGATTCTTTAATAGAAAATACAGTGGTTAGATCTGAATCCAAGCAAGCCATTGAGAGAGAGCTCCCAGCTCTGGAGTGGGAGTGGGGGCGCCGGGAAAACAAACTAAGAGACACGAGAAAGAAGCAGGAATGATCCAGAAAGTGCGACGCCCAGTGGGGCGACTGACCAGAGGGAAACGGGGTGGGGGGGGGGTGCTGTTTTCCACAGGAGAGACTCGGAGGGGTGGATGCACAATGCGGCGCGAGGGCCTGCTTCAGGCCCCGAAGGGAACAAGCCAGCTGCTACGGGCAGCTCAGAGACGGCCGGGGAGCCTCAGGCACAGACTGGGTCTCAGGGGATCCAGGAACCACCGCCACTGCCGTGAGGTGCGGTCGGGACCTCGCACGCGTGGGGACGCAGGAGACACCCACACCGTCGGAGACCCACGTGGAAGCACAAACGTGAACTGACACGGCCCCGGGATTTGCTTTAAAACACCAAAAAGGAAAGGGGCAGAGACAGACGCCACGAACCGGGCGCACAGCAGCCGACTGTCCGTGGGCGCCCATTTCCACTGCCCTCGCGTGTGCCCAAAACAGTAAAGGATAAAAGTGGTGATCAGGTCAAGGAGCGGGCAGACTCCCGCACTGGCACTCAGCACAGGCACGCGTGTTCTCGGTCGGGGGCGGCCGCTCAGCCCCCCGGGAGGCCCCAGCGGTCGCACCTGCCTTCCCTTCCCAGGGGAGCCTGGGCCCACGGCTCCTGCTCCAGCCACAGAGGAGGAGCGGACTTGACGCTAAGAGAGCCAGTCGGCGGTGCTCTGTCCCGGGCTCTGTTTTCCCCGAATTATCCCCTGCTTTCAGAAGCCTTTTTTTTTTTAAACTCTATGACTCACTGCCAGTAAGAAAAACAACGATCACCCTCCCTGACTAAAAGAAAGGAAAGAATCTGCCCACGCGGGGAGCTGCCTGGCTTGTCCCCTGTGAGAATGTTCTAAAAGCGAGGCTTCCTCAGTGATATTAAACGTAACAAATGTAAAGCGAGTTTCTTAACAGCGATTTCCACCGAACTATAAAGAATACGAAGCAATATTTACCCCTGCCCAAACCCCACCTGGTGAACCGAACACAGAGCGCCAGAGCAGCCAGGCTCCCCGGGGGCCCCAGCGGCCACCGTGAGGCAGACCCGCGAGCCATGACATGAGCTGCGGTGGGTTCCCTGGACTCCGTTTCTGGCTGCAGAGCGTGTGTGCAGCGCCGCCCATAGGGCACCTGGCTTTGTTTCCCCCGCATCCTCGGCTACGGCAACGTCTGAGGCCAGGCCCCCGCCCAGAGCTCAGCAAAGTGCAGCAGCCCCCCCAGGTCCCGGGGTCTGTCCCAGAGGCACCGCTCACGCCGGCAAGAGCACCACGAGGGCTGCGTCCTGCTAGACACCAGCATCAGCGACACCCAAAAGTCAGATCTGAGTTTTTCAAACAGACCAAAAAATGAGCAGCTTATTCTTCGAAATAAGTCAGGCAAGTGACCAAGAAGCATATAAATATTAAAACCGGAAGACTTTTCTCCTGGCTACAACCAAGGAGCTTGTATCAAACAGCCCCTCCTGCTGAGATCAGCTATAAAGACTGAATAAAGTTAAAATGCTGCTTGAAGACCTCAGGGGGCAAGCCTGAAGAGAAGGGACGGACACCTGCCATGACACCAAGCCTGTGCCACTCGGTCCCCTGGAGCAGGGCCAGCACAGGCTTTCTGTCCAGCCTCCGAGGGCCCCACGCAGCCTCCTTTTCTTTTAGCCTCAGACCCCTGATTTAGGGCAACAAACCAGTGCACAACCCAACACTGGAGTGTCCTGGGGTGTGAAGGCCAATGGCCCTCGGTGTCCAGGAGGCAGGGACCCGGGAAGGCATCCCACCATCATGAAGTCCACAGATGTAGCAGAGGCCAAGAGCTACTTAAAACGAACCTCTGCTCATTTAGAAAATAACATCTGGCCTGGGGACTTCCCTGGTGGTGCAGTGGTTGAGAATCTGCCTGCAGGGGACACGGGTTCGAGCCGTGGTTTGGGAGGATCCCACATGCCGCGGAGCAACTAAGCCTGTGCGCCACAACTACTGAGCCTGCACTCTAGAGCTCGCGAGCCACAACCACTGAGCCCATGTGCCTAGAGCCCGTGCTCTGCAACAAGAGAAGTCCATGCACCGCAAGGAAGAGCAGCCCCCGCTCTCTGCAACTAGAGAAAGCCTGTCTGCAGCAACGAAGACCCGACACAGCCAATAAATTAATTAATTAATTAATTAATTAATTTACTTAAAAAAGAAGAAAAACACATCTGGCCTGATGAGTCTTTGTGACTACTCTGTCATGCAGGAACCACTAGCCTGCCCCTCTGGCTGGAGAATCCAGGCCTGACGGCCTCAGACTTACCACTACATTCAGCAGTCCTCCGTACGGCCCGATATCTGGCTGCCACAATCCCAGAATGTGTCTGTATCGGTGCAGCACTACGAGAAGAGACAGAGGACAGGACTTCGTTGTAGAGCCAGCTGGTCTTCACTTTACAGTCAATAATTGCAGGAAAGGGCATGAGGAGGAGGAGGGCCTTGTGAAGAGACCCTTCACGAAGGCTTGTAACAGAGACGTGCAAACAGATGTGGATCCAAGCAAATCTTTCGAGTTTTTAAATCATTCTCAAGAGTAAAAATCTTTTGAAAGCAGGATAAAACAGACAAGTGGGTCACTCTGAAACCCAGCCCCTGCGCATCAACTCCAATGACAGGAGCTGCCGCCTCGAAGGGCGTCAGCGGGCACCCTTGTGAAGTGATGAGCCTCCCGTCAGTCCACACAGCAGAGGAAGCCTGGCATTCTCTACGGGGGGCAGAGTCCTACACGTCACGGCACCGCAGAGTAAGATTTAAGTTGGGTCACCTGTCTTTCTCTAAAAAAACAAAAACCAAAACACACACACACATTCCCCCCTTATTTCAAAAGCAACACGTGTATAGTCACGGAGGACAATGCGAGAAAAGGGCACCTGATGCCGACCTGAGATCCCACTGCACGGCCGCAGCCAGCGCAGTAAATGCCCTGGGGAACGTCCTTCGCTTCCCTTTCCTTTGCATGTGTATTTGCTGAGTGAACAGCGACCAAGGGAAAGAACGAGCTAACTGCATGAGGAAGACGCACCCACACAGGGCCCACCTGCCAGCTGCAGGCTCTGGGGTCTCTGTGCAGCCAGGGTGTGGTGTTAACATGTACGTGTCAAGGACTTGGCCACGAGGGGCCCAGGCATTCTTAGTCAAACATTATTTTGGTGTGTCTGTGTTCCTGGACGAGATCAACATTTAAATCTGTGGACAGAGAAGGCAAGGACAGAGAAATCAGACTGCCCTCCCTTGTGTGGGGGCCTCGTCCAACCAGTTGAAGGCCTGAGCAGAAGGCTGGTGCTCCCCCCAGTGAGGTGGAGCTCCTCCTGCCTGGCTGCAAGCTGGGACAGCAAGCCTTTTCTAACTTCAAACTCTAACTAAATCATGGGCACTTCCTGAAGAGGACAAAAAGGCCAACCCTCCCATGAATATAAGGGAACTTTCTCCTGTCTGACTGCACTGAGCTGGGACGTTAGTCTTTTCCAGCCTTTGGATTCGAACTGAAACACGGGCTCTTCCTGGGTCTGGAGCTACACCATCGGCTCCTGTGGGCCTCCCGCCTGCTGACTGGAGGTCCTGGGACTCATCAGCCTCCACAGCTATGCGATCTAATTCCTTACAATCATCTCTTTATACGTGAAGAAACTGGTCCTGTGTCGCAGAACCCTGGCTAATACCCAGCGGGAGCCGCGGATGGTCTCGGAGCGCTGAGGCGGCATCATCACACAGACTTCAGGAAGGAAGACCAAGCAGCAGGGCCCAAAGGGGCCGGAGCCCAACGGCAGCCCTCTGGCCGCCACCTGGTCTGGGGCACAGGGAAGAGGAAAACCAGGCCAGCACCATCCCGAGCCTCCGGGGTGTGCAGACGGCTGGCGGGGAAACACCACCTCTTCCCCAAGGCTTCAGCCTAAGGACACACATCTCTAAATGAGCCTTGACTGTCTGCAGGACGCCTGCCACTCACGCCCTGTGCAATCTGAGTTGGTTTACAAGACACACACTGAAGTCGGTGGGTGCTCTGTGGGCCACACCCAGGTGGGTGTGAAACCAGCAACAAGAAGCAGGGTCGGGAGCCACACGCACCACTGAGCTCCAGACACGGCCACACACACTCAGGTGCTTAGGGGTGAAAGAGCCTGATGGCTGCCACTTACCTGGAAACGCATCACAAAATAAGACGGACGGACAGGTGTGTAGGAGTGAAGTGGAGCAGGGTACTGTGGAATCAGGTAAATGGGTGCTCACTGCACAATTCTTTCTACTTTTCTGTATGTTTTTAAAATTTCACGATGAAGTAGTGGAGAAAAAATTAAACGGGCCCACACAGCATGGCCTTCTCGTCTCCCCTCCCCTCATCTCCCATCTTGACTGCTGGCAACGTCTGGTCCTTTCCAAGATCAATCAATCTGATCTTGAAGCTCCTGGAAAGACTGTTCAAAGAATATGCCACAGACTTGGCAATTTCCAAAGGGGAGTTCCTTGCTTTGCTTTAAAAGCAGCATCTCTTTGAAATAAAAGTTCGGCTTTCCACGTGTGCTTAGGGCACCAGCGGTCTCTGGATTTTAAGCTCTGCGCACGTTAGAAGACTCAGGTGTGCCCCTCGCTCCCACTAACGGACGCCGGCCCGCCCAGGCCAATCCGAGGAGAAGTTAGAGACCAACGCTGTCACACGGGCTGTGAGCGTGCTGGCCCAGAGGCATGCAATTTCCCACGTCCATGTGACGCTTGGGTTTTATAACGCATCCTTTAAAAAGTCTCAGTTAGTCCAGCAGAGATGACCTGAAAGACTCAACAAGCCCAGGCGGCACTCAGACCCGCAGGGGTCCCCTTCAGTCACACAAAGCTCTCGGTGTCAGGAGTGGGAGGGCAGACCGGTCCACACGCAACCGTCTGTGCCCGGGGCCTGTTGGGGAGGCCAGCTGTAAGGTGTCGCCGCCGCAGGAGGTAAGGAGTACGGGTGAGCTCAGGCACCCGCCCCCGTGCTCTCCTCTGAGCCACGCCCGGACCTTGTCTTAGGCAGATGAGGGGCCTGCAGGTTTAGGGCAGAATCCGCAGCACCTCCTGGCCCAGGTGCCCACCACACACAAGGGTTCCTCGCCTGGAGGAGGATCCCCAGCTCAGTGAGCCCTCCCGATACTGTTTCCAAACAACCACTGATCACTAAGTTCCGATGACACCAGCTCAGCGCAGACAGCGGGCTTGGGACCTAAGACAGCACGTGGACCGGGTCAGACCCTGCAGGTGCTGCCCTGTCAGAGCCAGGTGTGCTCAAAGGGCCCAGCTCTTAGGAAACCACAGAAGACAGGCGTTCCAGCTCACAGGCAAGAGGACCTGAACACCAGAGAACCGCACTCTAACTCCGTGAGAACGGCAACAAGACTCCGGCTCTCAGCCCCGGGACGCAGGACGCAGGCCTTCCAGAGTGGACAGAGACCCTCGCAGCCGCTGATCCCTGAAAACCACCCCCGGCTCGAGGGCAACCCTCCTCCTCCCCAAAACAGGAACAACAGGGGAGATGGCTAAGGGACCCGTCAGCTCAGGGGCTAACAGGAACACACGCCATCCTAGTCAGGGCCCGCTGATCTTCATCTGCCAACAGGAAGGGCCACTAAAACAAGCCAAGCAGGAAACTCCTACACGCTGGACAACACCCAACCCAAAAGATCCGACTCTCCTTCCACAGCATGAGCTGAGGCTGAGCAGTCGCTTCCCTGCTGTCGCACCACACTCGGGACAGCCCAGCCCACCACCCAGCAAGCCCATCACATCAGTCTTGAATCACCACATCTGTCACTACACAACTGAAGTTTCTTGTCCAAAGGAAAATCATACATGCAACTAATGGTATCTCCTGTCACTTGCTAGAAGCTCTTGGTGATTAGAATAAAATCAGAGGAGGAAATACTTTCAAACTCATTCTATGAGGCCAGCATTACCCTGATACTAAAACCAGATAAGGACACCATAAGAAAAAAAAAAATTGCAGGCCAACATTCCTGATGAACATAGATGCGAAAATCCTCATCAAAACATCAGCAAACCAAGAAGGATCATACACTATGAACAAGTGGGATTTATCCCAGGGATGCAAGGATGGTGCAAGGTCCACACATCAATCCACGTGCTACGCCACACTCAGCAAATGAAGGCTGAAAATCACACGATCATCTCAACACGTGCAGAAAAGGCTTATGACAAGGTTCAGCATCCATTTACGATAAACGGGTACGGACAGGACGTACCTCAGCACAATAAGACCACATATGACAAACCCACACCCAGTATCACACTCAACAGCAAAAAGCTGAAAGCTCTTGAAAGACAAGGATGTCCATTCCCTACTTCAATTCAATGCAGGACTGGAAGTCCTAGCCAGAGCAAGCAGGCAAGAAAAAGAAATAAAACGTATTCAAATGGAAAAGGAAGAAGTAAAACTCTCACTATTTGCAGATGACATGATACGATATATAGAAAATCCTAAAGACATCACCAAAAAGCTGTTAGCGCTAATAAATGAATTCAGTAACGTTGCAGAATACAAAATCAATACCCGGCACAAAATCAGGAGAAACATCCCACAGACACACACGCAGCAGAGGGTGTCTCCGCTCTCAGACGTGCATCCCGTCGGTGCCCCGCTGCCCGTTCCAGGAGGAGCACCCTCCTGTTTTCTTCTTACCAATGGTCTCCTTTCTTCCTCAGTAACCATCCCGCAATGTGTTCTTGGCGTCACTTGGCAATCTGGACTTTGGAGGGGCCTTCCCCCTTCAAAGACTCGACCCTGTGTCACCTGCACCTGAGGGTGAGAAGTGGTCTGTCCCTCGCCTCACCCACAGTGGGGCAATGTTCCACCAGATTCCTCATGTCTACTTAAGCAATCTGCAGCATTGCCAGGATGCTAGGTTTGAACCCCAAAACCCAGGGCCCTACAGGTGCACACATTATTAAGCTCAAAGTGCACTCGGGCCGTGGCCCAAGCACTCACAGACACGTGTTAGACCCGTCGTAAAGGCAACACTTGCCCCGGGACACTCCCGATGCCTTACAGACACGGGTCATAGAGACTGCCAGACTGCTGCACACACAGCGAGAGCAGCTGATCTGGCCACAAGGCTGCGGGGGACAGCATCTCTCCTGTCCCAGGGGACTTCAGGGGACCAGGGGACACGAGGCCCCACTGCTCCAGGAAGTGGATGAGGAACAGCCCCAGGGCCCTGTTCCTCACAAGCCACTCATCACAGCCAGCGTCTCTGGAACCTTGGCGAGCGTCAGAGGATGAATTCCAAGCTGCCCTTGGTTAGGACACACTAGGACACTGGAACACGGACCACCTGGGCGTACAGAGGCTTCAAATTCAGTTGAAACTGTTTTTTTTTTTATTCATGCACGTAAATGTTCCCTTATATTTTAGGAGACCATCCAGCTAGCAGACCAGTCCACGGAGAAAAGCAACCAATGTGACAACTAGTTATTTTCATTTTGTTTTCTAGATCTTCCACGTTTTCTACTGTATTTTTGTAACCACATTCACACTCTGAGGGGATAGTAGTCTGAAATTAAAACAAGTCTGCAATACAGCAGTCAGCTATGAACAACGGGGGGGCACCATGGTATGCGGCTCTAGTCCAGACGCTCTAGACGTGGTTTCCTAGAAGTGAGGTGAAAAGTCTGGACTCGGGACTTGTCCTCATCAGCTGCAGGAAGCTTCTGCCCACCCCTTGGGGACAAAAAGAACACCCTCCAAAACAACTCTAAGCACGTCCTAGGTGCTGGCCACCCCAGAGGTGGGTCAGAATTCCCTGCTAGCCCTGAGGTGTAAATTCCAGGTGGGCTGTTGTTCCAGAAGAAGCCTGTGACAGCCGTGTGACGTAATGAACCTCTAAGTGCTTGTCTGTATCTAAAAGCCCGCGGCACCCAGTTCCCGTCAGCACACCCAGCGCCATTGATCCGCTGTTCTCATCAATACCCGCTACGTTACCGTCTCTCCCGCGGGGCCGGAAGAGGCTCCAGGGCTCACTGACCGCTAAGCAGGGAGAATAGGGCAGTCCCTGACAAAATGTTCTAGGCTGCCTACTGCTGAGACGGTGGGGGCAAGAACAGAACTCATGTCTTCACAGCTGGCCAGCCCAGCCCCGGACTTGCGGTAATCACTCCCACACCTGTCCCCCTGGGGCCTGGGTGATACACAAAGCGGGTTTGTAAGCCCAGACACCACCCCAAAGCGCGCCGCCCACACCCGGGCAGCCCCATCCGGACCCCCGGATGACCCCCCATGTAACAAAGGGCCGGCCGGCACACAGCAGCTACGTGCCTGGAGTCTGGTGGTGGCTGGGAGGAATCCCACAAATGACTCTATTCCCTCCACTCCGAATAGGTTTTGTTAGAAACTGTGCACTTTTTTTTTTTTTTTAAGATTTTTTTTTGATGTGGCCCATTTTCAGTCTTCATTGAATTTGTTACAATGTTGCTTCTGCTTTACCTTTCGGTTTTTCAGCCTCCAGGCATGTGGGACCTTAGCCCCCTGACTAGGGATTGAACCCGCACTCCCTGCATTGGAAGGTGAGGTCTTAACCAGTGGACCGCCAGGAAAGTCCCGAAATCGTACACTTCTAAGACTCAGGCGTGGGTCTGCCCCACACAGGCGACACTGACATGGGAGCACTCAGAGGGGCAGAGCAAAGAACAGGAGAAGCGTCCCTGTGCTTCTCAAAACGTGAAGACAACTCTCAGTGCATCTCTACTCAACCCAACAACAGGCAGAGCCGGCATCCTCACCTGTGAAATACGGCTTAAGTAACACCAATCAAAGGAGGAATCAGGATCTAAATAACCAGCCATTTCTACATACTGTTGTGTGTCTGTATGTGTATATGTAAACTTTTTGAATTGACATATGCTGTTAAAATGTGGTTGACAAGCCTGGATGTGAATGCTTACATTTCATTTTGGAATAGAAACGTTGTAAGGCTTCTACTCTGTCCCAAGAAGCGATAAATGTTAAAATGCACAGCAACATGGTGATCTTGCTTAGTACAACCCCAAAACCCAAAGCAGCTGCGGAAACCCGGCCCGTCTGTGCAGCTGCCCTGGGGCTGCCTCGCAGGAGTGACCCAGGTCACGCCGAGACACAGAGGATATGGCAGCAAAGTGAAAACCAGCAAAAGCCAAGGAGGCCAGCTAGCTCTCGGGACCAAAGCCGTCCTCGTGCTGTGAGTGAGAGGCCCTGTCCATGCAGCTTCTCGGCCGTGCTCGCCCACAAAAGCGGAAGCCAGGAGGAGGTACGTACGGCAGGTGTAAACATCTCTGTACTCCATGTGCTCGTAATCGGGAAGAATTTTCATGAAACGTCCCGACTTCACGCGAGGGTTTATACCTGAACAGACACAGCAGGGAAAGGGCTGAAGATGGTTCTGCCTTCTCAACCGGAGAAACAGTTTTCACAGGACTCAACACCTGTCCCTCTCCAACATCACACGCCTCCCTGTATCCTCGACCCCCAGAACCTTGGGAGGCAAGCGCTTGCCAACATGGCAAGCCAGAAGGAATCATGTTGAGTGTCCCTGCCAGTTAGTGACCTACACCAGGAACTCACGATGGCAGGCCCACTGGGGACCCCCTCCAGGTTCTCTCCCCATCACCCTCCACGATCACCAGGGCTCACCGAGGTGGGAGGGCAGAGGCCACGGCTCAGATATTTGGGGTGACTGTGCAGGGAACCCTGTGCCCCAACTAGGATCCCCGGCTTGCCTGGTGCACACATGGCACTGTCCCTCATCTGCTGCGTGTGCGTTTTGCTTTCGATGAAGGACGGTGTTTGCCAGCCCCCTAACTCAGTCAGATCCCTCCCCTCCTGAATCGAGGTAGCTGACTCTACTATCTAAGCAGGAACTAGGGGCAACTTTCTTCTACCACCTATTCCAGAAGCTAAGTGATTTTCTCTTGGATGAGGCCTTCAAAACACATTCACAAAAACACAGTTCCTGCAACGTGAAAATAAACACTGAAGCTGGCTGTGGCCGGGGCAGAGCAAACGCCCTGGGACGCCAGATAGCAGGTGATATGAACCATTCTCTGGGTTTCGCAACCACGTTCAAGGGGTTGAGAACCGGCAGTCAAGCAGTTTCCAGATGTCCTCTGCTGCCTGTGACCTTGCTGTGGCCCTTGTCCCCTCTCCCTGGCGCACCTGGACCTCCCCGTCTCTCCTGCACACCTGCCCGCCCACCTGTGCCCAGATGCCCGCTCCACAGAACAGCCGCCCCCACAGCCCAGGCAACCCCTCTGCCCACAGCTGAGATGAGCTCTGTGGGGGCCCTGATTTCTCACATGTGCTCCCCTCTGCATGCTTCAGCCCCCAACACCTGGCAGGTGTGAGCACCTGCCTCCCTCCGGGACTATCTTGAGCACCTACAACCCTTAGAGAGAACTCAAGTTGCTTTGAGATAATATCATCGAGTGGCCTAACAAACTCAAAAAGCGGGGAGATGATAGGGACTTGTATTAGATGCTCATGGAAACAGCTGGCAGCCCCAAAGCCAGGAAACCTCCCGCTTCCGTGTGCTCACGGGGACTGCTGTGGCGAGCGCGGCGCTGACTCGGACACGGACGCCCACAGCGAGGGTTGCCTCCTGGATTCTCCGCTCTGGGAAACTTAAGACACAGACTCTGAGGAGCAACACTGGATCTGTATGTGGAGTGGAAGCCCCCCCCAGAACGAAGGGCAGGAGAGGAGGGGACACAACCCACTTTTTCTGCCCCTGGAACTCCAAGCTTTGCAGAATTCAAAGCGGCACTGTTCTTGCCACTGAGACCAGAAGACAGGAAGGAGTTACACTTTCATGAGACATGACCACTCGGGCCCCAAGACCCACTTCCCCTGGAGACACGCATCCTCTTGGGTGGGTGGGTCATGGAGCAGAGGTCAGAGAAGAAACCAAAGTGCACACGTGCGCAGGGAAGGAACAGCAGGAGGCCTTGTGCAGGCCAGCCCTGCCCTAGGGTTCAGGACCAAGGACAGGGGCACGGGGGCAGCAGGTCGGGATGGCGGCTGAGGGCGGATGAGGATGCAGCCCAAGCCCCTGGGCCAGTGGGGAGAAGGGGGTGCTGGAGGTGGCAGAAGGGGCCTGGGACACGCAAGGCTCCCAGAAGAGGTGGGAGGGGGCAACGGTCTCGGAGGCACAGCCGAGTGTCAACACCGAGAACCACACCTGCCCAGGGTGGCCGGGCTTCTCACAGGAAGGTCAGAGGCTCCAACAGGAGATCTCCCCACTCATGAGCAAATTCTAACCCAGGAACACTGGCCAATCCAACAATCTCAAATGGCCATGGGATCAGTGTGGAGAAAACTCTGATGGGATGAGGAAACCAGCTCAGATTCAGGGATCAACGGCGCCCTGAGGCCTGTCTCCCCGCAGAGCCGACCCTCCCCAGAAGCCCTCACTCTATCTGTGTGGGTGAGGTGGTGGGAGGCACAGGACACACGAGGAGGGGCGTCTCCCAGGGGACTCTGAGAGCAGCAAATCCACTGAAAAGAGGAAACACAGCAAGTGACTCCAACAAGCAAGGCCCCAGCTCTGGAAGGAAGCCTCCAGCACGCCAGCTCCTGCCCAGCAGCCTGGCCCCAGGGAAGCCCCTCCGTCCTGGGCTCCACGCAGGAGCCCAGACCCCCGTTCCCGGGGAAGGTATTCAAATAAGACGCACCACCTTGTCTAAGTGTTCAATGCAGAACTGTACAATGTGAAAATCCCAATCTACCAAGGCAGTTTTAAGATGAACGCTTAAGGTTCTTTTCAGAGAGGTCAACAGGTCAACCTTAGGCCAAAGAGAAGTGGGTCGCCATGATCTTTCTTACTCTGTCCTTTACTAACCAGCCCTGCGTGGTAACAACAGACGCCACGCCCCTCCAGGTGAGGACAGGCAGGCTGCTCCCTGCGGGACAGCGTGCCCACTGCCCCTGGGTGACATCAGTGCCAGCAGACGCCCTCACAGCCTCATGCAGGGGCCCCGAGGAAAGGCCAGCAGAGAGATGCTCAGGGCCGGGGGCTCCGGGCTCAGGGAGCGTTGCTGAAGACTCTGGAAAGCAAAGGGGTGGAGACAAGGAGTGGGGGGCTGGGGGCCCGAGGTGCCTGCAGGAAGGGCTGGGGCTGGTGCAGAAGGGGCGGGGAGGAGCGGCCCCGGCAGCTGTCACAGCTGCGTGTCACAGTCGCTCCTGCTGGCCATGCCTCCAACCAGGCTGCAGACCCAGGACCTAGAGAGAGGGGCACCTCCGAGCGCACCAGGGTTGCTTCCAGTCAGCCGCGTTTCCCAGATAAAAGACACCTTCATCCACCTGCGCTGCAAAATCAGGGTCGTGATTCGCCCAGAAAGGGAGAAGAGAGCCCCAGCCTTTCCAGTGCTGTTACCACCAGCGCTGTCTCTACAACGTCAACCCTGACTTTAAAGGGTGTCTGAGAATGGGCCCGTGGGCTGAGGGCCATGGAATTTTATTCTCCGTGGCTGACGTCACTGAGCATCTGCTTCTGGAACAAGTCAACGGAGGATGGTGACAGATTAACTTACGCTTCGCGTAGACATCTCGACAAGACACGCCAGTGATCTCCAGCTTCCGCAAGTTTTCACAAACGCCGTACTCTGTAACAAGAAACGTTTGCTGGAAATTACAGTCAAGAAGCCACAAAGCAGCTGAAATAGTAATAGATGGACGTGGGGGTGGGGGTGGGGCAGACATGCCTCAGCCTTGGTCTTGTCTTCCGAGCTGAGCCTTCTTTCACTGCAGAGATTCTGCAGGCCTTCTCCACATTCAGTCAACACTCTCACTCACCAATGAAGCCACTGTTCTATTTTTAGGCAATACCACTCTGAATGAAAGAGCAATCTGCCTTGTCTATTCTGATAAGCTCTAGAAGCCTAATCGTTCAAGCCCACAGCCAGACATTCCCGGCTTATGAACATGGTGTGGCAGAAACTCACAGTCTGGAAACGATGCAAGTTCCCATGGAAATGAGACCGTCACTGGTGTCAGGGTTCCACGAAGGCCCCCCCAACCCCCTACTGAGTCTGTTAAACGAAGACACAGCTGGGGCTGCCCAGGACGGCCTCAAAGCAAAACGCTGACACCCACCCCCACGGCCAGGGCTCTGCACCACCGCGGAGAGCAAAACCCAGGCTTGGGGAGGCTGGTGACTCAGCAATCCTTCCACAAGAGGGGCTGCAGTCTGGCCAGCAAAGGGCTGCCTACCTCATCACAGCACAGACACCCCCCACCCCCCCACCCCGAGGCCTGGTCTTTTCAGTGGAATGGATGACGACATGAACCCAAGGCTTCTATGACTGGGAGGATTCCGACCGTATCCACGCCAAGCTCGAGACGCAGACGGCAGAGAGACTAGCTGGGCCGAGGTGGTCATCACCTGGCTGACCTCCCTGAAATGGGCCACCCAGGGGCCCTGCTTTCCCTGCCTCCACTGCTGAGGAACAGAGCGTGGCCTTGCTCTTTACCAGACGAAAACACACTTCATCCTCCTGCCAGGAAGAATGTGGACACCACTCTAGACGGTTACGCAAGTTACAAGAACTTGTGAGGAACTAGATAATGAAATATGCTTGTTTGTGACCTGGGGCAGTCACCAGCAACGAAGTGGCCCTGATTTGTCAAAATCCTTACAGACCACGCCGGGGACCAGCTGAAAGGGCCACTCCCGCCCTGGCCGGTGACCAAGCTGGAGCTGGTGTACCCACACTCTGCTCCACACTGAACCGTCTTCACGATTCCCCACTGGCTCTGGGATGCCCACCACGGCCGGGTGGCCCTCCTGGCGACCACAGTGGCTGTCACCACCTCGTGTGCTCTCCATCAACAGTGTCCTTCCCTCGCACCAACCATGTGCTCCGAAACCATCACCGCACAACAAGACTGCTGCCTCCGTTTGTTTCCTGCGTGGCTCCTCTCCTGGCTCCAGCAGCGACCAGCGCACTCAGTAGACAAGACGCGCCTCTTGCTGCCTCGTGGACAAGGCGGTTTGGGAGCCGGGGGGTCTTCTCCGACCTCTGCACCTTTGTGACACGTGTGGACACTCTGCCGGTGAGATGCAGGGCACAGACCTGAGGCGCACCCGCGTGTGCCCCGGTGGCCTGCGGTGCACTAAAGCAACAGTGCTGTCCCACAGGCACCTCCCAGTGTCACTGAGGCCCGGCAACCTGGTCTGTGATTTTCGTATCTGAGTCCAGCAATCCTCCAGCCTGATAGAAGCTACACGCAGTCTCCTAGCAACCACTTGGACTTCTGAGCAATACTAAGATTTTCAGCCAGGATGACCGAATCGTCGTGAATCTCTGCACACCGCGTCAAGAAAAGGTGCTGCTAATATCACGCAGGAGGTGAACTTGCACGAGCAGACAAACCACCCACAGAAATGCTACTAACAAGCAGAAGAAAAGCAAAAGCATGGCATACCGCTAATAAACACAGCAGTCCTTAGCGGGTTTTTCTTAATGTTCCCAAAAGATAATAAATTCACCGAAGCAGAACAATGTCATTCTGACCCAACTGCTCCTGCGAGAAATGTTCGGTATTTTCCACACGATGGAAAAGTCTTTTTTTTTAAACAGTGGCTCGGAATAAGTCCACATCCTCTGATTGTTCTATAAACCTTCCTATAAGTCATCAGGGAAAGTGCCCTTAAAATAGCGTTAAGGCCAGTGTACCTGCAGTACCACGGGTCCCTCCTCCCAGGAAAACTCACCAGTGTTAACGCCATCCTATCCAAGGCGGTTAAAGTTAGCCACCAAACCATGCTGCCTACAGCTGCTTTGGCCCTCAATTCAAAACCTTTCCCTGCTAATCTATTACAGAAAGTAGCTGGTGACAGTCTTTTTTGAAAGTGTCTACTCCAAAAATGGCAACAAAGTAAAAAAAAAAAAAAGTTGGGAAGGGGGAAAATGGGTGAGCTGGACTTGAGGAAATGTAAATTAAACATAGAATTACCATATGATCCGGCTATTACCCTCTTTCTGGGTACAAACCCAAAAGAGATGAAAGCAGAGACCCAGAGATATTTGCACACCCTTGTTTACAGCAGCTCTGTGCACGACAGCCAAGAAGTGGAAGCAACCCCGGTGCCCATCGATGGATGAACGGATAAGCAAAACAGGGACACAATGGAACATTATTCAGCCTTAAATAGGAAGGAGAGTCTGACACGCGCTACAGCCTGGCTGAACTTTGAGGACATTGTGCTGAGTGAGATAAGCCAGTCACACAAGGACAATACTGTACAATTGCACTTATACGAGGTCCCCCGAATAGTCAAATTCGTAGAAAGTGGAATGCTGGGGGCTGGGGAAGGGGGGACTGAATGTCAGTTGGATAAGATGGAAAAGTTCTGGAGATGACGGTGGTGATGGCGGCACAACAATGTGAACATACTTAATGCCACTGAACTGTAAGCTTAAAAATGGTTAAAGTGGTAAATTTTATTTTGTGTATATGTTATCACAATAAAAATACTAACTTGCCACTTCAAATATTCCAATCAGGAAATTTCCAAAAAGCTATGGAACAAATATTTTGCCAAGAGGGAAAAACAGCCCAGGAATTTGGGCCAAGTCGACACTGAAGCTGCATCCTCTGGTGACCTGACTGCCAGGGGCTCCAAGCCCTCCTCACTCACTTCCTGTCCAGTGAGGTCAGTACTGTGTGACAGGCTTTACCAAAAACCCCTGCCCCCAATGCATGCTTCTGAATGGGCAGGAGGTCTATTCAGTCTCTACGGGTGAGAAGAATTTTCTCTCTCCCTCTTTTCCACTCCCTCGCCCCTACAGGAGAACCCAGGGGACACATGCTGCTTCCTGAGGCTCCTGACCTAGAAGAGAAGATGGAGATTCACAGAGACAGTACCTGTGCCAGCCGTGGCTGAGATGTGCACAAACTCTGCATCGGAACAGAAGCTGACAAAGTGAATATCATTATTCTATGCAATGCACCAGTCTTGGCGCCTGCAATTAGAAGGGACTTTGCCCCACGCTCCCCATAAGCACCACTTACGAGGGCCCCTGCCACGCTGGAAGGACACAGCACTAAGACAGTCTCTGAAGCAAGCTGGTGGGCACCCAAGGTAAGGCTGGGAAGGGGGTGGTCTCATGGTCCTGCCAGAGCTGGGAGTCCACAGGCAACGCAGAAGCACGGAAGAATCTCAGGTAGAAAAGCGGCCTGGACCGCGTGACCTGCGGGTGGAGCCAGCAGAGATGGACCTGGAGACCCGGTGGGAGGGTCCCATGAGGAGGCCACTGCACCACCAGGTAAGGCAGAGGTGGGAGGAAAGGATGTGGGAATGCAGTCGTGGCCCCCAGCAGGCAGGAGGGAGCGGGAGGAGGAGGACTGGGGGGATGGCTGAGGGCTCACTTCCCACCTGCTGTAAACTCACAGTTTTCCATATAAAACCAAGGGCAGAATCAACTGGACATTTAGTGCATTTCTGTTTGCATTAAATTAGGAGATAATTATAGCCCTTAATAAAATATGGTTAAAACTTTACTTCCAAGGCTGAAAAAGGAGGCAGAGGCAGGGGTGGGAGCTGGTGGAGAGGGGGGTCTACCAGGCTCCCGGGGTAGGGGGTGGGTGGGTCAGGCAACTGCCCCAGCCTTCCTGACACAGCTCCAAGGACATCCCTCCAACAGCAGGGCACTGGTTACAAACCCCTGTGTGTCCCCCAGCTCACTGCTTTCCTTAGCTATTACTGCAACTGCATGAAATGCCTTTTCTTTTTTTTTTAAATAATGTAGCAGATCTGGAAAAACACTCTGCAGCCAGCTCATCTTAGAATGGAAAGAAAGTAAAAACCGAAACCTGGATGCAGCCCATAGGCATCTCCTACTGAACACCTAGAATACTCGGGATGCTAACCAACAGCTCCCGAGGACAGCCGACACTGCCCACAGGATCAATGCGGCTTCTTCCCGACCAGTTCCACCCCTGCAAAGAGGAACAGTCTCAGTGCCAAGGGGAGCCTCAAGAAGCCTCACCTTTCCAGCTAAAGGACGCTGACCCTGCCCAGCTCCACAACAGGCACCTGCTGGCCAAGGGAGCCCCACTCCCGCAGAGGCCCACCTGTCACGCCCGTACACTTCTTCCTCGTGCACACACACCCGCTCAGTCTTGCCACCCACTTGTGAGACTAGGAGGTAAGCAGAGTCTGACTGCGCCATCCCCTCACCCCAGACCTCTTCTCAGATTTCAGACACTTCCCAATTCCCCACTAATAATCCTCAAACAGGCCTGGCTACTCCGGGATTCCTGCCCTGTCCATCACCACTGGGTGGACAGGGAGGGTGTCACTGGCAAAGGACGCTGACTCATGAGTTAGAAACCCTGACCGGTCCTGGGTTTCTCAGGAGGACCTGTTCCTCCAAAGTCCCAAAGACGCCCTAGTATTTGCACACTCTTTCCAGCCAGAAAGACAAACCAAGATCCTCAAATGCATTACGTAATCATTTTGTAAACACAGCAAAACAGTGAAATGGCCCATCAGTTCTTCCTGGCAAGGCACCAGTGTCTGTCCAATTAAATATGGCCAAGGGGAAATCTTCACTCGGTGCTTTCTGGGGCCCAGATCCATTTTCCAGCTCGTTTTTTTAAGGTTAGAAATATCCCTCAAGAGGCATCGTTTTCCTTTACCCTTTCCTACTTTGCTAACTGGAAGGATCAGGTGTCTCTGTGAAGCAGCATATGAGGTTCAACTTCCAAAGATAAATAGACTGTGGTCCTGTCAACTAGCAAAGCAGAAGAAAAGGATAAAGGTTTCCCTACAGTTTTTTTTAAGTGTACAATCCAATGGATTTTATCTTATTTTATGATATTTATTTATTTATTTATTTACTTTATTGGCTGTGTTGGGTCTTCATTGCTGCACATGGGCTTTCTCTAGTTGCGATGAGCGGGGGCTACTCTTCGTTGTGGTGTGAGGGCTTCTCATTGTAGTGGCCTCTTGTTGCAGAGCATGGGCTCTAAGGCGCGTGGGCTTCAGTAGTTGTGGCACATGGGCTCAATAGTTGTGGTTCACGGGCTCTAGAGCGCAGGCTCAATAGCTGTGGCACATGGGCTTAGTTGCTCTGCGGCATGTGGTATCTTCCTGGGGCAGGGATTGAACCTGTGTCCCCTGCATTGGCAGGCAGATCCTTACCCACTGCGCCACCTAGGAAGTCCCTCCCTACAGTTTTGAGATCCTGCTGTATGTCCAGGAAGTGGCCTGGCTTCCTCTTCTCATGGTTGAGACAGGTATGCTTCTACTACCTGGACCGTTTGTTTATCCACCTGCGACCTGCCCACCCCATCCCCAAAACAAGTAGGCTCTCATTAAGCAGATGCTTAATGAGAATCATAAAATATTCCTAAACCCAACTTCAAAGCCAACAACTTGCCCATTTCACCTCTTCCCTAGATGAACCCTTCCAACTTCAGCCATAATTAACAAAAGTCGGCACTTCCCTGGTGGCGCAGTGGTTAAGAATCTGCCTGTCAATGCAAGGTACATGGATTCAATCCCTGCTCCAGGAAGATCCCACATGTGCTACGGAGCAGCTAAGCCCATGCGCCACAACTGCTGAGCCAATGTGCCGCAACTACTGAAGCGGGTGCACCTAGAGCCCATACTCCACAACAAGAGAAGCCACTGCAATGAGAAGCCCGAGCACTGCAACGAAGAGTAGCCTGTGCCCACCACAACTAGAGAAAGCCCGCGCACAGCAATGCAGTAAAAATAAATAAATAAATACACACAACCCCCTCAAAAAAGTTGCATTTCTCACATTTCACATCAGCATATCAAACAGAATAGAAATAGTATTTTCTTCTGCAAGCAAATACAAAATTAAATATTGGTTTTTAATTTCCCTTATCTGTCCTAAAGCTCACATATTATGGGCAAAGGATATTTCTAATTATCATGGAATTTAAGTACACTTTAGACTTACAACTGATCAAAATATTATACAAATATTATTCCAAGTGTCATTAAAACATGTACTATCCAGGGAAGAAATGGGCAAATTATATATTATAAATTCAAAACCTGACTTTATGTCTCAATACTTAAGAGTTCAGTGTGGAAGAATTACATGTGTGAGCATTTCCTTGGTTTTGAAATGTATCTTCTGTTATTATTTGAATGTTCTGATTTAGAACCACAGTCTAAATTTTCTAAACACCTTAGCCTCAGGTGGACCTCACTAAGTGCTGCAGAGATGAACAGTGTTAAAAGTGGCCAGTATTTCAAAAATCACCAACTAAACGGTGAAGTATTAACCAAGAAAAGCCTTGTCAGGGTCAAAGGCAAAGAGCGGACTTGGCTTCTGCCCTGTGCTCTGAGAAATGATGCTTATTTATAGTTCCACATGCGAGCGACTGCAGGAGGCCTGTAGCCAAAGGAGTGATGCAGCAAAACACGGCCCCGCTCCCGGTCCAGCGCCCACCCTTCAGGCTGGGGTTGCTCTGGTTTGCTTTCCTGTCAAAGGGGAAACAGCACCTATTGGGGTATTTGCCCCAAAATAGGAGCACAGATTGGGCTTCTCAGCAGCAACTTTCTTTCATCCGCCCGCAGAAATACCATCTGAAACTATTTAATCTAACAGGCGGGGGGCTCAAAAGACCAAATTCTATAAAAACAACTCATTTATTATTGTTGATTTCTTATTGCTACGACACTGGAAATTGTAAGATTTTCATCAAGCACGATAAGCAGCCACATCATTTTAAGTTTCTAGTGTCCCTCCCCCCACACACCCCTGAGTCATCCTCTTATTTTACAAAGAGCCCCTGACACGCACGTCCTGCCAGCGCCCTGGAAGTCAATGATGGCCCGAAACTCTCCGAAGCAATAAAACACAAGCAGCACCCTCTTCCCCACACCCCTTTCTGTGGCTTGTCTTTTCGGGAAACCCAATTATCAAAATACAGAAAGCAAACTTGTAAACGCGGAGTAGTAAACAGCAGACTCCCTAATGTCTCAGCCGCTGTGCAGTGTCAGGGCCGGACCTGGAGCTTCCCAGCCAGGAAAGCTGGTGGGCTGGAACCACCCACCTCCGGCTCACCAAGGCTGGGAGCACTCTGGTGTTTGCCTCTGCGGACACAGCCTTGGCCTTAACACCCACCATAACCAAATGTCTAGTTCAGGATGGAAGCAGTGTGGGGCTCAGGGAAATAAGATCAGATTTGTCTCACACACGACTACTGCTATATACATTCCAGTCATCATTACACCAACCCCATGAGCCACCTATGCGTGCCACAAGGAACCGCCAACCAAGCAATGCTGGACCCAGATGAGCTGGAAATGAAAGCTACCAGGATGAGCGAGTGAAACTGAAGACCTAGCTGTTGACCACCTCGGGATACCAATGATTACTTAAACCCAAAGTCAAAAGTGTGTAACTCTGATTAACGCTGTAGCTTTTGCAAAAATCACTATAGATGAAGTTCAAAAGCAAAGCACTACTGACTATGAGAAAATGTTTTGCATATATTAAACAGAAATCGATCCAGACTAAATAAATAAAAACCCACAAATCAATTAAAAAAATAACAATAGGAGAAAAAAGGGCAAAGATTAAGGATACGCGAATAAGAGAAATCCAAATTGCCAATAATTCTATTTTTTAAATGTGCATATTCACGAGTTATCAGCCATCTACAAGTTCAATTGAGATGCTGTTTCTCACTGAGATTGACACAGATTTTTAGAAATGAATCCTTCAAACTACAAAGAATCTAGCGGACATTGGATTAAATGAGATAACTTCACCCAGCAGACAAAGGCAGCTACTTTGTGATGAGCACCTTCAGTGACTTGCCTGTGCACGCTCTCGTGACAGGTGTGCAAAGCGCAAAATACAACTGTGTTATATTTGGAGTGAAGAATCACTCCAAAAAATTAACTGGCCAGTATCTAGAAAAACTGCAAATCTCACAGCCCACTACCCCAGCAACACCACTTCTGGATTTATTCCTTAGAGAAATTTTCAAATTTATCTGCGTCTAAGGAAACATAAAGCTTGTTCACTGTAACACTGTGTACAATGAAAAAAATAAAAATGAGCAAAGGAACACACATGGCCTCTTCAAATTATGAACCACCACAGTGTTCAAGAAAACTGAACCTGGGCTTCCCAGGTGGCGCAGTGGTTAAGAATCCGCCTGCCAATGCAGGGGCCACACGTTCGATCCCTGGGCAGGGAAAATCCCATATGCCGCAGAGCAAATGAAGCTGGTGCACCACAATTACTGAGCCTGCAAGCCACAACTACTGAACTCATGTGCCGCAACGACTGAAGCCTGCGCACCTAGGGCCTGTGCTCCACAGCAAAAGAAGCCACTGCAATGAGAAGCCCATGAACTGCAAGGAAAAGTAGCCCCCACTCACCACAACTAGAAAAAGTCTGCATAGCAATGAAGACCCAAAGCAGCAAATAAATAAATAAAATTAATTAAAAAATTTTTTTAAATATATATTAAAAAAAGAAAAGACTGAACCAGACTTAAATGTATTAACATGGACAGAATTTAAAAACACAAATTGACAGGGGGAAAAGGTAGATGCACAATACTTATGGTATGATAGGTTTCTAAAAATTAAAGTACCATAAAATAATGTTATACATTGGGAATGTTACAGGTGTGTGTATATACAAGTAAACTCAACCCACAATAGTGGCAGCTTCTTGTGAGTGGGAAGGATAGGGGTGATCAGAGGGACCTGACTGCTGGCTGCAAGGTTTTCTTTTTAAAAAAGGTAGAGATTTCAAAAGCAAATATGACAGAAGACTTAACTGTTACTTTTGGGGATGACTAGGAATATGCCTGTTTTACCATGTTTGTTTTTCATTTTTTAACTTCTGAAAGCGAAAATTCTCTTAGCTGCCAGGCCACCTTGGTGAAGAAGAGGCCTTGATCCTACTGTCACGGTGTCTGCTGTCCCAGGAAAAGCTGAACTGAGGACCACAGAAGCAGGAAAGGAAGGGCTGAAAAGTCCTTCTGTGTCTGCCCCCTCACATCTTTCTACATCTTCATGAGGACCTTTTATACTTCCACCAGCAATTGTAAGAATTTGCCTTGAGCTGTACCTCCAGTTAATTTTACTCTGTGGCATACCTTTGAGTTTTGCTGATGACACAGAAGTCTTCTGTCACCCTCTGTTCCTACATACCTTATAGTTTCCCCAGAGACAACCCCCAGAGACCACCACACAAGTTTGGCTGACTGATGGAGAAACTCCGCAGAGCAGGAAAAAAGTCTGTGATGAATCTCAGTCTCACAGGTGTACAAAATGCAAAACAAAGCAAATCAAAAGGTGAAACTCTCTTTGCTTCAATTTTAAAATGTCAAAAGAAACTCACTTGCCACATAGATGACAAAAGGTTAATACTGCTAACATTCAACGAGCTCTTACTAATTTGTAAGACAAAATAAACTCCCCAAGAAAAAAAAGAGACAAAAAACAAAACAAACAAACAAAAAACCCACACAAAACACAAATACGGAATTCACAAGAGGTGAAATTAAAACGGCCAAGAAGCATCATAACCTTGGGAGTGAGGGCTTCATCTGCACCATCTCATTTAACCCTCAGAGTCACCCTATGGGAGCGGCACTTGCCAATAACACTTGGGAAGGTGAAGCAGCCTGTCCAGGATCTCAGAGCAGATAAACGGATTACAAATCCCGCTCTTGACCACTGAGCTTTATGGCAGAGAGAAGATGACAGACTGATCCCCTTCTGGGGAGGATTTGAGGAAAGCGGCCTTCTCACAGAGTCTTCCTGGGGGTGCAAATACCAACAGCTGGGTAATGAGTATCTAAGGTGTTATCAGTGTGCACACCCTACTGCCCACAGTCCCACTTTGGGAGGTGTACCCTAAGAAGTTAATCTCAGAAGTTCTAAAAGGTAAATGTAAGTCCCATGAACTCCTATAAGATGCACAAAGGCTGCAAACTTAAAAGTCTATCAGTAAGGGACTAGTCTGTGGCATACACAGGCAGTGGAACACTTATGAAGCTTTTTTATAGTAAATCTTTCCAAAATTTTAAGAGTGGCTTATCTTTGATTGCAGGAGTCTCCGATGATTTTTTACTTTCTTCCCTCTGTTCTCTTTCACTGTCTGATCTTTTTTCTTACCTATTCTGTCTACCAAATCACGAGAGCTTAGTGAACACCAGAGATCTGTCAACGTTTAAATGAACAGAGAGCCTTGAACGCTGGATTAATTAAGTAAAGCTTTCATCCTGGGATTTGCTACGAAACTGCTCACCACCCTCACTTCGGCCACCAGCATCCCTGAGGGGGGCATCAGCCCCCTCCAGCACCGCCCAGCTCCACCCCCCGCTCCACAGACCAGGTCCTCGCCCTCAGGAGACCCCCCAAACCCTGCGGCTCCCCTAACTACTCAAGTTCACACACCCCCCCCCCCCCGCAGCCGTCGGCTCCGCCCCCAAGGACTGGGGACCAAGGAGGGTGCCACAGACGTCAGCTTGCTCCCGGGCCGAAACCCAGCCCCAGCTCGCGTCCCTGCCCCCGGCGTCCCGGCCGCCGCGGCTGGGGGACCCCTCCCCCCTTCCTGAGCACCCCAGGCGGGCAGAACCCGGAGCTCCACGGCGCCCGGCGCCCGCAGCGGCGGCAGGGCCCCCCGGGGTCGCAGCAGCACCCCGCCGGCGGCCGGGACCCTCCCCTCGGAGCCCCCCCGGGCCGGGCCCCGCCCGGAGCGCTCACCCTCCCGGCAGCGCCTCCTCCAGATGGTGTCGGTGTGCAGGATGCGCCGGAACTTGCTGCAGACCTGCGCCAGGCTGGGCAGGTCGGTGCCGGGCAGCGAGGCGAAGATCTCCACCAGCAGCTCGGGCGGCAGCTCCAGCAGCGAGCAGCGCGGCGGCGACGAGGGGCCCGCGCCCCGGCCGCCGCCGGCCCCGCACAGCGCCGCCGCTCCCGCCTCGATGCGCTCCTCCTCGGGGTCCGTGTCCGGCTCGCTGTCGGCCGCCGCCGTCTCGGCCGGGCCCCGGCGCTGCTGGCGGCGCCGGCAACCCCGCGACGGGCCCACGCCGCAGAGGCGAGCGCACACCGCCATGCCGGCGACTGACGGCCGCCGCGCCGCCGCCGCCAGTGCGCACGCGCCGCGCGAGAGCCTCGCCCCGCCCCGCCCCGCCCCGCCCCGCCCGGGAGCCTATCCCCGCCCCGCCTGGGAGCCGAGCCCCGCCCCCGGGAGAGCCGAGCCCCGCCCTCCGGAGGAGCGGAGCCCCCGGCCCAGGAGAGCAAGGCACGCCCCTGGGGTTCGAGCCCCGCCCCGCCTGACAGCCAAGCCACGCCCCCCATGCATAGCCGAAGTTGCCGTCCAGGGCTTGGCCTCGCCGGCCGTCGGGGGACCTGCAAAGACCAGGGCCCGGTAACCCGAACGCCAGCCGCCTACCTCCGCCCTCCGGGGTTCATTGGGACCCTCTCCCCGCGGCCCCACGACCCCCGGGCGGATCTGCGCGTGGGCAGCAAGTGGCGCGCTGTGGGATGTGAGGGCTGAACTCACCACCTCCCGCGTGTGAGGCTGATGCGCTTTTCCCGAGGTCAGCCCTGAAGACCCTACGGACCCCCACCCCCCACCCCGAGAACGCTCCAGGAAGGCCAGAAGGACCCCTTTGGACTCCCCCCAAGGACCCCCGAAGAACCCCCCGGGAAGGCCCAGAGCACCCCCAGGGAAGCCCGGAGTACACCCTCCCCCGAAGGCCCTCCAGGGAGGCCCCAAGGACCCCCAAGAACCCCCTCTGAGGATCCCCGAAAGAACCTTCCTTAGAATCCCTGAGTACCCGCTAGGGAAGCCCAGAGGACACCCCCCAGGATCCTCCCAGGATGGCCTGGAGGAGCCCCCCAGAACTCCCTAGAGGACCCCAAGGACCCTGCCAGAAGGCTCAGAGGAAACCTCAAGGACTCCCCCTCAGAGAACTCCCCAGGATGGGCCCAAGGGCACCCCCCACCCCACCTCCCTAAGACCCAGAAGGGTCACAGAAGGTGTGATTAGGGGGCCAGAGGGACAACACAACCTTACAGCACCTGGAACTACTTAAGCCAAGTTGAACCCTGAATTGTGCTTCCTAGCCCTTTCTTGTACCTAAAAACTGACATTCACTCATTTCCACCCTGATTGCAATGAGAAGAGGAAATCCCGCTAGGTGTGTCTCCTGTCTGATCTTGCTGTGACCTAGTTGCCTTGTTTACCCTGCTCAAGGACGGGTGGGTTGCTGAGGCAGGCTGGGGCCTGGGGTGGGGGTGGAGAACGTGCAAAGCCTTCTCCTGACAGTGGCTTCACCTTAAGTAGCACCGATAACAAGAAACTGTGTTTCCAGAGAGGAGGGCCAAGGGTATGGATGTGATTACAAGATTACTGGATTATGGGAGCCAACCTCCGCCCGGATGGGGCCAACTCCTTTCTGGTCAAGACAGACTTCCGTGCCCTGAAGTGCTGGAGCTCCTGCCCAGAGCCCAGATGGAAGCTAAGAATCCACAGACCACCCCAGCGTTGATGGTGTTTCTATTTGTACTCAAATAGAAAATAGTGACCGTGCCAGTTCCCCACGCCCAGCCTTCCACAAAGTCCTGGCTATTCATCACCTCCCTAAGGAGGAAAAGAGGGCTGCCTACCCCAGTCCACAGAATCCCATAAACAGCGAAGTACATCTTCTGACAAAAATAACAATGCTGTACTTCAAACCTTGACTTTCTCAGCTCCAGGCAATTGAAAAACAACATGTAACTGCCCTCCCTGTATCAGGGTGGTTCAAACCGTCTTCCACCCTGTGATGGGAACTCTCTTCCTGCAAATAGCAACACATAAACAAAAGCAGACTTGTTGCTTCACTCACCTATTCAGAAGTATTTAATGGTCCCATTGACTCCTTATCAGGTCACACAAAGTACCTCACAATCCTGTCCTAACCTCCCAGTCTGGCATCATCTCCTGTCTCCACACCTCTCTCAATGGGAGCCATCCAATTCCTTAGTCAAAATTCACCAAGCCTTGTCACACCCTTGTTCAAGCTGTCTCCTCTGCCCAGAAAACCCTCTTCCCAGTCTGTGCCAGTAAACAACCACCCGTTCTGCCTTGTCCTCAAAGGGTACGCCTTCTGGAATGGCCCTTTATTAGAGCACCATCGTTTGTTTTATTACAAACATTTGCTGCTGTTGATAGCAGCCTTACTAGATGTGTCCCCTGTCACAAGACAGACATGCTAACACACACCATGTAATTGGCAAACGTGTACTGACTAAATGTTTGTTGAATGAAAAAAGAACAAACAATAAACTGGCTAGAAGGCTAAAAAGTGAGGAACATGAACCAAACAAATTTAGGGAAGACTAGTGGATTTATCACCATCACCATGCAAGCCAGGAAGTCTCCCAGCAAACAGAAATGCAGCAAGTCATGTAATAAATATTTACAGAATGCCTGCTTGACCTATGTGCTATGTTCTGCATGCATCTATAGATTGTAAAGCATGAATTTTGCTGCTGTATATTTCAATCAGTTTTGTTTTAATCTATCTACTCCCTACTAGGTCCTGTTGATAAAATACAGTATTCTCCTAGAGGAGAGTACGTGAAAATGTACAAAAGAATTTGGTTAAATTTCCATCTTTAGAAGAATGGTTAAACTGTGTTCATAATTTGGATTCAGTTAAAAGATATATCTACATCTATATATTCTTGACAGCAGGGACAACAGAAGGCTGTGACCAATAACCCACAAAGATATTAAAGGATTGAATTCATGCTGACCATCAGAACGGAAAGAAAAAGATGGTGGTGAGAGCTTGGGTAATCCATATTGGTGGAGAGGAACCAGAGGGGAAGACATAGGCTGTAGCAGAGAACTGTTACACATTGAACCCTGAAAGTTTTGTGTCCTTGAAACTTTTACAATCCCTTATATAGAAATGTATCTTTTACAAAGAACGCTAAGAAGGATACATTCAGACTAAAATGAGGAAAAACTAGATAGAGGGGATCCTTTTGTATGGAAATGAAAGTATTTTTAATAAAATTTTAAAGGTTACTTTTTATTTATAGTTGTTACAAAATATTGCCTCTATTCCCTGTGTTGTTCAGTACATCCTTGAGCCTATTTTACACCCAAAAGTTTGTGCATCCCACTCCCCTACTCCTATATTGCCACCCCCTCAACCCCCTGGCCATGGTAACCACAAGTTTGTTGTCTATATCTGTGAGTTTGCTTGTTTTTTCTTCATTCACTAGTTTGTTGTATTTTTAACGTATTTGTATTTTTTATTTTTTCGAGAAAGCAAAGTGAGGATTTAAGCCAAAGTGTGCTCTCAGTGGGAGAGCAGGCACTCAGGTGAGTAGCTGCCTAGTTTGCTGTATTTTTTTAGATTCCACATGCAAGTGATATCATACAGTATTTGTCTTTGTCTGGCTTATTTCACTTAGCATAATGCCCTCAAAATCCATCCATGTTTCTGCAGATGGCAAAATTTTGTTATTTTTCATGACTGAGTAGTATTCCATTATATGTGTATACCACATCTTCTTTATCCATTCATCTGTTGATGGACACTTAGGTTGTTTCCATATCTTGACAATTGTAAATAATGCCGCTATGAACATTGGGGTGCATGTATCTTTTCAAATTAGTGGGGTTTTTTTCAAATATATCCAGGAGTGGAATTGCTGGATCACATGGTAATTTCTTGAGAAACCTCCATACTGTTTTCCATAGCGGCTGCACCAAAAGATCATTGGTTTTAACACTATGTCAAGACTACAAGAATGAACTCTTTGTTAGTGAGAACTGGTAAAATCTGAGGAAATGAGCAGAATAGAGGGCGAGGCATTTTTCAATTTGCTGCTTCAAAAGCCACTGAAAGTAGTAGTTCTTGGACTTAAGAAAAATCTGTTAACTTTCCCCATGATGGTTCTCAGGATCCAGATGTGAAAAATGGCATCTTGCCCACTGCTCAGAAGAAAGAGTAAAAGTGAATGGAAACAAGGGAAAATAGTCAAAGGCTAAACAAGAGGTTTGAGGCGTAAAATAAGAGTCTCAACAGTTCAATCCTTTAGTCCCATATGTGGGCAAAAGCTGGAAAAACAGCAATGCTCCAGAATTTGTTTAGAATTAAACAAGCAAACAACAACAAAAACCCTGTGGAACGCCTGCCGGTTCCATCAGCTGTTACACGCTCACTTAAGAGATAATGTTAGGTTGTAGGAGTGATTTGAGATCACTCTCCTGCATGCACCAGTGTGCTGGTTTCTGGAGTTGTACACCAGAGCCAGAACATCATGGGAGAGGAAGCACTCCCGCACAGTGCCTTTTTTTGCTTCGGACAATCCCTCCTGGACCCAGTGAAGACATCCCTAAAGACTGCAAGCTACAGAGCGTCAACTGCACACACCTCCTGGCTGAATCCTTTCTGAGAATAGCCTGGACACTGCTCTTGAGCAATACTTGTTTGTTTACTTGTGCTAAAGGGATGACACAAGACTGATTGGACCACCAGCCAATAGTGGCCCAGACAGCAAGGAGGGTGGAATATCTTTCCCAATCAGAAGGAGGAGAGGAGGGACCGGATGGGCAGGCCTGAAGACCTGAACTAATTCTCATTGTGACTTGCCCTCCATACTGAGTGTGGCAAAATAACCCTAACGTGTTTCGTCCTGCGGTTTAATGTTTCATGCCTCATTTAAGAGAGTCTTAGAAATAGCGAGACAGCATGATTTACAGCATGCTACTTCACTAACGCTGGGACATCATATTCAGTTTCCAGCTCTTACCTTATATCCCCCAGGATTATGGTCATTTCACGGTATGAAAAAAGGGACAGGGCAAGAGTTATTTAAAACTGACACTGCTTGGCTTTCTAGAATGGTTATTTGATAGTTTAAAAGTACCATGAGATTCCTGGAGGAAACACTGAGTAAATTCACATGTGTTCTTTTCTACTTTATGTGGACTATTTCAAAGAAGAAGAATATTTGTTAATCATTTAAAAATCAATTGTACTATGCTTATATTAACTACCTTAAAATAACTCATGATGATATGAATATACCACTCGGAATATCATTAACTACATAGAACATCTATTAAACTGTAATCTGGGGGGATTTCCCTGGTGGTCCAGTGGTTAAGACTCCATGGTTCCACTGCAGGGGGCACGAGTTCCATCCTTGTTCGGGGAACTGAGATCCCGCATGCCTCATGGCACAGCCAAAAACAAAAACAAAAACAAAACTGAAATCTGGGGGCACATGAAGTTTTTCACATACACTCAAGCACACTTGTTTTCAAAATTTACATGAAGTTACAGCACTTCATAATTGATATTTATTTGCATATGACTAAATTAGTAAACTTTAAATATAATTTGTTATTTATTTCAAGATGTTGTTCTTACCTGCTCATGAGACACCTTTACACACCAACTGCTTTGGATAATTTTCTGAGATACCTATAGGGAGTGTGGTTTTAGATTCAAGTAGGAATGGGAGATAAGAGCATAGCAATCCCTGTCAATGTGGACTCCAGTACTTGAAAATCACGAAGAGTAATCCCATCCCATCACTAAGAGTAATCCCATCCCATCACTATCTCCCATCCCATCACTAACGCAGCCCTTGAGGTAATCCCTGGGGCAGTGAACCCAAGGCCTGGGGTAATTTGGTAAAGCTTTGTGGATGCCTAAGGGACTAGGAAAATGTGAAACTCTCCTTCCCCTCCCCCCAGCTGCATATGCCTGATTATTGATTTTTTTTCACTCTTCTTGCATTTGGAACAGTTGTCCAGCAAGGGAACAAAAAGTCCATTTCTTACAAAGTAGCAGTTAAGCCAAAAAAGCACTCATCAGTCAATACTCAATATCATACAAACCCAGAAAAGAAAGCATTGCACGGTTCACATTCTAAGACTTCAAAACTGGTCATTTTGTGTTTGGCAGAAGGTAGGTACACTTACTGGATCCCCCCCCCCCCAAACCTTCACAGAGTAAATAAGAAACAACCAGGTAGCACCCTTGGAGCTTAAAACCTTCCTTTGGAACTTTGGAAACCACATAGAATGTTTAAGTCGTCTTTATTAACTGTACACTATTAAAGACGTCAAGGTAAAGAACTGTGGCAGAAAGAGGGAAAACAAACAAACAAACCCGGAAAAGCGACACAGGCACAAATGCACTGTTCTTTTGTAAACAATGGCTCGGTACGGGGCTGCGGCGAACAGCACTGTCCTGGCGGTGGGGGATCATTACACAACACACTCGGCTTCCCTGCAAAGAAAACTCTAGCTGCGCTGAAACCCCTTCGAGAAACATAGGTTTTGTATGTGTGTATAATAAACGTATGTGAGCACGCTCCCGTGACTTTATCAAACAGACATGATGAGGGAGGCTTTCACAAACTCGAAAGGGGGGAATACGTTCGAAGTACGAGATGCTTCCGGACACGCTGAGGGTCAGCGAGGGCCGCGCGGCCACCGGCGCCCGCCCAGGCGCCCCTCTTCGCTCCTCTGAGGGCACCCGGGGCGCCAGCAGGGCGCCGCCCTCCCGCCGACGAGTGTGAGCCGAGACGGGCGGCGGCGCGCCCCAGGCGGCCCCCCCGGCGGGCGACCGGACGGCGCAGGGTCCGACGGCGGGGAGACGCCGGGCCGCCCGCCCGCGCGGGTCGCCCGGGGCCGGGGGCCGGGCTCCGCGGGCCGCGACCCGAGACGGCGCAGCTGCGGTCCCTCTCCCGGCGCGGACCGTCCCTCAAAAAGGGAAGGAGAACGGAGATGTGGTGGACGCGTGGAGCCGGCGGAAACGGGGACGCAGACGGCCGCGCGCGGAGGAGACCCGGCAGCCCGCGGCAGCGAGCTCGCGGGGGCGGGGCGCCACGCCCCTCGACTTTCAGGTGGGGGCAACGCCGCCGGCCGTCAGACCCGGCACTGGGAACGCGGGCGAGGCCGCGTCGCGCGTGCCCGCGGGGCGCAGGGCGGGGAGGCCTGGTCACGGGCTCGCGCCTGCCCCGCGCGTCCCCGACCGCCCCGGCCCCCGCGAGCCTGGCCCGGCCCGTGCGCATGCGCGCGCGCCCCCGCCGCGCACGCCCCCGCCCCAACGCTGCCTCGGGCGACGCGCGCGGCCCGCTTCCGCCACGCCCGCCATGGCGGTGGCGGCGGCCCGCCCCTGGCCCCGCCTCCCGGGACGCCGCGCCGGTCACCTGACGCGGCTGCGGGCTGAGGAGACACAAGAGCGGTCGCTGTCGCCACAGTCGGAGCCGCCGTCTGGAGCCCCCGGGACTCTCCACCTCGCCGCCCCCGCCCAGCCTGCCGCGCCATGCCGTCGGAGAAGACCTTCAAACAGCGCCGAACCTTCGGTGGGGGCCGCGGGCCGGCCGGGGGGCGGAGGGGCCGAGGCGGCGGGGCCGGGCCGGGCTCGGGCTCCGGGGAGGGCTGCGGGCTGGCGGGGCAGAGGCGGGCCGAGGCGGGGGCTGCGGGAGGGCCGGGCCCGGGCGGCGACGGGCCGAGGGCCGCCGGGCCCCGGGGTCTGAGGGCCCGAGGGGCCGCGGGCGCGCCGGCGCGGAGCTGCTGAATCACCTGCGGGCTCGGGGCCCGGCGGCCCTCCAAGCCCCGGGGCTCAGGCGCCCGCGGCGGGCCGCGCGGGGGGTGCCGTCCTCGCGGCGGAGGCAGGCCCGGGCCGGGCCGGGTTCTCCGGGCGCTGGCGCGGGGCTGCGAGGGAGCCGTCTTCAGGGGAGTCGCCCGGGTCTCACACGGTCGCCTCTCGCGGCAGGGCCCCCGCGGGGCGGAGGCGCTCCGAGGCCGCGCGCCCCGGCCCCTGCCCCTTCTCCTGCGGCCCCGCGCGCTCGGAGTGTCTGGGCCCTGCCTGCGGCGCGGGACCGGGGTGGGCGGCTTTGCTAAGCGGCCTGCGGCAGCGTTTCCCGGCTCCTGCGGCGAGTCCGCTCTCTCCCAGCTCAGGCGAGAATCCGCGCTTCGCTTGCTGGCATTTGCTTGAAACTGAAAGCAGCACCGTGACAATATTTACTCCTCCGCAAAAGCGATGGGACGTCGTTGGTGCTCCGTGTAAGCAGGACAGTTCTGCGGCAAGAACGCAGCCTCCTTGGGTATCCCTGTGGAGGGCTTGTTTATCTCAGCCCTGGAAGGCCAGGTGGAGCAGGGCGGGACCGGCGTTCCTTCCTGCCCTGGTCTTCTTTAGGATGTTGAGCTGTATCACTTTTGTCTAGTTTCCTGGAGTCTAGAAAGAGCTGAGCATTCATTAGAGCTTGGATGTGGTTTCGTAGATGTCATTGTGGATAATTGTTCCTTGTGCCTTAGAAGGTCCAGTAAGTGAAATTCACGTTGACCAGTGGAGCATATCCTTTCAGCCTCTTGAAGTGGTTGGTTAGCAAGATGTGACTTTTTTTTTTTAAGAAGTTTTCTCTTTAGTGACGTTCGTGAACTAAAGTCGATATTTGTGAATATTGCTTAGTTTTTATACAGCCCTCAGAACAGCGTTTGGAGCAGATTTTTATCTGGCTTCTGTCCTTACTGATTCTGGCATTGAAAGTTAACTGAGAACATTTGTATGGGAAAGATGTCCATTTTCTCCTGACCGATACTGTAGTTGCTTTCTTCTTGCTTAGAGTATTTTTAGGTTGTCTAGACAAATCTCTAAGGAAGAGTAGGTGGTAAGAGTAGGAAAGGTGAGAAACAGAGTAAAAGTGAGAATAAAATAATGAATTAGAAGGAATTCACCTGGTGCCTGTGGCCCTGAGGGTAAACCAGCAGGAAGGCCTCATATTTTCTTCATTAGTGTAGCTTACATATAGTGTATTTGTGGGCTTTGCTCTTTGTTCACCTTTACTACCACTTTTTTTTCTCCCATATCCTGACTCTTTTTTTTCTACTTTTATTGAGAAATGACATTCATCACTGTATAAATATAAGGTATTCAGCATGATGGCTTTGTTTACATATATTGTGAAATGATTACCACGATAGGTTCAGCTAACATCCATCTTCTCATAGATACCAAAAAAAAGAACTCTTAGTATTACCCCCTTCCCCACCTTTTTCTTAAAGAGTTCTTTAACAGTCATTTTGCAGAAAAATATCACATTTAATAGCTACTGCCTTTCCTTGCAACTGATTATGGTAATCAGCACTGATAATATTCAGAGATTTGTAGCGCAGTAAATGAGGGAAATCGGTTCTTTGGAGATACCTTTTTTTTGTAGAACCTAAGAGCAGCCCCAGGTAGCTTGAGCAGTACTCTTCACAAGTAAGTTTAGGTTAGTTAAAAACTGAGTATAGCTCTGCTGTGATACATTCTACCAGGGTTGAAATGGTTGAGATGAATTTTAGGGCTTACCCAAAACAACCACTTCCTTTTGTAGCTAAAGAAACTGGGTGGGGCACTGAGAGGTGGAGATCATGGTCCACCTAGTGGCAGAGTCTGGACTTGTACTCTTCTGATAAGAATTCTTCCATGCTCCAGTAGGTAGCCATCATTTCCAATACATGAAGTGGACGGATACTGAGTCAAGAGGCAATGCTTTGGAAATTTTTATGAACTTCAGAAGTTGTATTTGAGGGAATATTTTTGGATTCAGTCTTCTCAAATGTCATAATTTCACTCCATTTTCTTCTAGGGTTTCCCTAGTTTAATAACAGATCTGTCTCTTAGACACTATTCTGCTGAGATTCAATGTTAAACCTAGACCTTAAGCTTCACCATCAGTAACAAAAGGGTCCGTATGTCTTGGAAGTTCATGTGGTGGTCTAGAATAAATAGCTCCAGCTACTCCAACAGGGAGAATGGAGAGTGAGATTTATGCCAACACCTAGGTGATACTCCGTGAACTTAAGCTGTGTCACTCATTGATGGATGGAATTTTATGTTTTTTTATTTATAGGCATATTGGGGAAAATATTATGCTTCCATTTCAGTGAACTAAATCCTGGAAAATGTATGTAAGCCTTACTTTAAATGCACTAGGGAATCTATCTCAAAGCATCTTTGCAAATAAGACACCTTAGATTCCTGTATTTTTGCTTCTTAGGCTTACAAGGGTTTTTAGAGACAGGAAGAGGAATCTGGGGAAGCATATCATCTGTGTGCAAGCCTGAGCCCTGGGGGAATACCGACAGGACTAGAGCTGGATCCCTGGATACCAGGGGCAGGCTGTTGAGAAAGGCAAATGATAAATTGATCATCACAGCGTTAAGAAAATAATTGAGTAAAAAAAGTGTTCTTACATGCCTTTGGTGGTGTTGGTAATGCTTTTGTTAAGTACACTGTTGGCCTGTGAAAATAGCCTTCTACTCAAAGAGTTAGGGATCAGCATATACCCTCTTTACAGTACTTAATTACTCTGGGCTCACCACTGGATTTTCATTGCAACTGGCCAGGACACTGAAGATATCCTTCTAGGACTTTGGTACTATTCTTTTCACCTTAAGGAAGTAACTTGTCTTCCTCCGTTGTCCCACCTTTAATGAAAATAATCATTTTTGCCTTCCTTTTTGGACCATATTTTGGGGATAAATCAAGATAAAGAAAGCTTTTGACACTGTTGTTTGACTTTGAAGCCCCACATGTGGAGCCCGTTTTGTTTTTTCCTTTTCTACTGACCAAAATCTGTTTTCCTTGTATAAAAAATCTCTCCCCCTTATGGCTGAATGATTCCTTTTAGCTTTTAAATTTATTTGGATAAGCTTTTAAATGTGAAACATTTCAGGGTATATTAAACTTATTTATTGGCTACAGTGAATTAATTAAATTGTGATTTCCCCTTGCTTGTGAAATCTACTCTGGCAAGATGTTTTTGCTGTGAAGACAGCTGATAGCTAAGTCTAGGTGGTAGAGCGTCTTTTCTGGGGTAGGACAGACATAGAGACAGGTCTTAGAGCTGAGAGAAGTGATGAGGAGGTATCAATGACACCCCCAGAAATAGGAGTTCAAAGAATGATGTAAAGGAAAAGTCCTCCGTTGTGTCTCCTCTACTCTACAGTTCTCTCCTAAACACTGCAGCTCACTTCTGACACCACACATAGGAGTTTTCTCACATATCAAGCAGTTCAGTTAGTTAGTCTTCATACAGTTTAACTCAATTCTAACACGACCTGGTGATAGGGCTGCGTCCCACCTGACACACCGCATCCCTTTTCAAAGGCTAATTGCAAGTGTAGGTTGTTACCTGTGCTCTGACTAGCTATAAATCAGTTTCCCAAGACCACCTTGTGTTTGATTAAATTACTAGAGTGGCTCACAGAACTCAGGAAAACTCTTTAATTCCTAGATTATCAGATTTTTGCAAAGGATATTACAGCATACCAGGGGACTTCCCTGGCAGTCCAGTGGGTAAGACTCGACACTCCCAATATAGGGGGCCTGGGTTCAATCCATGGTTGGGGAACTAGGTGCTGCATGTGTGCCACAACTCAGAAGAGTCCACATGCCTCAACTAAAGATCCCGTGTGCCTCAACTAAGAGCTGCTGCTGCCAAAAATAAATAAATAAATATTCAAAAAATATTCAAAATTACTTGAATATTATTCAAAATTAATATTAAAAATATTATTATTCAAAAAATAATAAAGCATACCAGTGAACAGCTGAATGAAGAGATACATGGGGTAAGGTCCACAAGAGTGCTGAGCATAGCAGCTTTTGTCTCCATGGAGTTTGGTGGTTGCACTCTCCTGCCACCTGGCAGCTCTCCAAACCCTTTGTGCATAAGTTCATTTGTATCATTTTTTTAGATTCTACATGTAAGTGATATATGATATTTGTCTTTGTCTGCCTTAATATATCGATCATCTCTAGGTGCATCCATGTTGTTGCAAATGGCATTATTTCATTTTTTTTTTTTTTTTTTTTTTCTGTTTGTTTGTTTTTTTGGCACACGGGCTTAGTTGCTCCGTGGCATGTGGGATCTTCCTGGAGCAGGGATCGAACCCATGTCCTCTGCATTGGCAGGCAGATTCTTAACCACTGCGCCACCTAGGAAGCCCTCATTTTTTATTTAATAACAGCTAGCGTTTATTAAGCATTTACTATGTGCCAGATATTTGCAAGGGGTGTACCAGCAATCTCATTGAATCTTTTTTTTCCCCATTATGGTTTATTACAGGATATTGACTATAGTTCCCTGTGCTATAAAATAGGACCTCGTTGTTTATCCATTCTATATATAATAGTTTGCATCTGCTAGTCCCAAACTCCCAGTCCAGCCTTCCCCCACCCCCCACCCCCGCCCTTGGCAACCACAAGTCTGATCTCTATGTCTGAGTCTGTTTCTGTTTTGTAGATAATAAGTTCATTTCTGTCATATTTTAGATTCTACATATGTAATATCATATGGTATTTGTGTTTGTGTTTCTGACTTATTTTGCTTAGTATGATAATCTCTAGGTCCATCCACATAGCTGCAAATGGCATTATTTCATTCTTCTTTTTGGCTGAGTAGTATTCCATTTTATATACATACCACATCTTCTTTATCCATTCCTCTGTCAATGGACATTCAAGTTGCTTCCATGTCTTGGCTGTTGTGAATAGTGCTGCTGTGAACATAGGGGTACATGTATCTTTTCTTTTTTTTAAATAATTAATTTATTTTTGGATGCATTGGGTCTTTGTTGCTGCACACGGACTTTCTCTAGTTGTGGCCAGCAGGGGCTACTCTTCCATTGTGGTGGCTTCTCGTTGCAGAGCATGGGCTCTAGGCATGCGCTTCAGTAGTTGCAGCATGTGGGCTCAATAGTTGTGGTTCGTGGGCTCTACAGCACAGGCTCAATGTTTGTAGCACACAGGCTTAGTTGCTTCGTGGCATTTGGGACCTTCCTGGACCAGGGCTTGAACCCGTGTCCTTGTGCATTAGCAGGCAGATTCTTAACCACTGCGCCACCAAGGAAGTCCCTACACATATCTTTTCAAATTAGCATTTTCTTCAGATATATTCCCAGGAGTGGGATTGCTGGGTCATAGGATAACTCTATTCTTAGTTTTTTGCGGAACCTACATGTTATTTTCCATAGTGGCTGCACCAGCTTACATTCCCACCAGCAGTGTAGGAGGGTTCCCTTTTCTCCACACCCTCTCCAGCATTTGTTAGTTGTAGACTTTTTGATGATGGCCATTCTGACCGGTGTGAGATGATACCTCATTGTAGTTTTGATTTGCATCATTTCTCTGATAATTAGCCATGTTGAACATCTTTTTATGTGCCTATTGGATGTCTTCATGAATGTCTTGTTTGGAGAAATGTCTGTTTAGGTCTTCTGCCTTTTTTTGTTATTGGGTTGTATGAGCTGTTTGTGTATTTTGGAAGTTAAGCCCTTGGTCACATCATTTGCAAATATTTTCTCCCATTCCATAGGTTGTCTTTTTGTTTTTGTTTTTTAATGTTTCCTTTGCTGTGCAAAAGCTTGTAAGTTTGATTAGGTCCCATTTGTTTATTTTTGCTTTTATTGCCTTGGGAAACTGACCTAAGAGAGCATTGTGACGATTTATGTCAGAGAATGTTTTACGTCTGCTCTAAGAGTTTTATGGTCTTTAAGCCATTTTGAGTTTATTTTTGTGTATGGTATGAGGGTTTGTTCTAACTTCATTGATTCACATGTAGCTGTCCCACTTTCCCAGCACCACTTGCTGAAGAGACTTTTTTTCCCGTTGTGTATTCTTGCCTCCTTTGTTGAAGGTTAATTGACCATAGGGGTATGGGTTTATTTCTGGGTTCTCTATTGTCTTCCATTGATCCATATGTCTGCTTTTGTGCCAACACCACACTGTTTTGATTACTGTAGCTTTGTAGTATTGTCTGAAGTCTGGGAGGGTTATGCCTCCTGCTTTGTTCTTTTTGCTCAGGATTGCTTTGGCAATTCTGGGTCTTTTATGGTTCAATATAAACTTTAGAATTATTTGTTCTAGTCCTGCAAAAAATGTCATGGGTAATTTGATAGGGATCACATTAAATCAGTAGATTGCTTTGTGTAGTATGGCCACTTTAAAAATATTCTACAAGGGACTTCCATGGTGGTCCAGTGGTTGAGACTCTGCCCTTCCAGTGCAGGGGGCACAGGTTCAATCCCCAATCAGGGAACTAAGATCCCATGCTCAGCCAGAAAAAACCTGACAAAAAAAACCAGACCAATATTCTTCCAATCCAAGGGCATGGGATATCTTTCCATTTCTTTGAGTCATCTTTAATTTCCTTTATTAATGTTTTATAGTTTTCAGTATATAAGTCTTTCGCCTCCTTGGTCAGGTTTATTCCTAAGTTTTGTTTTGTTTTTTGTTCTTTGGGGAGGTTTTTTGGTGTGATTTTAAAAGGTTTTTTTTTTTCACATTCCCTTTCTGATATTTCATTGTTAATATAAAGAAATGCAACCAATTTCTGTGTGTTAATCTTGTATACCAACCTTTGCTAGGTATGAAGTGTTAGCGTTTGATTTCTCTCAGTTCTAGGGAAGATGTCTTCACTGCTCTGCTCTGCCACAGCTAAGGATAGGTGCTTTCAGATACAGAAGTCACGTAAAAATGCAGAAAAGAAGCTGCATTTTTGGCCCTTAATAATGCCTGTGTTTCTTCCTTTCTTTGCAGAACAAAGAGTAGAAGATGTCCGACTTATCCGAGAGCAGCATCCTACCAAAATCCCGGTAGGTAGTCTCTGTTTCAGTTGTTATGAATGTACACAGAAGAGAGCACTGCTTAAGTACAACTTTAGTACAGTGCTGTTATGTGCGACTGCCTGACAGGTTTCTACAGGAATCCTCAGCCACGCAACCAGCGTGTCAGTTTCATGACCTGGAATGGAGATGTCTTAAGCTACAGTTTAATTTAATCATATTCTGTTTCCTCCTAAGTCTGAGTTTGGTGCCTTAATGTTACACACTTCACAAATCAAGTGTATTTTACTTGAGGGGAAAGTGATAGAGGGGCTAGGTCTGTTGGTATTTTATCAGTGAAAGATGGTATCTTTTTTTTTTTTTTTTTTAAAGAAGGCAGAGTATTTTTTTTTTAATTTATTCATTTATGGCTGTGTTGGGTCTTCGTTGCTGTGCGTGGGCTTTCTCTAGTTGTGGCGAGTGGGGACTACTCTTCATTGCGGGGCATGGGCTTCTCTTGTTGCGGAGCTTGGGCTCTAAGCTTGTGGGCTTCAGTAGTTGTGGCTCACGGGCTCTAGAGCACAGCCTCGGTGGTTGTGGTACACGGGCTTCATTGCTCTGCGGCATGTGAGATCTTCCCGGAGCAGGGCTCAAACCCGTGTCCCCTTCATTGGTAGGCGGATTCTTAAGCACTGTGCCACCAGGGAAGTCCCCATAGCCTCCTTTTAAAATGTGAATATCTGTATACCATTTAGTCATCTTTTCTGCTAGTAGTTTAAGGTTTTTTACAGAAGTCACATTTGTACTTGTAGATACCATATTCTGACCATACCTCATAGTTAAAGCTATTGATCTTACCAAGGAAGGTGAAGACAGCTTGACTTGGCCTTACACAGAACCTCATGTAGTCCTCATACAGTGGAACAATGTCCATATAAGCATTTTCCCCTCTTCTAAAGATTTTCCATTCCTGTCTTATAAGTTCTCATCGTTATGACAGGGTAAAGAATTGATATATGTATAGAAGGATGTCACCAGTTTGCCATCACAGCTACATGGGAAAGGAAGTATGGCAAGGAGCTAATGGATTTATTTCAAGTCATAACATGGAACTATTTTTGTTCCCTGCATAGTTCAAGAGTCTTTTAAACTCATTAAAAAAATATCAAGGATAGGGGCTTCCTAGGTGGCACAGTGGTTAAGAATCCGCCTGCCAGTGCAGGGGACACGGGTTCGATCCCTGCTCCAGGAAGATCCCACATGCCGCGGAGCAAATAAGCCTGTGCGCCACAACTATTGAGCCTGCACTTTAGAGCCCGTGAGCCACAACTATTGAGCCCATGTGCTGCAACTACTGAAGCCCACGTGCCTAGAGCCCGTGCTCTGCAACAAGAGAAGCCACGGCAATGAGGAGCTCGTGCACCACAACGAAGGGTAGCCCCGACTCACCACAACTAAAGAAAGCCCGGGCACAGCAAAAAAGACCCAACACATAACATAAAAAAAAAAAAAAAATACCCAACACAGCCAGTAAAATAAATAAATTTTAAAAAAATCAAGGATATTTTATCAGAATGACAGAATCTTTGCATCTTTTGAAAAACAAAAAAACTTGTCTCTAGACCAGCTAATCATGGTTTCTGCTTGTCGAATATTTACTTAGGATTTGTCTATTACCATAGTTAAAATCTTGCTTACACTTTTTAATTAAAGTTTTATTAAAAGACTCTTGTCATGTCACAGGAAATGGTGGTAGTGGAGCTGGTATAGATTCAGACCTTTACACTTAAAGCTGGTAGCCAGAGTCTCTGCTGTTATAAGGCTTGGGGTCTTTTTCTAACTAGGTAGTATATTTTCATGGTTCCAAATAACAGAATTCATAGCAAAAAAGTTTCTTTCCCCACCTGGTGGCTACCTTGCCCCTCCCTGATGGCAGCCATGTTATCTTGTGCACCATATTTCATAAGGAACAAATGTGTTATTTTAAACCCCATTTTGGCATGTGCCAGTTACAACATAAGAAGTATTTTATCTGTTTTTCATTGTTAATGGCTATTTTAAAATCACTTTTCTGGCTTCTTTTCTAGGTAATAATAGAACGATACAAAGGTGAGAAGCAGCTTCCAGTCCTGGATAAAACAAAGTTCCTGGTGCCTGATCATGTCAACATGAGTGAGCTCATCAAGATAATTAGGTATTTAATCATCTTTTTACTTAGATTCTTTGGGTAACTTCTCATTCTTTGTCAGGCTTACAGATAAATCTTCAGTCTAGTTCTGATAAAAGTCTATGCAACTTAATAAAACTGTAAGATGTTTCATTTCTGAGTTTTTATATTTCTTAACCTGCTGGATCTCAAGTTCCTTCTGATTCTTTCATCATAATATCTATGCAGATGTCCCTTAATCAGAAAAGTTTTATACAGGAAAACAAATAAAAGAGAATGTGGACTTGGTCCAGTGATAATAATTTGCACCAGCTTAGATCTTAGTTGGTAAATTATGTTTTGAACTGTTTTTTTTTTTTTTTTTACATTAGACACTGGTGGCTACTCAGACTAGCAGACTAGCATACTAGTTTAAAACTGGCCTCAGGACGGTAGTAAGAGTGATCTATCAAGGGTCCTCATGAATACTTCCTATGCGCATGGTCACAAGAAACACCCTGTGCTTCCTGAGGAGAAATAGTCACATCATCATCAGTAAGGCATATGTTGCAGTTTGCCAGAAGCAGCATTTCTAAAACCTTTATACTTCTATATTGATCCAGGGTAGGTGATATTTGTACACATTCTCCCTATGTATTGATGTGTCCATATTTCTTCACATTGTTTTCTTTCAACAGAAGGCGCTTACAGCTCAACGCTAATCAAGCCTTCTTCCTGTTAGTGAATGGACATAGCATGGTGAGTGTGTCCACACCGATTTGTGAAGTGTATGAAAGTGAGAAGGATGAAGATGGATTCCTGTATATGGTATACGCCTCTCAGGAGACTTTTGGAATGAAATTGTCTGTGTAAGAGTTTAAAAAAAAAAAAAAAAAAGCATCTGTTCTAGAATTTTTTAAACCCTTATTTACCAAGGAATAAAAAAGGGATGTTACCGATTGATCAGTTCATCTAATCACAGATCATCCAAACAGTAGTGTTCCTGCCTAGGAGTTTTAGGAAGTTGTTTTTTGGGACTTCAAGCAGAAAAACTGAGCTCCAAATGAGCACATTCAGCTTTGGGAAACTTTATTATTATTTAACCTAGGCTGTCTTGTTTTCAAATTTCAAGTTTAAAAATAAAATACTTTGCATTCTAAGTTGCCAATAAAATAGACCTTCAAGTTATTTTAATGTTTTTTTTCCCCCAAAAGGAACTTGCAATTTGAGCATTCAGAGAGACATTAACTCTTCTCTTTAGGTTCACAGAATCTGCCAACTTTTTATAGAAGGGTTTCTACTCACCTAGAGAAATCTCCTTTAGGAGGATCTTTAAGCATAAGTTGTCAGGCATAGCCACCCCGCCCCCACCACCCCCAATACTTTTGCCATAATAGTTGGCAAAAAGCGGGGTGGATGTGGGTGTATAGGAAATAAGAGAACAGACCTCTTGTCCAGGGTTCCTGATTGCTAATAAGTGTATTTCAAGACAGTGCTCTTGTTATGAAGTTTTCATTTGGTTTGTTCTCTAGACAGCAGTAACACAGAAAAACAGCACTGCTCAACAGGAACCTTGAATAATTTATATAGTTTTGGCCAAGTTTCTCAAAAGGCCTAGAGAAAGAATGACATGTTTTTGTTTTGAATATTCTCTTAAGAGCTCAAAATAGTGCCTGCTTTGGCAAATAATAAGTTACATGGGTTTCATTCTTTGGGACAAAGGTAGAACGCTACAGGATACTGAAACTAAAAGCATTAAAATTCAGATACACTTCCTCTACCTTTTGGCTTAAAGCTGTAGATGATCCATGTTTTATGTTAAGTATGTGACTAAAATATGTTATTAAAAAGCATTTTTAAGAGTATTTCAGTTCACTCTTAGGTCAGTCATCAGAATTCCCCCACTCCCGTGTGCATGTCAGTTTTGAAAATAGCAAAAGGAAACACAGATTAATGTCAAACTAAACATTATCAGAGTCCAACTAGGATAAGTAACCAGTGCTTCCGACTACCTGCATGGGGTTTACTATGTACTATTTTTGTGAGAGCTGTCACAGAAGGATCACAGACCCACTTGAGACTGTACGTGTAGCAGGTCACCATTTACCCTTGTGTATTTAGATGTGTGGAAAACTTGTATCTGTTAGTGGCAGTTATTTACTGTAATTGAGGAAGAAAAAGCAATATTACTGCATATGGGCCCTCAACCCCGATCAACTACTCTTCCTGATGCATGCATCTGTCCACATGGCTAACTTTTAATATGTATATTTTTACATTATGTAAATTCTTAATTAGCCTGTCTTGTTTAGATTGTATACATCATTATATCTGACATTCTTGTAACGACTGTGTGATCAATAAGATTCCTATAAGAAACTCTGCTTTTTAAAGACAAAAATACCATGCTGAGAGGGGTGACTTACTTATAATCCCACATTAGTGCGTGGTTACTCTATTTATAGGATCTTTAAAACAAGTCCATTTTTAATGAACTAAGGTGAATAAAGGCACAACTAAAAACTGTCATCAGAGTTCAATTTAATGGATTCATATTTGAGACTTGCAGTCTACCACCCAAAGCCAAGCAGGTAATACCCTTTCTAGTGAGGCTGGCTTCCCGGTGCTGGGGTGGAGGGACACTCACCTCTGAAGGTCTCTGCGTTGTCATGAGCATGGTGCTCACGTTGGTCAAAGTCCTGCCTTGAAAAAAGCCTCAGTTCTCTGAAAGTTCCAGATGAGCCACAAAGTATGGGGAGGACGGATGGGGGAGCGACCTAGGCGTTTTGTGGGACTAAGTACTTGAAAACCTGCTCTAAGTGAACAAAAGTACAACACAAAGTAAGAGTGTGTGGGGCATGACATGGTTCAGGGTACCTGAGGTGGCCGTGTGGGGAGCTGCATACATAGCACAAACAACAGGTGTACACATGTCCTCCATCCTCAGAGGCCCTGGAAGTGACCAGAGGAAGGCTTCCCTGACAGAGGGGCTGCCAGCAGGTGCCAGGAGTGGCCAGCTGTGTCTCACTAATGTGCTACTTACCTGACGGGAGCCCTGACCAGTCCTAGAACCAAGCGGCTTTCCTCTGAGTAGCCACGGGTCTGACAAGACCAAGAGAAACTTGACTCCTGCTGGGGAAGAAGCCCTAGAATTCTCCCTCTGGGGCCTGGCACTGCTTAGGATCGCACCGAAGTCCTGAGTGAGCACAGCACCATCCCAAGTCCAGAGAGGATGCCAGGACACGTGTACCACGAGTTTGGAAACGTCCAAAGGATACTTGGTCTAGCAGTACTAACCTTCGTTGTTAACGGAACCAAGAGCTGCACCATCTTTAATCCAACCCCAAATCAATTCACATTTCTATTCACAGCAAGGACATTTTTTAGAAACCTAGGAAACTTGATAGAAAATGGATTTCTATCAAGACCAGGTATCGCTCTTGTAACACTAAGAAGGCAGAAAGGACGGACTCCCTAGTCTGGAGATCAAGAGTCATAATTTGAAAGGATGTATGCTTCATATTCTATGAGACAAAGACCTAATAAAAGGAGACGGATTTTTTTTTTTTAATTTTTATTTTCAGTACATTAAATTTACTCATAAAAACATTCTAAAAATGTACAATTTTTCCTTTTTAACAAAGTATAATAAAACATAAAAACCCCAAAAACAGAATACTTGACATTTACAATTCAAAATCAAATTAGCAGAATATTAAATATTTACAAAACTATATCTTTTAAAAATATTTATAAAGTTACATGCAATTTTGTAGAATTGACATAAAAGAATGGCTCAAAAATGGGAGAATTTTCCTTCATTCCTAAAAAGAAAATATGTCCAATAGAAGCTGTGAAGATTCTTGAGTACACGAGGTCTTCAGTTTCAGTACCAAAGCCTGTCTTTGTGCATCTAAGAACTTTGCGCATGTGAGGGACTTCTTCCAACACCAGGATGGACTGGCTGATGCGCCCCTCCCTCCAGTAACAGTGTAGTAACGTTGAGCTTTGGCCTCAACCAGCACAGTACGTAGTTTGCGAGTGTTGATTAAAGATACTCTACTTTGATTCAGAACCTCGGGACTTTTCAGTAATTGAGCCTCTTCAGAACCCATGGCTTTAAGTGTCCCCTGCCTCATTCTTTGGGAGTCATCTGCACTTTGGAAAGGACGGCCAACCCACTCAGGTTCCACAGGCCCATCCGTTGGGACAGGTGGTCCAGCTGAGCAGGGTCATGGTTTCCCTTACAACCTTTAAGACTCTTCAACATGTAACGCCATCAGTTATCATTGTGTAAAACTAGCAAGGCATCAAATAAGCCACCACGGAAGCAGGAAGAGTGACAATGACAGGGAGCGAGGAGGGTGCAACCCAGTTCCCGCTCAGCAAGTGCTCACTAGCAACACTGGAGTGAGTGAACAGATGCAAGCCTCGGTCAGCCTGTGCTCAAACAGGAACGCATGACAGCTGTATAACGTTAGGCAAAGTTACTACCCGCTGTGCACCTCCATACATGGTGTGCAGTGTAAACTAACTATGTGGACTTCTTGCGATAAAGGACCTAGAATTCTAAATAGTGAATTAAAATACTGAACCTACTAACTACTGTATTAACAAGCTGACTTGTGTAATTTTTTGGAGATTATAAATGATGCTGGTTTTTTAAAATACCCAATCACATATCTGTCTCAAGAAAATAGTTTTGTCTTTATGATTCTAAGTGCTAGCTCCCATTTTCTCAGTGCTCTTTTGCAATTAGAAGTTTTTAACATTTACACACTTTCCAATTTTCAGTATTATCATAAAATAAAAATTAGAAAATAAGGTAGAAAATTGAGTGTTCTGCTTTAAAAAACAAAAAAAAAATTAGTGTTTTATCCCAACGTTGTATTCTACTTCAATCTGTACATTCCACTTTCCCCATTCTTGGAGATAAGAAAATGGGGTTAGAAACTTTAAAATATGACAGACTACACAGAGCAAAGTGGCTGGTGCCACACCTACCTGGTTGCCACAGCATTTGGAAACTGAGCCCACAATTTCAGGAAAATGATTAAGTAGTTGAAAGGGTCAGTCTGATCTGTGTTTCTAGCTGATGAGGACGTCCTCTGAGGAAATGCCAAACGCTCTTTAGGCTCACTGACTGTGGTTGCTTCTGGAGAGAAATTTCATCAGAGAGAATGCTGCTAGCATGTATTCCCAAGTTCAAGTGTGGGACTCACTTGGGAAGGGGTCTCGGGGATCGGCAGCTGAGTGCTTTGTGTCTTGTGTGTCTCACCGTTTACGTTTTGCCATTCTCAACTCGGAATGGCCTCACCGGAGACATCACTCCGCACGTGTGCTTTCAAAGACAGCTGCAGGTTTCTCTAAGACCTTTGATGACTGGAACACAGCCACACAATGTCTGAACTTATTTCCCTGAATTTGAATGTCACACTTCAAACTGAAGTTTGTTTTAATTTTTTGTTGTATTTAATGCTAACCTCTAATATTTATCAAAATAGTTATAAGGGTAACAACATACACTTTCATTCTCCAATACTGACCACTAAAACAAAAAACCTAAATGATTTTTTTCTTTCGTTATGAGACAGTTTTCAACAATTTCACTGTGTTGAAATAGGATTTATTTAAAATAGTTCTTTGTTTAAAAAAACCAAAAAATTTAAAAGTTTGGCTTTCAGCACATATCCAGGCCACTGTAACGGCCTTCAGAAATATTAAAATCGTAAACATCAATGAACACTCTAAGTCTCCCCTAAACATAATATGACAAGTTCCAGTCTAGTACTCTTTAAGGCAAAGTTGTGTCAGTTCTCATAATTTTGACATTTTGCAGTGTTTATGATTTAAGAGATCAATGTAACATTCCCCCAAAAAGCTGCTGTAAGCATCATCATTACTTCAGAACTGTATGTAATACTGTGTACCAGGAAGAGAGAAGAATACAGAGGTCTGTCAATTCTGCATTGCATAGAAATAAAACTCTACTAAAATAAAACTCTAAAAAACTCTACTAAAAGCCTTTCATAAAAAAATGTAACAACTTTCTGCTTTAGTTTCCATGAAGCAAGAAACTGATCTCAAAATTTGAAGCCTTATATCACAATGCCTCAAATTCTAGGGTATCTTCTGATTTACACCAATTTCACGTGAGGCTGATTGTCCCATTTTAAGAATGGTCTGAGTATTGTGATTTTCTTTTTTTTAAATAAATATTCAACTGGGAAATCCCTGGGCAAGGCCTTAACAATCAATATTTTAATATTGAAGGCTTTAGCATTTAAAACAGAAAATTCCCTTTAGCCTTGAAGCTTTAAGTCCCTAACTTTCAGACCAAAAGCTCTCATGGCAATGGGGTGAAACTGAGAGCTGTGTGGTGGGCTTTGTTTCCCACCTAAGTAAAACTAGACTTCTACAGATCTTGTAGCTCTGTCCTGTCAGTGTAGTCTCTTTCAGAGTCTTACCACTTTCTATTGTAGTTTTCCAGGTAATTTTTAATAGAACTAACTACTGATACACAGCCTGATACAAAAGAAGTTGACCGGAGAAAATTTCAGATCATTTGCTCAGAGATTTATAGGACTGTGTTATTGTTGCTGAAATGTCTGTCTCAAGTGTGAATCCGTTAGCAGTGAGCCTTGGGTCCTTGGGAAGTCCATGGGAGATAAAAGAACTTGCAAACTTGGCTAAGGATGTGCGGCCTCCATCAGTGCCGCCCACGAGGCCGTGCTGCTCTCGCGGCTCCGCCAGAGTTCTTTTCGTGGTGGAAGACAATAGGACTCAAAGCTCTGAAGGGCTGGGAAGGAGGTGTCCTCAAAGCTTTGACTACTAGGGATTCTCTGGGACTTGGACCCTTTTAGAAATTAAGTTGTTGCAAGTAACTATTTCTATTTAATAATGTAGTTTAAATTTATTTGCAGGAAAAAAAAAAAACCCTGACACTGCTACAAGTGCTTTTAAGGAGGGAAGGAAATACTAAAATCTCTTGTTTTGTACTAAGTCATGTAGCCTGCTGGTGCCGACTCTAAAAACGGATTCTCTGAGTGTCTTGCACTGACTGGTCTCAGGGAGTCTGTCTCCCAGAACTGCAGAGATTGACATCAGTTTACATTCTTCGGTAGTGCAGTCCTTATAAAGCCCAGAGATTAGTGCCTAACCACTTTAAGAACGAAACAGAACAGAACAGAACAAAACAAAGGCGACATTTTCCCTCACCAGGGGTGTCAAGAGTCCGACTGGTAGAACTCCACTTGGAGAACTCCGACCTTCAGTTCTCGATTCCAACCTCACGTAGCTGCCCTGGAATTACGTGTGAGCCTAGAAGGACCAATTACGGCAATGCTCTTCAGGAGACGGGAGGTCTCTGCATTGCAACCAAGGGTGGAGGTGGCCAATTTTCACCCACAGTGGAGATACCCACTAGGCCAGTCCTGACATCAAGCTCCCATCTAGGATTTTGGCAATAAAACTGAGTTTGATGCATTCCTACGCTAGGTTTTCTATCCAGTCTAGTAAAGTAAAGCACCTTTGGATTAAAAATATTAAGCTCAACAGCAACTAGACTTCTCAGTTTTGTATTTAATTTTCCTTAGGTCTCCATGGCTTAATAGTGTTCTGTTGCCAGAGAAAAATATCAATCTGTGGAGTCCAGACTTTCTGCTGGAGGGGCATATTTCAACCTAAAAGTACCTAGAGAAGGGGGAAAAAAAAAAAAAAAGAGATCAAATTTGAATCACCATAGAATTACTGCCATGATCTGTCTAAAGTTATTTCCAGAGTCACTGGTCAAGATTTGGGTGCTGGAATTCTAGACCACCTGTTGCTAACCACGCCCAACTCCCCTGCTCCACCCCGCAAACTGGACGCTATCTTACAGGTTTATCAAATTAGACAAGGGGTGAAAAGACTGAAGAGTTCCCAGTCCGTTTCTTCATTCTCTGGAAGCTCAGACAGCACAGGATTGGCCCCCTTCCCTGGGACAGGGCAAGGGAGGCCTGGCCACCACCACAGGCTCTGGGCTCACTGCGTCAGGAGATGCAGCATCATGTCTTATCCACAGGGGTGGCCGCAGCCCACAGTCACCCCACCTGCCACCAGACCTGATTCCAAGCTGTCTAGAAAGCTCTCCAGGTGACTAAGGGGCACAGGCAGGTCTGAAGCAACCCTCAAACGTCGCCAGAAAGCAAGTGGCTGACTATCCAAGGTTGCACAGTGAGCAGTCGCAGGCTGGGACCAGCTTTCCCAATGCCCAGCCTAATCTTTCCAAGAGAAACAGCAAGAACAAACCTGGTGTGGTAACAGCAGACATACACTTGACTAAAAGAGACAAAAAAGAGCCAGTGGAAGTAGGAAAGGGGGAAGGAAGAAGATGCAGCACAGGGAGCGAGGACACCACGTAGCCACACAACACCCACGGCCACGGCTACTCTGGACAGGGGAACAGAAGTGGGGACAGTGAGTTCATCTGTAGTGCCTGAACTCACAAGCCACGCCCTTCGGTTCTCAGTTAAACACGAGCAGTGGCATTAAATCACCCACGCTTGCTCCCCAGTCATGTGGCACAAAATAACAGACCGTGGAGCCACGGGGCCGCGGCCAGCTAGCCACACTCTACAGTGAGGAGCAGGCTGAACTCACAAAGACAGTCTCAGAACCAAAGCAGCCCTTTTGGGGGCTGCACAGCCCATCAAGAGTTTTGTGCTTTTTCAGAGAGCATTTGAAAAACCACGTCTTGCTTGCTTTAAAAAAAAAAAAAAAGGAAGTTGACTATTTCATAAAAAGGACACTCCTGTCTGGATCTCTCCGCCTCGGGAGCCTTTACCTTGCCGATTGAAGTCCATGGACGGCTGCTTGCAGTCCTGAGCGCGATGACCAGTGGCCCCACAGTTGTAACACGAGAGATTCCCACTCTTTTTGTGACTGGAACCATTGCTACTGCCCACCAAGCCCTGGGCCTGGTAGATGCCCGCTGCCCCCATGAAGTTCTGCACAGGCGGGACGGTGAAGGCAGACTGGCCACCCAGCACGGGCTCGGGGCCCACACCGCTGCCGTACGGGGAGTGCACGACCGGGAAGGCACCGCCGCCGTACTGCTGGGCGCCCACGTAGCCACTGCCACACACGGGGCTGAAGGGCAGGAACGGGAAGGGGAAGACGGACGGCCCCGAGAACGGGTGCTGGAAGTAGTTGGCGTAGCTGACGGTCAGGCCGCTCGAGCCACAGCTCCCGCTGCAGCCGCACGACGTGCACACGACACAGCCGGGCGGTGGGGCAGGCGTGGGCTGCTGGGGCGCTGGCTGCTGCTGATGGTGGTGGTGGTGGTGGTGGTTCTGGGCCGAGGTGGGGAGGTTCCCAGGGGAGCTGCCACCACCGCCGCCGCCGCCACTACTGCTGTAGAAGCTGCTTTCGGGAACCGAGGAGAGCGCAGGGCTGGAGCTGGGGGCCGGGCAGCTGGGCACAGTGGCCATGTTGGCGAAGGACGTGGAAGGGTGGCTACTAGAGGAGGCAGTGTTGCTGTTCGCACAGAAGCTGCCCTGCAGGGGACCCATGGGCACACTGCTCATTGCAGAGAAGGCAGCTTTGGTGTTGGCTGTGTACAGAGCAGTCCGGGGGTTTATTATTGCAGGGGGCACACTTATTTGCACATTATTAGAACAGGAGGTTTGCCCAGACATGGCAGAATCCGCAGGGACAGATGAGGACACCAGGAGTTTGATGGGTGGCCGAGCCACGTGGAAGACGGTGCTGGGCGTCCCGGCGGCAGCAGTGCTGGTCTCCACCACCAGGGCCGGCTGCTGTGCCGGCTTCATCACCCTGTCGAGCGCGGACGCATGGACGACTTTGGTGCGGGGACCAAAGGAGACGGTGGGCGACACCGAGCTGCTCTCGGCGAGTCCGGAGAGGACCTGCATGGGCTGATGGGGGGCAGACGTGGGTAGCACGTCCATCATGGTATTGCCAAAGCTCTTGTCCACTTTGATGCCACTCCTTGGTCCAGAGACTTTGCTGCGCTCCTCGAGAGACAGCAGGGAGTGCACAGAAGAAGAGAGGAGCTTCATGTCCGCGCCCCCCCTCTCCGCCTTGTGCACAGAGTTCAGCATCCGGATGGGCGCGATGTGCGAGGCCGCCGCCATCTGCGGGGGCAGCGGGTGATGACCCGACGCACTGGAGCCCGCTTCGTTCTGCACAGGGAGGACCTGGGCCGTGGGCCTGGCGGAACTCGAAGTGAAGTGGTTGAGCAGCATCACGGGCTTCTCCTTGTCGGAGCCCTCCAAGTGGATCTCCACACCTGGGGGGGGGACAGCGTCAGCACAGCGTCCCCGGGCCAGGCTGGGGGCAGCACAGCGCGAGCCACGCGGGGCGTCCTTACGTCTGTCGTTCTCCTCAGCACTGTCCGAGCTCTCTTCCCGGGCCTGCACGCCCATCGGGCTGGGCGAGGAGCTGGAGCACTCGGAGGAGCTGCCTTCCCGGGCCGTCTGATGAGGGGGCTGCTCCACCTCCACCCGCAGCGCTGTGGGGGGGCACAGGGGACAGTCCAAAGGCGGCACCCAGGTCCACGAGCCTCAGGACACGGACGGGGGCTGGGCCAGCCAGCGCCGGCCGTGCCCTCCTCTCCCACCCACACGCATGCATGAGCCCCAGGGATGCAGGTCCCACCCTGTCCCTGTTCACACAGGGCCGAGGCCCACAAGCGCACCAGGCGGCAGAGGCACACGTGGCCGTGCTCTCTGCCTCCCCAGGCAGACGCTGCAGGATGCGAAAAGGACCCCAAACCACGGGGTGCTACAAAAGCCGCCCTCCGCAGACACTGAGACCTCTGTTTTCTGAGGCCCAGGGACATAAGCACCTTTTCAGTCAAAAAGGCACTGAAAAGATGCCCTGACGTTTGTTTCTTCCTGGATTACTGTCCCTCGGTATCTCTAGTGCGTAAGGAAAGTAGCAGAACAGCGGTCCCTGAGGTCCTCCACCTCCTAATGAGGAGGACGCAGGGAGAAGGGGGAGGCTGCTGGTCCTGCATCACGGACTCAGGATGGACCTGCAGGGCAATGGCCTGAGGCCACCTCTCTGCACCCGCCGCGGTAGGGGGAGAGGTTTTCATCAACTTCGCACACTTCCTACTCTTTCCCTCTCACCAGAGTAGTTTCTGGGTCTAGCGCTTTTGTCCAAACAACTTTAGGCGAGTCACCAGTCTCCAGCTTCTAACCCAAACGTCCCTTCTTCTACTTTCCTATCTCAGAAACTATAGAAGCTAAAATAATGAAAAGTAACTCTAAGTACTAGAAAATGGAAATGGAAAAATGGCGTGACCTGTAGTCTGACCCTCCTCAGAAGCATCCCGGGTCCAGGCGCACCCGGCCCCACCCACCTGCAGCATGGCTGCCTCGCACCGTCTGCACGGGCCCCACGTGGCTGGTGGGGGGGACGCGGGCCACTCCGCTGCTGCTGACTGGCGGGGGAGCCGAGGGGTTCAGGCACCGTTTCTCTGACTTCTCCCTGTGTGACAGGAAAGCACGCCAACAAGCGACTTTTCAGTTCTGCCGAAGGACCTCTCGGTGTTTCAGTTTATGTAAGTACACATATTTCCACAGAAGGGTGATGGAAGACAACACATTCTGACCTGTCAGATTCACTCTGAAGGGTCTTTTCTAGCAAACCAAAGCCACATTTGTAGAATTTTAAGAGCATTTGTTAAGGTTTGATAAGCAATCAGCAGTAACAAGTCCTAGCATCTGTTCTGCGTGTTAGAGACTCAAATGAACACACGTTTCATAAACAATCTCACACTCACTTCTCCAGCTCCAGTTGAGTCTTGAGTTTTTTCTTTGCTCCCATGGTGAGGGATTCAAATTTATTTAGATCTTCTTCCGTAAGGCTCAGAAACTTCCACAGAAGACACAAATTACAAAGTTACTGAGAATTAATTAGGATTCTGAAAACAAAGAACTTAAGAGTTTAATTTAATAAACGTATTCTACCTCTAGGATATGTAAACAGATCAAACTTAACTAGATAACAAAAGACTGGGGAACACTAAAACATTTACTTGCTAAATGACTTGGTGTCCAGGGTCCAAAATACAAGACGCTCATTTTGTGTCTGAGGGACACAGGAGTCTGAGCAACAGCTGGGTGAAGATCGGGCACCTAGAAGGAACGTGCTGTGCGGGCAGGTGACTGAGAGTGTCCTGCAGTCTCAACTGCTACAGAGATGCACTTTGTGGAAGTGTCTCCCCTTCCCAGGACGCTCCCTTCTACAGACAGGAGCACAGTCTTCTTTAGCGGCTCTTTTTTCTTGAAATCAGTCATTTTAGGGACAACAGCAACTGTGTTGGGTAGCAAGTGATCCAAGAAAGTGGATGCCATCCAGACTGAATGGTGACGCAACCCACGGGCCTCACACAAGGAAAAGATGGTACTTGGTTCTCGCGACGGTCCACAACACGATTTGTGATTTTAGCCTTTTCAGCTCATACCTTACACTAAAACTTAAACTGATCTTGACCAAGATGAGTAAAATCTGTTGTTTTTAAGACTTATGAATCCTAACTGAGAGTACTGAAAATATATTTAATGTGTTTTTTATTAGCAGTAAAAGCATGATTTCTAGATTTTTCAATTGCAGGTTTCTGGACAAACAAAATGTTTGCAGAGAAAAGCCACCAAGTCACTTTATCCAGCAGGGGGAGCTCAGGGTTCAGACACCACCTACCGGTCTAGTTTACTTCTATCGGTGACACGTAACTCAAGAAATTTCCGAATTTGACAAGGAAAAAATGCTCGTCAAAACTCTATTGGAGAAAAAAATTTCTATGTAGGATTGCTTGAAAGACATAAAATTCATCTATTTCTTTAGTAACGTGACCCTACTTGAAGCCAGGTCATCAGAGAGCCGCTTACTTGGACCAAACTATGCTGGGCCTACACTGTAAAAGGCCTACACTGAGGGGCGTCTAAGAAAGGAGGACGCAGGCACCAGACTTTTCACTACTCCTACCCACTGTAGGGCTGCTGGAGACATCACATACACTAAGTATCTAATTTGGGAAGACCCCAAACAATCTTTAAAAAGCTATTTGTTTACAAACAATTGTGTTCTCGTTCCTGTTTCAGCTGCAGGCAGCCTTCAAATGCAAATCCACAGCCCCTCTAGTGAGCTCACAGGACCTGGGCAGACACACACTTAGGTGTCAAGGACCAGGTGTTATGACCTCCATGACACACACTGCAGAAACCCAACTCAGTTCCTCTAGGAATGAGGTCTGAAGAAATACAGGTTACCTGAGACGACAAGCACATTCTATCTGCCTGCTAGTAACCAGCATACCTTCTCCATCGTGAGCTGTTTAAAGACGGGGTAGTACTTGTGCAAACGCAGTTTCCGAAGCCAGTCTAAAATCCCATTTTGCTCCTGGGTCTGAGGGGCCTGCAGGGTGGAAGGCATCAAGATGGCAGGCGAGCTGTCCATCGGGGTCCGGTAGGCTAGAGCCGAGCCTGCACCCCCTGAGTGCGAGCAGTGGGGCAAGGTGGCCGCGCTGGCCGAGTGCTGCACGTGGTGCTGGGCGCCACCCTGAGAAGACGGGATGCCAGCCACTCCACACACGGGCCTGTGGGGACAGCAGACAAGTGGTTTTCAAAAGAGCGTGGCCCCCACTCAAGACCAGCTCCTACAGGCTGGACCCCATCTGCAGGGTCCAGCTATTGCCTCTGCCACCACACCACCACCCTGGGGTGAACGTCTGTAGGCGTGGACGTGTGTGCACGGATATGTATGTCCCCATCTAGATGCTGTGCTTGAGTACGTGTGTGCATGTATGTGTATGTACACGTGTGTCACCACCAGACGTTTGGCTGAGCTGCCTAGTTTCTTTCTGCTACTTCTATCACAGGATGATACTGGTAATAACATATTAAAACTAACTCCAAAATCTTTAATATTCAAATTAATTTTTTTGGAAAAGAAAATTCTAGAAAGCTGAAGGAGCAAAAGCATCCCTCTCTGCCCCTGCCCTTTCCACGCTAAACTGCAAACCCACATGTTTATTACACGTTTACACACTCCAGGCAGAGGGTGAAGAAAGTTGGCACCTTCAGAGCCCTCATTACCTGACGAGAGCTCACAGGGCCGTGCGTGTGTGTGTGTGTATGTACACCATCTGTGATGCCACCCCATTTTAATGGTGGCTGTCAGTCCAGACAGGTACTCTCTTGGTCACCCCAGCACTTGCATGATCATTGTCGGGCCCTGTGCTGGCAGAGGACCCCTAAAGCAGCAACTCTGGCCCTTCATGGGCTTAATCACTCCCCAGGAGCTTGTAAAAACTGAAGATTCTCAGAAATTTTGCTTTCCTACAACGTGCAGCGCCCAGAAACTGGCATCTGCAATAAGGGTCTTTGGGAATTCTAACTCCAGTGGCTCAGAGGACCACTTTTTTTTCTTAAGAGATCAAAAAGTGGATTACCTCTATCCAATTCTTCTCTCAATATTATCATTCAAGACTAAGATCAAGAATGACTTCACTCCAGAAACAACTATTTACACACAATGAAAAGTCAGCTGTATAAGAAGGCTGACAGGAAATGCGCTGGTTACGTGGCAGAAGTCTCACCTTCCAGACACGCCCATCATGGTACCAACTTTAGAAAGGGAAGGATTGCCAGGACCTACAAGTTAAAAATAAATGTAATTTATTTACAGACCATAAAAATGTTTCTACTTTTATTGAATTACATTTTACAAACTCACTTGGACTTTGAAGCTGTTGGGTGGGAGATGAAGTGCTGAAAAATTTCTTCACATGGTCATTTTTTAATATGTGAGAAGGTAATGAAGCCAAATACCTAAAAATGAAACAGAGTGGTTTTATCAGCATTCACATGTGTTACCAAAAAGTAACTGGGAGAGAAATTTAATTTTCAAATAAGAGATCTATATATCAGAGAAAACCTGAATGGAAGTGTCGAAGCCGATATGATTCCTGCTTTGTGCAGTTTAACTCTTGGTATGATTCACCCCGTTCCCGTTTTCCTGTTTCTCCTGATTTGCACTGTATTACACTGTATGCACCGAGTCTTTCAGGGCCCATGGCACAGGCCATGAGCACGCTGGTGCCGTCACAGCTGCTGCAGGGCACTCCGACGTGGGCTCAGCCCCGGCAGCAGGCCTGCCCTCCACGCACGCACACAAGACCCGCCTGCCGGACGCCAAGGGTCCAGGAGGCTTTTTATTAGGTCCTCATTTTATCCTTTCAACTCCAGGGCAGAAACAGACTTTACTTCACAAGACTGTTGAAATCACACTACATGGTGGTCACATGCTTTGAAATTCCTTCACTTACATATCCTCAAAACCATGCCTCGGTTATTAAGATCCTGCAAATTCTCCACAACTGATGAAAAGCCCTGGAGGCAGAGGGGAGACCCAAACCACCCAGACCGCGTGTCACCGGAGGCGCTCCTCATATGACCAGGCAGCTCTCGCCTGGCCCCGCCCACGCCGCAGAGGGCCACCAGTCACCGCAGAGCCGCTGGGGGCTGCTCCGTGGCCTTGGGTGGGGTGAGGGGCATTACCTCAGGTCCGCTTCCAGATCCATGTGGTTTCGCTCTACGTAAAATGAATCTGCGCCAGCTAAGCAAGGAATGAATTTCTCCAAATTTTCTTCAGGATACAGCTGAGATAACTGCAAGACGAAAAGGCACAGAAGTACGTCAAAATGCATCTTACAGAACCAAGACTCCTCACTGTGAGAAACACCTGGGCAGGGACTGGGTGGTGACACCTGCTGGTGTGACTGTGGGGGCCATCTGGGTGGGGTTCTGCATCCACTCGGGAGGCAGCAGGCCACAAGCCACCGCGGCATCCAGAAGCTGCGCCACACCCTCTGCAGCTGTACCTGCTCTGGAGCCCACCAGAGGGCTGAGCGGCAAGGCTGCCACATGAACTGAATTCCAGAGGGACCTGCCCCTCTGAGGAGACAGGCACGTGAACCGTCTCAGCTGGGGCAGCGCGCGAGGCAGAGGTGGCTGCCATACAAGCAGGGAGAAGAGATGGGCTGAGATGAACACATCCCCACAGGCTGCATGGGGCTCAGTCGGCAGGCAGTCAGGAGCCCCGGCACAGGGGACTGTTCTCATTCCCGAGCTCTCTGCCACAGGCTGGAGGCTGGAGAGAGCCTGCACAGGGGTGGGGCGCCCACCCCTGGGGGCCCGGCTAGACACCCCACGCCGTTCCCTGGAGCCTGCTCTCAATTCAAAGCAAAAAGCCTGTGAGCCACTGTGGGGGACAAGACTGCTCTTGCTCGCAGAGCTCAAGTTTCTGGAGGTGAGGCAGGATACCTTCATGCCTCTGGAGAAGGAGGAAGAGGAGAAAGTCCTCCCAGAACCCTGGTTCTCAGGGAAGATAAAAACAAAATCCCTCTGGCCTCAAGGAAGGGGCAAAAAGCCTTCCTGAGCCAAGGGCCCTGCACCAGGCTCCTGCCACAAAGTGAGAGTCAGCTGCTGCCAGGGAGGGAGGGGGCAAAGATGCTGAGAAAGGTCCCCCACGACCCCTGGAGTGAGGAGTCAACGGAGTGGGGAGACCCCCTCTGTGCCACAGGTGAAGCAAGACCACTCCAGGCTCCTCTCGAGGCCCACGGGACCAGCAGGCCTCCCTGGAGGAACCTGGGGCCTGGGATGCAGCAGCAACACCCAAACCCAGCTCTACGCCTGACGAGAGCAAGCTGAAGCGCCCCCAACGGCCTGACAGATGCAGCAGCAGGCCCATTTCCTGGCTCCTTTCTAGACATGATGCCTAACATTCAATCAAAAATTATAAAAGAGGGGGGATCTAGTGTCAAGATGATCTCAGAGCCAGACTTGGAAATAACCTAGATGCTGGAACTACCAGACAAGGACTGGGAAATAACTATGCTTAACATACTAAAGGGCTTAGTTTAAAAGAATGAACAACATGCATGAACGAGTGGGGAATTTCATCAGCGAGACGGAAACTATTAAAAGACGTATCACATGGAAAAGCTAAGGGAAACAAAAGAATAAAAACCCCAAAACCGTGGTCCTAGAGATGAAGGATTCATCCGCAGCCTGGACAGAGCTGAGGAGAAACGTAGGTGAACTTGAAGACGGTCAAGTACACGTGACTCAGGCCCAGGAGAAGAGAGTGGAGCAGAAGAAATATCTGAAGAGATAATGGACAAGAATTTTCCCAAATTACTGAAAGACAGCAAAGCAGAGACCGAGGAAGAGCAGAGCACCCACAGCCAGGAGAGCATCAGTCACTGCAAACACCCAGACAAGAGGGGCAAGGTCGCCAGCACCAGCTGGGTCCCGAGAAGTACTTGTTCACAAAGTAAGAGGGCGGGCGCAGAGGAGAGGAAAGTCGGTGTTCTACCCAGTGCGGAGGAAACAGGGGACCCCAGGGGAGGGTCAGTGATCCTAGAAGCACGGCACTGCGGCGCATGTCCTTCAATGCACAGCAGGCCTAAATAAGAGGCACACGCAAACGACTTCCGTCCAAGCTTCTCAAAAAGGGTCCATCAACTTGATCTTCTCCTGCAAAATTATATGATCAAACTGCAAGGCACACCTTGGAGGCACTCCAGCTATGTTATTCCACACAACACAGGTGATATTTCAGATGCGTGACTATGGCAAAGACAGTGGTGCTCCGGACAGGCCAGGCCAGGCCAGGCCTGGGGACTTCAAACACGTAGGTGTGTATGCATGTACCACATGCATATGGAGGTAAAGAGGTAATTCTTCAGTAGTGCAGCCTGTTGTTCGGACATTTGTTGAATCAACTTAAAAACAAACAGGATGTACATCACCTGTATTTCAATTTTAAAACCATTTTTAAAACTAAAAACAGACAGGAAAATTCAACATGTAAACAGAAAAAGGTGGAAGCAGTTGAAGTCTCTGCCCACTGCCGCCCGTGGGAGCCCCTCCCTCAGCCTCGGCTGAAGAGTAACAGAACACCACCAGCCAAACACCCTCGGGCACCTGCGCCCTCGCATTCTCCTGCCTCATCTCGTTCTCCACAACTGGAAGGAGTGTGGACCGTGGCCCCAAAGACCACCTGCTCTGTTGCAGCACGAATCCCCAGCACTGCACTCTCTGCGTTTGCTGAAGGCAGTGACCACGGAAATCACGCAGCAGTTCAGTCAACCGTGGGGAATGAGACCCTTTTAATTTTTATGAGAGCCCTTAAATCACCTTACCTTTGAAATAAATTCAGTCACTTCAGAGGAAGATTTGGTTACTGATGTTATTGTAGAATCAGACCATAAGACCTTAAAAACAAATAAACAAACAAACCTTATAAACAGACACCACATACTTAATTCACAACACACTTGTCCAGGGGTTCGCGGCTGGTACAGGCACAGTATGGGAAAAGCCCCAGTGCGCCTCGTGTGTGGAATATTTATATACCGCTTGGCTTGTTACAGAAAGAATGTTCACATAATTCAAGACCATTAAAGCTTAACTTGCTGTTTTGCGCAATTATGCAAACATCACTAAATCACTCAAGTGTGGAATCTAAGGCTGCTCCTCAAAGCGTTACAAAGTCCCTGATGACCCCGACCACACATCGTCCTCACGCGGCCCTCCTCTGCTCAGGTCAGTCTACACAACTCTGGATGCGGAATCCAGAAGCTACTGGAAATGAGCTCATCCAAACACTAAGTTCTCCACATGTGTGCAGAGCTATGGGCACGCTGACGGGAGGAGGCCAGGTCCCGACCCTCAGCAATCTGACAGAACAGCGGGGAGACACAGGCCAGAATAGCGGGGAGACACAGGCCAGAATAGCGGGGAACAGCCTCCATCACAGAGGGGCAGGGGAAGAATTCGAGAAAAGCGTCAGAAAGGTCTTCCTGGAAGTTCTACAAAGCCCCATGTGTCTGTTTTTCCTTCCTGCCCCTATGACAGTGGGCAGTTTTAGTTCACAACTCCACAAATGGACTGTAAGTTTCCAGGGGGAGAGGGCAGCTTCCCAGCACTTATCGCAATGCTTCCCACCTAAGTCAGCATGGACGCCCATCAGAAGGCTTTCCTGCCCTGAGGAAAGAGTGAGCTGAACTCAGAAGGAGTGAGACGAACAGAGGGACAGGATGAGGTGGAAGGGAAGCAGGGTCCCGGAACAAGGGTTACACCGTGAAAGAAGACATTTACCCTGAAAATCCAGGAGAAGCGCTAGAGGATTTCAAGTCAGGATTAAAATGACGAGTGCATTTTATCACCAAAAGGAAAGCACTATATTTACACTGATTTAGAGAAAACACAGCTTGGAGGTATCAAAGAACTCTCGTGCTCCCCCCCATCCGCCTTCATCTTCTGAGAAACAGCCCGTGTTTGCTGACGGTCTCCGTCTCTGGGGCCAGAAGGGCAGACCGTCTCCTCTCTTTTGAAATTCATGGGAGTCCCTTTCTATTCTGGTGGCTGTCACGCCACAGAACACTTAGTAAGGTGTGTTTTTCAAGCCCCTACAAAATACAAGCCAACCAAGGCAAGGCATCTCTCTTCTTTATCTCTGAATTCCCACTATCTCCCAGAACTTATCAAGGCAAGTGCTGGCATTTTTGAATGAATGTGCTGTGCCACCAAAAATCTACCTACACTACACTGAAAATACCTACACCATTTTTTTCTGTCTGAAATAATTAAATCTTTTAACAACACTGAAAAGAAGTTTGGGGGACAGCGAGCTGCTACCCACAAAACACCAGTAACACCCATGATGAAAGCGGAGAACTTTCTAGCATTAGATGTATGACCCAAAGCACTGCTGACATCCTGGTTTTCAAAGTAAAATGTGTTGCATGTCACCTGGCACCAACACACCCTAACCCAATTAAAGCATGAAGTCCAACATTCAAATTGTGAGTGCAACACAGACACGTCATTTCATGTTGATATAGGCAATCTGCTTCCCTGACAATTATATACTTTAAATAGGCACAACTCTTCTAGGCTGTCTGCTCCTGATGTATTTTTCTCTGACCTCCAAAAGGAGCTGATGTTTCAACCAAGGGCACTGGAAACCGGCTGACTTGAGTAGCACTCCACTCTGCAGGTGACACAGGCTGCCCTGACCCAGTCCCCTGAGCCAGAGGCGAGGGTGGGCCCCTGCAGGGGCGTGGACACAGGAGAGCAGCCTCGCACTGTGCCACGTGCTAGAGACACGTGACCTATCACGTCCAAGACGGCACCAATCATTACTACCCCACTGTTCGTGCACCACCAAGAAAAAGCACTGCCAAATGGATGATGGCCCAGTATTCTCCTATCACCCACACTCACTCAAAGAGCCACTGAGACCTCCTGAGACGGATTTTAATGTATCTTAAACATACACAGAAAAGCATGGTCTGCACAGAACAGATGAGGGTACCGAGGACCCCTTCACACTCAGAGTCTAACGCCCCTGCCTCACTGTTCACCTCAGACCCCCTGGGGCAGGGCAGCAGCGCATTCCTCACTCGCACAGGCAGCAGCTCAGGCAGCGGCCCCACCACTGCTCAGGGCACAGCCCTCATGTGAGCGACAGCCCAGCGCCACCAGACCTGCCACCAGACCTGAGAAGCTCTGAAGCCAAACACAAGTCAGGCAGAGCACTCACACAGAACAAGGCAGCCTGGAGGTGGCACGGGCCATGTGCTTCAAACTTTTTTAAAACTAAAAACACCGATATTCTCAGTGAACTAAGAGGAGAAAGTGTCACCAAGAACAGGATGCTATGAGAAAAGAACTGTCAAAGCACAAGAGTTCTTCGTAGTTAAAAATAGGACAGCAGAAGTAAAAAATTCAGTAAGTGATGGAAGATGACGGACTCTTCCATAGAGTAGATCAAAAGAGTCAGAAGGAAAGAAAATAGGAGAAAAAAAATAAAACAGAGGACCAGTCTTGAAGTCCAACAGGCAGACAGCAGGAGTTCCAGGACAAGAAAACTGAGAAAAACAGGTCAGAGGAAATCAAAAGGAATGATTCAAGAACCAGAACTCAAATTAACAGACTTAAGAGGACTGACTGCATCTCGGCACAGTGGATGAAAACCTACGCCCAAGCCTGGTTCTGAGAAATGTGCAAATAAATGCTTGGGACTCAGATCCTAAAACCTTCTAGAAATGATAAAACAGGGCCGGCACTGGATCAGGAGTCAGAACAGATCTGTGCTTCTCAACAGCAACACTGCAAGACGGTAAATGTGAAGCACCTCTGATTCCTAAGGAAAAGTGACGCCCACCCTAAACCTGTATTCCCAGTCACGTGTCAGGGCAGACGGATAAAGACACTGCCAAACATCAACGTCAGAAACTCTACCTCCCAGGACCCTTTCTAAGGAGCTACTAAAACAACTACTAAAAACCAGAACTAATCCCAAACAAGAGATGACCTAAGAGCAGAGAACAGGGGATCAGAGCCGGGAAGGAGGAAGTGACCCTGTGGGTGATGGTTTGAGGGCCCTGCAATGAGACTGCATCCAGGTCGGAGCAGAGCCGCAGCTCCAGAGAGGAAACCAATGGAATGCCGGATGCATCTGAACACAACCAGGGAAAACTTTAGGGGTGAAGTTGTTTTCTAAATACTTGTTTAGAAACAACAAAAAGCAACAAACAAAAAGAGACAATGAACTCCAGGTAGAATAAGGTATTGGAAAGGAAAAGTACTAAGCATATACCGCATGGCTCAGGTACCAACAACCTTCATTACAGCCGAGTTAATTATCACACAAGCACTGAGGTATGTATCACGAGAAAGTTCCCTGCGTCTCCTGCTGATGTGGCTGAATTACTGCGCTATCTGCACGCAGAGCTGATGAAAACAAAACCTAAATGAGAAAATAGTTGTCAAGACTCATCCTTAGCTAATAGTGATAAAATATTCAGAGCAGTTAAGATCGTTTCAAGATGAAAAAATAAACTCAGAGAAGAGATAGCACTAAAATAAAATGCAATGTCTGGGTTCTGAATGAAGATCAGCATGAAAGGAATGGGTTTTTTACTAGTATTGCTCCACAGTTCCTTCTAAGTCAGTACAACTCTCCCGTCTGCTAGGTGTTTCAAGTGGGTAATCTTCTAATGTTTTTCTCCCACCCTGTCCTTCATGTGTAATAAGTATACTTAAAAAAAGTTTTAGTTATTCAACAGTGAATTTGGGAAAGCTGGTAAAATTTGGACATTTCACATGTACACAGATACAAAATAATTTTATATTTTAAAAGAGTCTGTCATCTGCTTCCTGTATTTGATTTCCTCAGTAACTAGTAACTAGCAATTACAACTTCAGCAAAAACAAAACCAACTCCATGGAAAAAAAAGAACAGGAAACTCTAACTCCTACTTGTAGTCCATTTGTTACTTGCGTCTTCCCATAAAAGAATAACTTTTCATTTGTATCCTGGAAAACAATGACACATAAAAATTAAAACTAGAGATAAACAAGGCTGAGAAAACGGGGACGGGGGGGGGGGGGGGGGGGGGGGAGTCACTGACTTCTCCCTGAATAAGTGAAAACTTTCAGAAAAAACTGCTTCTTGAGTCTTCCTATACTGTTAGCAATAACGGGTACATCTCACCATGGTACGGCAGACACTCCTAATAAAGTTTTTTTTACTGTTCTGGCCACATTACATTAGCTATTTATTTCCATCTTCAAAAGATAACCTATTTAAAGGACAATTTATCCTAATTATTTAGGGCTCCGTAGACAAAAATGAATCCTCAGGTAATTTTTAAAAAGGTTTTATTGAGTACAACTGACAATGAACTGCACATATTTAAGGTGTACAATCTGATGAGTTTGGACATACGTATATACCCATGAAACCATCACTCCATTCAACATAAAGAGCATGCCTCCCCAGGAAGCTACTGATCTGCTTTCTGTCACTGCAGATTGTTTTGCATTTTCTAAATTTATATAAATAAACCCATCCAGCGTATACTCTTTTTTTTTCTGCTTTCTTTCACACAGCATAATTACAGAGTTTCATCCATATTGCTGAGTATCAGTAACTCACTCCTCTACTCTGAACGTTCCACTGTGTGGCTATGATGCCACAGTGCATATCCAGTCTCCCAAGATGGATATGTGGGGTGTTACAAACACAGCTGCCACAGACACTCGCGCACAAACCTCTGCGTGAGTGTGTACCTCCACCCCTCTGGGTGCTCACCTACAAGTGGGACGGAGCAGCCACATCTCAGGCACATGTTTGACTCTTTTAAAAACTGCCAAACTGTCTTCCAAAGCGATTTCACCATTTTGCACCACCACGGCAGTCCTCCCACATACCTGCCAGCAGCTGGTGTGGCTGATCCTGCCAGTTTTAGCCATTCTGATGGGCAGGCAGTATTAGCTCACCGTGCTTTTAACCAGTGTTGTCCTGATGGCTAATGATGCTGAATGTCTGTCCACCTGTGCTACTTACCATCCATATGTCTTTCTTGGTACAATGTCTGTTCATTTTTTATTGAGTTATTTTCTCATCATTGAGTTTTGAGAGTTCTTTTCACAGTTTGAATACAAATCCTTTATCAGATATGTAATTTACAAATATTTTTCTCCTAGTTCTGTGGCTTGTCTTAATTTCCTCCACAGTGCCTTTCAAAGAACAAGTGTTACACTCTGATGAAGTCTAATTAAATCATTTTGTCTTTTATGAGTCATGTTTTTGGTATCCTACCTGAGAAATCTTTGCCTGTTTAAGTCACAAACTTGTCTCCTATATTTTCTTCTAGAAGTTTTATAAAGTTTTACATTTAGGTCTGTGATCAGTCTGGAGTTAATTCTATATAAGGGATGAGGTTTGATCAAGGTTCATTTTTTTGCATGTGGTTGTCTGCTCCAGAACCATCTGTTGAAAAGACCATCTTTTCTTCACTGAACTGCTTCTATACCTTTGTCAATAATCAACTGACCAGGGTCGTGTGTCATCCAGGGCCCTAAGCCCAAAGCAGACGAGGCATGGCCCAGGTTCCTGAGCCTCGCACCCCGGGCCACCCCACACGGAGCAGCAGGCAGCGGGAGCCTGACTTGCTGTCAGTGCTGGACCAGCTGCTCCTAAAATCCACATGGAGATGCAGTATCCCCAGAATAGCCAAGACAGTCCTGAAAGAGAAGAACAAGCCTAAGAGGACTCACATTTCCCAATTTCAAGCTCTACTATAAAGCAGCAGAACTCAAGACAGAGCAGTGCTGGCATAACAACGACAGAGATAAACAGAACTGAGAGTCCAGACACAGCCCCTCACAACTGCGCTCAACTGACTCTCAACAATGGCATGAAGACCCTTCAATGGGGGAAAGAATGGTCTTTTCCACAAATGGTGCTGGACAACAGGACACCCACATGCAAAAGGATGAATCCAAACTCCTACCTCACACCATACACAAAAAATTAATTCAAAATGAATCAAAGACCTAAATGTAAAAGCAAAAACAATAAAATTCTTATCAGAAAACACAGGAATGAATCTTTGTGACCCTGGCTTAGGCAATGATTTCTTAACTATATTACCAAAAGCACAAACAATGAAAGAAAAAGTAGGTAAATTGGACTCCATCAAAATAAAAAAACTTCTGTGTGTCTAAGGACAGCATCAAGAAAGTGAAGAAAATTCCAACACAACGGAAAAAAATACCTGCAAGCCACATGGCCAGGTAATTCCAGTCCCAGGTGTGTACCTGAGAGAAATGAAGTCATCTGTCCACACAGAAATGTATACATAAATGTTCACAGCAGCATCCTGAGAGGAAAACTCTGGAAACAACCTAGAAGTGCACCAACGAACAGAACATGCCCCATCCACTCGGCCATGAGGGCAGCACCAACACGTGGTATAGCACAGAGAAGCCTTGAAAACACTCCTTGCACGAAAGAAATCAGTCACAAAAGATCACATATTGTATGATTCCATTTATGTGAGATATTCAGCACAGGTAAATCCACTGAGGCAGAAAGCGGATTAGTATCTGCCAGGGACTTGAGGAGGAGGAGTGGGGAATGACCGTCAGTGGGCATGTGGCTTCTTCCCGGGGTGATGGAAATATTAAATCGTGGTAATGGTTACAAAGTTCTGAATAAATAAAAAACCACTGAACACTTTAAATGGATGAATTTTATGGTATGTGAAATCTATCTCATCAGAGGTGTAAAAAAGAAAGTCAAGTAGAAAATTTAAAAAATGTCTCATCTTTAAAAATGCCAAAGATATTTTCCTAAAGTCTTCAAAACAATCAACGGCCCGTCTACATGTGAGTCCAGTTCTGGCCCCGTGCCGGCCCAGGGACGGTGCCTCCACCCTCTCAGCAGCAGCTTTGGCACGAGGTGCTGAAATCGGGTAGTGTGAGTCTTCCAATTGCTTCTTCATTTCAAAATTGTTTTGACTGCTCTGCAGTTTTCTCCATATAAATTTTATTTTATTATTTATTTTTATTTGTTTGTTTGTTTATGCATGCTGCACCAGGCAGCTTGCGAAATTTCAGTTCCCCAACGAGGAACCAAACCTGCGCCTTGGCAGTGCAAGTGCAGAGTCCTAACCACTGGACTGCCAGAGAAATCCCCTCCATATAAATTTTAGAATCATCTTGTTGATTTCTAAAACAGAAAAATGTTACCGTGACTCACTTGTGCAGGGTGGTCATGCAAGATGACAGAAAGCTTGTAAGTTTAAAGGTACACGGAGTGATGTTCTCATGCTGTGCACAGGTCCTCCCTCTTTACAGAACGGCAGTCCTGACCACAGCGAGCCAGAGGCTGCCGTCACACGCTGGAGGCTACATAACTGTGTGGCAGCTCACTCCTCTAGAGTGACAGGAGCCCCAGGCCCAAGCACACACATGTCACGCACTCGAATCCTACAAGCAGGCACGTGCTTGTGAGTAGGAGAGTGCAACTCACCTGCACAGAACAAGCACACAATTTAAGCTGCGCAAATGAACAGTGAGCGTTACAAAGAAGAAGACAGTTGTGCGTTTTTAACGTTCATCATATCTGTCCTTTACGCCCCAAATGACCACCCAACACAGGCAGTCTGGGCTGTAAATCCCCTGGGGCATATCAAGTTGGTACCCCAAAAGAAAAACTAGCTGGACTGCTGGCTAGTGAAGGACTATCACTTTCCTAAACACAAGAATACCTTTATCAGTTATCACAGCAGGAAAAATACGCTTTTCAGATGACCAAAGCTGTTCCTTTAGAACACGTCATTCAGCTTCACCATTTAGGGTGAGACGTGCCTTAAACTGAAACGTAACCCCACGGGACAGTTACCTCAGGCGCCGGTGGAGCTGTGCGCTCTCCCTCAGAAGACTCGGGGGCCCCGTCCCGCCAGCCTGCTGCCTCCCACCCTGATCACAAGTCCCTCCTCTGGGGACAGGCCAAGAGGGGCCCAGTGTCTACTCTGCCAACACTCATTTCTTCACCGAGAGGCTGTGGGCTGGGGCCGCGGCCAAGTCCAGTCTGATCAGATGGGCTGTGAGTTGTGTCTGAAGGGCCTGATGCTCAGCAGTTCCCACACAGGAAGGCCCTGTGCAGGGACCACGCCTGCCACTGGCCCCTCAGGGGAGAGCCGCCAGCCAGAGGCAGACTGCGGAGGAGAGGCGACCACACGCCCAGCATCTCAGGGACTCGCTGGGCTCCCCAACCCCTACAGGCCGTGAAGACGCTGGGGCCCCGAGGTTTTCTGGTTGCTGGACCTTGGGTGCTGGTCGCAAGCTCTGACAACCTCCAAAGCCGAAGGGAGCCCTTCCCATACATTTTTTTTTCCTCTATCAAATGTGGTTTTTATTCAACTGACAAGGACTTTTCTACAGCTGCACTTGTGGAACATCACATGGCAAAAACAGGAGTTTTTTGTCTAGACTTTTCTCCCCTTATTAAAAATGAGATTGGTCCCGCACATTTTGAAAAGACACATCTATGGCGTAACGACTGACTCACATAATGCAGTACTTCCCAGGTCAGATGAGGCTTTTCTCCGTGTAGCATGAAAAGTATCTGAAGTATTCTGATGGAGCTACACTCTGAAAAGTTAGTAAGCTGCACACAGTATAAGTACTACATATTAACAAGAAGCTCTTCTTCCTGAGAACACTTCCCAGGAAAGCTGGAAGCAGATTTCCTTATCCGTCGGTTTCCAATGCATGTGGTCAAAGGAGAAGCTCACACAACGACGGGTAAGGAACAGAACCCTGGGGACACAGCCAGCCAGAACACCTCTTCTGCAGCAAAGCGGGACCAAGAAACTAAGCCTGGCCAGTAAGAGGTAAGCAGAAGTGTCTAGTGGCTGGTTTTTGTGGGGGTTTTGCCACACCTCACGGCATGTGGAATATTAGTTCCCTGACCAAGGATCAAACCCGTGCCCCTTGCAGTGGAAGCTCAGAGTCCTAACCACTGGACCACCAGGGAAGTCCCTCTAGTGGCTGTTTTTAAAAATGCTCCTTGAAAGAAAGGTAAAAGTAACTTTTCACCCTCCTCTTCAGGGTCCTGTTGCATGGAATGAACACGTGAGGCCTGGAGTCCTAGCTGCCGTCTTGGACCACGAGGGCTAAGGGCCATCTCCTAGGGATGTCAGAGCAATCACATGGAGGGAGCCTGGCCCCCTAAGGATTTTTTTCCCCACTAAGGATTTTATGGAGCACAGCACAGCTGCCATTCCAGTCCCAGGAGGACTCCTCGTACACTGATGTTTAAGCCGCTGTTATCACAGAGCTGAAATCCTAATACACAGTACGCCTCAATTTTCACAATCCTCCACTTTAGCCAGCTTTGGTGACCAACTACCAGCAGCTGAGCATGTCAATCTAGAGAACGTTCCCCCCGCACACCAAGGAGTTTCTGTCATCCAGGAGGCACAGAAGAACAGCAGCCCATCTCTGCAGGCACTTACATATGCAGACCCTGTACTGAGCGCTCTGAGTGGACTGCCTCATGCAATTCTCCCCAAACCCCATCCTTTTTGCCTGAATGGAGGTGCTGGGGCACAGAGACGTTCAGCATTGTCCTTGGTCACAGCAAACAGGGACAGCATTGCACTGTGAGCTCCAGGCTGCGCCCACACCCGGCCCGGCCCGCTCGTGCAGCCTGCTGGAGTCTGGGGGCAGCAGCCCCGCAGGCTGGAGGCCCAGCAACCTCACCCTGGGGATGGTGCACCCACGGGGCCCAGTCCCACGTCTACCGCCCAGAACACTGGCACAGTGCTTGAAAAAGACCCGCCTTTTATTTAGATACATAAAAGTTATCACTTTGTGGTTCATGTTTCCTTCCTATCCCTTGGAAGAGAAAAGGGAAAAAAAACTTAGCATCTTACCTCGAAGGAACATTCAACATTTCTTTCTTTTTTTTTGTGTGACAATCCCTTCAGGTCTATCTTTTCAACACTCACTGTAAAGGTAAACAAAACAAAACAAAAAAACAACAAACAAAATTATAAAAGTGAAGTGAGAGCTTCAAGTACACATGATTAGTTTGCATCGATACATGAGCAGCTTCCGCAGCAAGGCTCCCAGCGCGCGGCCCACCTCCTCTGAGGCGGGTGAGCTCACTGGGAGCGAGGCGGCCTCTTGCTCACGCAGGATGGAGGACGAAGTGGAAAGTGACACAGAAAAAACAGGCAGAAATAAAAACCAAATCATAGGAAAGAAAGATCGGTGCTTGAAAAGAGAACATAATTTATCTGAATGCGAGAGGGCACAGACTGTACCTGTAACTGAAGACTAGTTATGATCTGTTCTCATTTCTAAAAACCTAATGCTCAACGTTTTCCACTGTGATTCTACAGAGACGCAGCTGCCCAGAGCCTCTCACTGGCATCTTCCCGTCTGCTCCTTCTAGGACACAGCCAGGCTGCAGCGGGAGGACCGCGGTGGTGGAAGAGACACTGCAGAGCCCTGGCGCTGCCCCTACAGCACAGAGCAAGGACGGGCAGCAGCCGCAGCTGCACAGGTGGACGAGGACCGGAAGAGGCCGTCACCGTCAGAGAGCTCCCAAGCCATCCCCTCTTTGTGCCTCCCTTTTCCCACCCACGGGTCCATTTTTTTTTCTTCTCAAAAGGAAAATGATACAATGAAGCTTCTAAGCCCTTAAGTTTTAAGATGCAAATTAAGTTTGTAAGATGCAAATATCTGAGCACAAATATTTGTTGAAAATAAAACAGCACTTATCAAACATGACAGAGTTTCCAAATTCCCAAACCACATTAAGGTATTTATGTCCTATTTCTGATTCCAATACGAATGTTTCTCAAGTACTAATTTAACTGACTCTTCAAGCTTATGAACTTTTGGCAGGCACGAGTATCAGCTCTTATGGAAAGACCCTGGCAGATGAGGGAGGCGTTCCTTTGTGAACCACACACACACCTTCTTGCACTATTTTTCACCAATATCTCTAGAAGTCACTTGGCTGTGTACTCTGGGGATTTCTACAAATCTTCAAAACCTGTCTAACGTGACACATTCAACACAACTTACCAAAACCATTATGTTACACTTTCTGCAGACACCCAATCTCCTGGTCTGCCACACCACCACAGTTCTCTAAGACATTCAGGGCCACCCCCAGAAAGCTTTGTAGTCAAAAGATTGGAGGGAAAATCTGAGAAATTCCTTTTTGTAGACTGCCCACGTACATTCGCATGTTAAAGGCTCTGAGAAGTCCTGCAACAAATAAATCTACTTTTATTAACCGCAATTCCTCAATTTCTTTGGTCACAGAACTCTCTCCTCCCCTAACATGTCTGAGCACCCCAGAGAACAAGGAACAGCTCTGTGCACCAGGCTTTGGGGAAGGTTCTAACCCTGCACTGCCCACTACTGCAGCCACTGACCACATGGGACCACTTAAACGGGTATTAATCACAACTGAATAAAATTAAAAATCTCATTCCTTGGTTGCACTAACCACACTGTAAGCCCTTGACAGCCACACGTGGCTAGCTGCCACCATTCTGCAGCAGACACAGAAGCCCCGTCATCACAGGGAGTTCTACTGGGCGGCGCTGTTCTAAGCCAGGGCAGGCGGGCTGCAGGATGCCCTCGGCCTGTCTGTCTGTGTAAACAGTCTCCAGGACGCACAGCCACAACGTGGGCCGACATACTGTCAGTGGACACTCTCCACCCCACGCCGGCAGAGCCCAGCAGTGCTACCAGACTCCACACGCTTCTCAAAGCCAGAAACACTAACTATCTGGATCTTTGCAGAAAAAAATGTGCCAACCCATGCCCTAAACCAACAACCGTTCATTCACCAACTCGTCTTACAGAGCTCCTGCTGTGTCCCGGGCCACATTCCAGGGCTGGGCACACAGCAATCGGCACCGCAGATGGGCTCTCGTACCCAAAGAGGTTGGTCAGCTCGGGAGACGACCCTTCACGCCCTGAATCCTTCTCTCATGAGTCTCCTAATTTTATAAAGTTGCATCAGGGTTAATGTGGGTCTTGGAGACACTAGCATCCATTTGGTTTAGAGTGTTTTAGGCTTAAAATAGCATCTCACAGGAAGGAATTACTCTTAAAAAAAAAAAAAAAAAAAAAAAGAATGTTTGTTTCCTTTCTGGCATAACAAAGAAAACACTGCATTTAGCAGTTGTGCACTGCTCGACCTCGCTCAGTGAAACTACTCACTCTTCCTGTCTGACTTCCCCAGTCTGATTGTCGGCAAATAAACAGCTCTCATGTTTTCCCAATCACTATTTTTAAAAACTTACCCACAATGACCTCACTCTAATCCAGATCCTTTACTTTTTTAAACAATAGAATATACAAAGTCAATGAACACAGAAAAACGTATTTGGTGTTTTCCCAGGCCACAGAACACCAACGTGTGCCTAAAAGTTTCAGGACTGAATATTAGGATTTATGAAAAAAAGTAAAAAGCAAAAAACCCAACTGGACTGAAAGCGGGAAGTGACTCATATCTGGACAGGAAAATGTGAAAAGCAGATGAATGTTACTCAGCTGTTTTCAAATAAAAGAGGCATTTTGGACCACAGGACTGAAATGTTTGTGAGACCTCTTCAAAACCACCAGCCCACCCGATGCGGTACTCTGTGTCCACCCCATCAGCCCCCTGCAGGGAGCTGCCTGCAGCCCCGGCACCGCCAGGACGGCTCTGGACCAAACACACGGCCACATCCAACAAGTTCTGCTGCTTTTCTCTTGATATCGCCCCCCTGTGGCCACACAGGGCTCTGAGGGTGGGGGAATGGCCTGCTTGGGGTGGGGGACATGCAGACGGATTTCTGTAGCAGATGAGAGCGGTGACAGTGGCTAGGTCAAGGGGTAGGTTGAGGGGTGTTTAATTGGGCTTCAAAGATGTGTAAGCACACTCTCAATTTTGGAACTATTAAAGACTATGTTTATAAAAATAAAAACATGAAAAATGCTTATAATATTACTTGGAAAATTATAAACCATACGTACAACATGATTATAGTTGTTTAAAATGTAAAAGACAGACAAACTAAAAATAAATTATAAAAAACAATAGGGTTTATTGTGTTGGTGGTGGAATTACACGTAGTTACTGGTAAATTTCTGTAATGCGGTTTCATAATTTTAAAGTGTTTACCTCTATGCATACACATTTGTTGACAACCCACTTAAAGTCTACTGGTAGATAAAGCGGCCCCTTCCCTCCTGCCACCCTTGCGAGCCTGTCACCTAACTGTCACACAGGGAGTCCCACTACTTTCTGAAAAGTGTCAGCAAACTTGTGTCAGCTTGAGGGACTGGAGAGCAAACCATCACCTGCAGGGAGAGAACAGAGCCAGAGACAGGGTTAACACCAACTGGAAAGACCCGGACACCCAACGGGCACAGAGGGAAGAGTGCTACAGGGCCAGGAAGGACGGGGGCCTCCCCGGGGTCCAGACTGTGCAGAGGCTCCGGGGCTGCGCCCCAGGGACTCGTGGCCACCAGCCTGCTCTCACTGGAGACGCAAAGAGCAGAACGGTGCGCTGTTTCCTTTTAAAATTACGTGTGTTCAAACTTTTCTTCTTTTCTTATTCAAGAGGTACACTAGGAATTCTCAAATCTTTCAAGTGAGAGCACACAGCCTTCAATAAGATGTGTAACTGCAATGAACTACCATTTTTGTAATTGGATCAATGCCTAACTTAAAAACCAGAACACTAATGAAAAAGGAAGGAGGGACATTTGTGTAGAAGAGACCGTAAAAGGCGCTGTAGTAACAGCCCAGGTAAGCGTCTTGAAAGGCCGAGGGGGGTCTGGCAGAGTCACTGACGATTTCCCGCAGCCACACCGCCAGGACCAGGAACACACTCCCCTGACCTACCCTTTAACAGGAGCCTGGGGAGCTCCTGTTAAAACCGTCACAGCCTAAGGGCCACCTTTGCTGCCAAGTGCCTTCAAATGATCTCCACGAGCTGATGGCCAGTTCGTACTGAGAGAACCAGACACCAGAGATGATGGCTTTAATACTTGTCAAGGACGAGGCAGTCTTGGGAAACATTTTCCCTTTCTACCCTAAAGTCTTCTGGAAAAAACTGGGTGGTTGGCAGTTTTCTGCCAATTATGTGTTTTAGTTGATTTCAATGTATCTTTATTAAATGGCTTAATTCTGTATGCCCAGTATAACAAGAAACCAATTTGAAAATACCAAAACTATGCTAAAAGAAGGCACAGTGAAGAGGGTATTATTCATGAGTGGGGGAAAAGATGAAAAACAATCATTTTCTAGAACAATACCTTCTCTCAAGTTTTATACAACAGAACTCAGTCTTCATACTTAAAGAAACTGAACCAGAATAATATTTAAGATGCCTCCAGCTGTAAAATTTTATTATTGATCACTAGTTTTCATCTAAAACTTGAAAAACCGTATTCTTAAAAGTCTCAGCTAAATCATGATATTCCTAAAATATCAGTTTACTTTCTCCCTTTCATTGAGTTGTCTGTGTTAATGGGAATAATTTTTTAAAACATTGCTTCTTTTAACTGTTGTTAAAATTTGAACATTCACAACTATGCTGACTAAACTGATCCTCTTTCCTACATCTTTTTAGGCCATGTTATATTTAAGAACTCTATAATTTACTTTTCATTGATTTCCTACCATCTAGCTCCCTTGCATTAATGTGATTTGTTAGTTCTCCAGAAACAGAGATAGAAACAAAAGCAGCACATGATTCAGAACACATAAAGCTGATAAAAGACATCTCTGCAGTAGCAAAAGCAGAAAATGGACACATATTCCATCTGAATGGTCAGTGATGTGGCTTGAACTGAGGGGCCTGAGGAGTTCACTTATTTACGTATTACGGCAAACGTTTTATTCCGCCTTCGTACGCATGAGGCACAGCAGCATCCCTAAGTGACAGAAGAATGACACAGTTCACAGCAATGCTGTGGGGCCAGACCTCCAAGGAGAGGGCCCGTCGGGCAGAGTGACGTGGCGGTCAAGGCCCAGGTATGACAGCGCCCAAGCCTGAGGAAGTTCAGCAGAGACAGAGACGGGTGACAGGAGGCCAGGGCAGATGGGCCGGCCCACAACCCACTCGGCAGGGCAAGCGAAGCCCGGGTGCTCTGCAGTCAGATGGGCTGTTTGAAATGTGACACCTTCCAGCTCTGTGACCTTGGGCACAGTTATTTAATCCCTGAACAAAATGAGCACCAGCTTGCTCCAGAGAACCGTGGCATCACCTGGCAGGCTTCCACAAACTGCCAAGCGGCTTCCCAAGGAAGCCTGTACCTGAAAATCTTCACAGTCGATCGTACAGAGAAAAAGGTAAGGCTTTCACTTCATGTCTACTTGAGTTTCCTTTTCTGTTCTCTTCTGTCTAACACAGTGTTAGGACCTCAGGGTTGGGACCCCAGCTTATCTTAGGAATGCTGCTGATCTGCGACTCAGCTCTCCTGTCTGTGAAATGGGGACTGCTGTTAGGATGGACCAGGTTATGCCCGAGACCCACAGGTTCTCAGGAAGACCAGGCGGGTTCGTGTACGTAACAAGCTTGGACGCCACCTGACAAGAGCAGTCAGGGTTTCAGACTGTCCTTACTACTGTCCCCTGAGCTTTAACACTGAAGAAATACAAAAGTCTGATGTCTTTATAAGTTAAACTGTGTCACTGAGGACTTCTAAGAAGCAGGGACAATCCAAAACAGAAGTGGGATACAGAAAAGACAGCAAGAAAACTTTAATAACACTCAGAGTGGCTTCAGACTTTCCCAAGAGCAGTAACAGGGTATTGGGCAAAGTGTGAACAATAAAACCAAGTTAACCTGCTGATGGAGATGATCATTCCCCGTGACCACCGGCTGGAGGATACTGGAGACACTCAGCATGGTCTGGCTGACTGTATTTTCTAAGGATTCTGAGGTCTGAGACAGACAGTAACGGTCCTACCGCAGTTCTGCCTCCCTGCAACTCAGCGCACCCAGGCGCCCCAGAGAGAGAGACAGACACAGCAGTTCAACTGGCAACTACATTAAAGAACAGGAACGAGGGGTCATGACAACTGTGCCTACAGGAAAAAGCACAACGGTGAAGGAGAGGCCCTTCCCTTAACATTGCAAGGGAGCAGGACAGGCTGGGGACAGAGGAAGGACAACGCGTACAAGAAAGCAGCACCTCTGTGCGAGTGAGTGACAACCAGCCACCTGGGAACTGAGGCCCTGTCGCGTGTTCAGAACGACGGACCCCCTCGTGGAGCCGGAGAGGAGCCAACCGTGCGCTCCCCGGGCTGCTAGCAGGGCAACCGTCCTCCCACTAGACGTGTTTCCGGGCCCGCAGCCGTGAGGACGCGGGCACTGCCGGCACCCGCGCCGCTCTAGAGCAGGAGGCCGGGAGCAGCCCCGTCTCTTTCCCAGCGAGCCCCGCACCCTGCACTGCTGGCCAGGGCACAGCCGGCCTGACCCTGTCTAGTGTGGCTACACGAAGCCAGACGTTTGAGAACCAGGGAGACCCGGCCTTCTGCCAGACGTTCCGAGCCATCCCCAGAGCTGCACTGTCCACGCTGAGCTAGTGCAACTGCAATGAAACAAAACTAAGGGCCCAGGGCCTCAGTCGCACGCACCACACTTCCCAGGCTCAGGAGGCACATGTGGCCGGTGGCGGCACGTCAGGGCAGAGGGAACGTCTGGTTGCTGCACAGAGCACGGCACCCATGGCGCCGCCCTGCAGCTCAGGGCGCACTGCGCTGGGGGCGGCGGTGGGGGGTGGGGTGGGGGGCAACAACTTTCACTTTCTTCCCCTTAATAAACATCAAGATGTGAGACTTTTATAGCCAAGATATATTAGTGCACAACTTGCAGAATTTAGACAAAAAAATACACCTTACTAAGACGAGCATTTCCAAAAGATCTGGAAGCGTTTAACCACGTGTCATGGCAAACCTCTCCTTCCCACACCCACGCGCCCTCCCTGGACCCTCCGGACCGATGGGCTCACCTCTGGAGTGTTTCCCTCCAGGCCTCTTGGGCAGCGACTCCTCCGTGGAATGTGCGGATGTGTGCAGGGCATTCTCCAAGCTGTTACTGACACTGCTGACGGGGGTCTCCGTCCTGGGAGTGACCTGAGGGGACAAAACAGAATCATCTTCTTTCTTCCACGTAGTATGGAACTTTCATTTTTATTTAAAAGTCATTTATATTTACTGTAGCTTCAAATTTTTCTATAAAACGTGTATTACTGGGGGGACTCGAGGTGGGGGGGAGTCAAGGAAGGGAGGGAATATGGGGATATGTGTATAAAAACAGATGATTGAACTTGGTGTACCCCTCAAAAAATAATAAATAAATAAAAAAATAAAATTAAAAAACAAAAAATGTGTATTACTAGTGTAACTATAAGCTCTTCTGGCAAAAGACAAAAATTTTACCAATCCATTCCTCACCACGGAAATTTAAAAACATTCTAAGTTTGAGCAAATCGTGTCTTAAACAAGCCGTCACAAATCATATACCTACATCTGAGGCAAAACATGATTTTTTTAAATTAATTTATTTCTTTATTGGATTTATTTATTTTTATTGGCTGTGTTGGGTCTTTGTTGCTGCACACGGGCTTTCTCTAGTTGCAGTGAGTGGGGGCTACTCTTCATTGTGGTGCGTGGGCTCCTCATTGCGGTGGCTTCTCTTGTTGTGGAGCACAGACTCTAGGCGCGTGGGCTTCAGTAGTTGCAGCACATGGGCTCAACAGTTGCGGTGCATGGGCTTAGCTGCACTGCGGCATATGGGATCTTCCTGGAGCAGGGCTCAAACCCGTGTCCCCTGCATTGGCAGGCGGATTCTTAACCACTGCACCACCCAGAAGTCCCTAAAACCTGATTTTCTTTTTCTTCAAATCATACAGTTTTCCTAACACTGTAAAACAACTATATGCCAATAAAATAAAAATCATATAGTTTCCTATAAAATTAATTACACAGCAGGACTTAACAATGTCCTATAAATCTTGGGAAAAAAATAATGAAATGCTCTAAAAAAAAAACACACACACAGTAAAGAACAGAATACAACTGGGGACTTCCCTGGTGGCGCAGTGGTTAAGAATCTGCCTGCCAATGCAGGGGACATGGGTTCGAGCCCTAATCCAGGAAGATCCCACAAGCGGCAGAAGAGCTAATCCTGTGCACCACAACTCCTGAGCCTGCGCTCTAGAGCCAGCGAGCCATAGCTACCGAGCCCGCGCACTGCAACTCCTGAAGCCTGTGCGCTTAGAGGCTGTGCTCCGCAAGGAAGAGTAGACCCTGCTCTTCACAACTAGAGAAAGCCTGGGTGCAGCAACAAAGACCCAAGGCAGCCGACTAAAAAAGAATACAACTGAATCTATTTGAGGGTACACTTTAAAATAGCATATTCTAAAATTACATTACAATCCCATTTCTGGGAATTTGTCATACAAAGCACTTACACGTGAGAAGGATGGGGGGGCATTTCCTGCAGCATCTATGATAGTAAGACACTGAAAACACCTTAGGCGGCGGACAGAGACCAGTAAATACAGGACGGCCGCCCACAGACCCCTACTCTGCCCTGGCAACGAAGTCCAGCCTACACCAAGGGTCCAAACCCTCCAGGAGGACTGTTCCGCACCCCCTCCCCCGTCTTAGGTTTACCGTGAACATGTCCGTGTGTAAATAAGCAGGCAGGGCCCGGAAGCACACGGCAACCTCGTAACCACCGTGACCTCAGGAGAGGGGAGGAGGCTTTCTTGGGCAGGCTGGGGAGGGTGCAGTAACTTTCTTTCCTCCCCCAATGATGAGATGTTATAGCCGAATATATTCCTTGTAGGACTCAGAAGGATAAAAACGACCAGTGTTTTAACATCGTCACAGTCACAGTTTAATGTATGCCAACATTTCAAAGGACAGTAAAGTTAAGATTTTAAACTTTATCAAAAGAGGTGCGTTTTAAAAGATGGAGAACCACCACGCTCATGCTCAGCAAAGGAGAAGGTTTGGGGAAAAGAGGAACACGACTCCTGCTCCCAGCCCTGACCCGACTCAGAAAGCTCTCTGGCCTTCACAGTCCCTGGTTCACCTTGTTACCTGGACAGCAGGAGGGCGCCAACGCAGACCCATCCCCTGTGTGTCAAGGCCTGGCCCGGGGTGGACACCCAGCCTGTGCAGACGGAACTGCAGCGAGACCAGGCCGCACACAGCACGCTCCGCCTGCTCCCACCGGTGAGCCTCTGGCCCAGGAAGGCCCCCCACCCCGTGCACAGTGCCGCGCAAGGACACGAACTCACCGCAGGTCTGGTCACCTGCAAGTTTAGGTAACTCAAGGAAAGAAATCCTCAGTCCTCCTCATCCAGTACTTCTCCAGAAAGTCAATTCATTTGGTAACATTTACCAAGCTGTTATCAAGACAGTTACATTTTGAATTATTTATAATTTAACTAAATTGGACTGTTTCCTTTAGGTATGGCAACGTTTCTTTTATCATCCAATGGTCAGAGTATTCCAGAAATGAAGTTCTCTCAGTAAATAAGATCTAGCACTAACAGCACAAGTAACGACTCAAAGAGCAAGATTTTAAATTCCAAACAGTAAATATTACTTTGGGAAACAATTCAGGAGGTTAACAGTTTCAACCACACACGAAGCGTAACAGCAGCACATCTCCCCAGGTGACCCCTAGGAGCCCCCGGGCTCTCTCAGGCCTTGGTGAGTAACCCTAAGTCCTGGTTCTAAGGAGAGAGTAGCCGGGTTGTCTTAACCGACAAGGGAGCACCGCCCTGCTGGCCAGTGGGAACCTCTTCACCCCAAGCAGAGACGCGCATGCCCCTGCCCACCCCACAGCAGCCCGGACGGCCAGAGCAGAATGAACGCCGTCCTCCAGACGCTCAGCCTGTGGGGAGGGGGATGCAGGAGTGGACCAGAGTGCGCTCCAGCCCCCCTGCTTCATGCTGCGGCTGGAGAACTCAGCTGGGGAGGCAGGGGAGGCAGACGGACGCGGGGCTCCCGGCCCTGACTGCCAGCAGAGCCCTGGGGCGCTGGAAGAGCGCGTGCCAACACCGGTTACACCCCCACCCACCCCCCAGGTCAGCCAGGATTTCTGAACTGGGGCCAGGACACTAGTGTGGTTCTTTTCTTTTGTGCATGAAGCGCCCAGGGCCCCATGTCCAGAGGTCCGGCTGTCCCCAGCAGAGAGCAGTGGGTGCCTTCCCTGGATTCACAGGAAAAGCTACAGGGTGTTGGTCCATCTGCCGTGGCTACGAACAGAAAGGGAAAATCTGTGAGTTACCCATCGGAATGTATGCATCTGACATACATACACGAAAGAAAAGTCTTTAAAACTGTAACTCCCGGAAAAAAATATTTGTTTTCCTTGGTACTTTTTCCCCAAAGCATTTCTTCCTAGTTTTCCAAACGTTCACTTTTTCCAACCAAGCCTTTATCTTTACTTTGTTTACATTGAAAGCGGTCTTCACTTGCATTTCCCAGAAATGCTGTTGTGGGGTTATTTTTGGTTACGTTAATTTGCCCCACGTGACCTACACAGTGCTGCTCAAGCGCTCTCTGACTCACACTCACAAGCCGAGCCCAGGCAGCAGCCTGACGGACACGGGCATGAAGACTCCCCCCGTCGCCGTCCCCGGGGCCGCCTCCGCTGCTCTGGGAGGGCGCTGAGAAGACGCTCGCCAGCTGCAGAGCCCAGCTCAACCTTGACGGATGTTTCCCATTAGGTTCAAAGTCCCCTTTCCTGCAAGCAGCCGCTCTGTTTCTAAATGACACCTGACGTGCCGCTGGCCCAGCTCACCTCCCTTTCCACCTTCACAGCCAGCCTCTCCCACGGCCCCGACATCCCCCAGGACTCCCCTCCGCTCCATCCAATGAGCCATCAGGTGTGGGACCGACAGCCAGGACCTGCCGGGAGGCCTTTGCCCCGGCTGTGCCCTGGGCCAGGACCCCCTTGACCCCATCTCATACATGGCTTGAGCTCCACAGTCGCGGCCCCGCCAACCATGCCACCACGGCCAAGACTCTGTCTGACAAACGTTCAGCTTCCTCCACTGCACCTACCTCATGGGGTTTTTGTGAGAATTAAATGAAAAGCATTTAAAGTAGTTAGTGTGCTGGAAACAGTCAGGACCCAGTGAAATGCCAGCTGTCGCTACGACCGTGGGGCGTGCCGGCCAGCCGAGCAGGCAATTACACAGGCTCAAGCGCCAACATGTGGTGCTGTGAGAACACGTGGAAGGGACACATGCCCACGAGGTCCCGCAGAGAGGCTCCCCTGGGCAGCCACGAATCCAGGGGCAGGGTCTGTGCTCCACCCCACTGCCCAAGCCCGAGTGGAGCACGCAAAGCTTGCCGCTGACCACGCCCAGGGACGAGATCCACACAGCCCCACAGTTTCTGCGTCCCCGTCCCTTGGAATGTGGGGGCTGCCTTCTCCTCTAAATAGACACTCCACCTACAGATGGACTCTTTCGTGACAAGCAATCACTACACTGCAAATACAGGTAAATAAATGCCTGTACGAGTCAATGCTCATGATGTCACATAACCTCATCCCCAACCAGCAAGTGCAAATCAGCGCAACTGTCTTGACAGCAATTAGCTGTGTGTAACAAACTGTTATCACATCCGTACCTTTGGACACGCTAATCCTGCTAGGAGGAATCTACCCTAGGAATATAACCAGTGATACAAAGGCTTGTGTGCAAGAAGGTTCATCTTAGCCTTAGAAGAACAAAACCAGGAAATCCCCTGGTGGTCCAGTGGTTAGGACTCTGAGCTTTCACCACTGAGGACACAGGTTCAATCCCTGGTGGCAGAACTAAGATCCCACAAACCACATGGCATGGTCAAAAAAAAAAAAAAAAAAAGAGTAAAAATAAATGACATAAATATCCAGCAAGATTAATATTTAAGTATGGAAATAAACTTACATCCATATGATTAAATATTATGCAGCCTTTAAAAATAATTTCAGAAAATGAAAGGCATGGGGAACATTCACTTAGATATATGAATTTGTAATATAAATTATGTGGATACATATATCACAGGCACTGAAAAAAGAAGAAAATACACCATAATTTTAATAGTATTTATTATCTGAGTGATTAAAAATATATTTTTCTGTTTTTCAATTTTTTTGCAAGGAACAATCACCACTAGGAAAAAAGAGATACTAAGTCGAAATGAGAACACCTTCCTACAAGATGTGAACAACATGAAAAAGTCAAACAGAAGCAACTTCCAAAACCGCAGCTGCTCATCTCTTGCATGGCTGTCCCATCTCCCCAGGCCGGGCGCTCTCTGGGAGCTGTCGGAGGTGCTGAGCAGCACCGACCGGACAGGAAGCTCGGGGACCGGGAAGAACGGCCGAGCGGAGGCCTCACAGGACGCGGAGCCAGCCAAGCACACACCTGCAGGGACGGCTTTAGGGAGCAGGAACAGGTGGGGCCCTGAGGAACAGGAAGGCCTCCCTGGCCAAAGCTCACGAATGCCAGGGACCCTCAAGCACAAGCATCAACTCCAGCATCTACACAGGCCCTGATTTTCAACTTGTTTTCCAAGGACCACCTCTATACTGGAAAGAATAACATGTTAAATATTTCTAAGTCAATGGAAAAAAAATACATAAAATCAAAAAGAAAAGTGATTTGTAAGCATTTTACTAAAATAGTGATTATGTGTCTCTAAAAACCAGAACAAGAAAATAGATAGTTTAATAGTGAAAGCTATTTGCTGACTTAGGACAAGCGGAAGCCAGGGCTAACCAAAAACCGTTTTCCACATAAAAACATTCCTTTTAATATTTCTTACCCTAGAACTCAGCTCATTAAAAAAGAGAAACGAAGGGAGAAAAAACTATTACTGCTCAAAAATCTTAGTGCAAGGTACCAAGTGCGTAACTAGATGCATTCCAGCAAAGAGACTCTAAAACCAAGGTCTTCAGGAGCAGCTGTCAGAGAGCTGCAGCCCCTACGCACCCAGCCCCACTGTGCACACTGGGACGCTCAGAAGTTCAGCTCCAGGCCACCCTGCAGCCGGCGATTACACCAGAGCCCGGAGGTGGGGAAGGGCGCTTGGAGCCTGTCACCTAGCAGGAGCCACCAGCGTCCAGCTCCTAGAGCTGAGCAGATAACAGGGAGCAAATTTAAGGTGGGGGCGGGGGAGTATTAAACACAGTGGTTGCAAGAGAAAGGTGCAATGTTAGCAGTGGGGACACAGTGACAAGGGCTTGCACAGGAGCATTAGTAAACACACAAGTTCCAAAGGCCCAGCCGGGTGGACCAGATCTCAACAAACTGAAGACAACACTGTCTGAATGCAAAATACATTCAGGAAGACAGTTCCTCTCCTTCAGGAAAAGCCTACATCACGTGACAGGGGTACCAGTGGAAACCGCTGGGAGATGCAGCCTTCAGTCCCCTCCCTCTGCACAGCAACACCAACTTCAGGTGGAGTTTCTTTCTGTGGATGTCACAGCCAAAGAAAGCAGATAAGGCACCTGCCACAGGTTGTTTTTACCCCAGGACTTCGGACGGCAAGGGCATACAACGCACAGTATTGCCGTCGTGCACACTGTGGCCAGAAGTCTGCTCAAATCAGGGGGTTTTCTTTGAAAACCTGGCTCAATGTCTACTCATAATAAGTAAACTGGGCTCTAATGACCTTTTTTTTTAAAATTTATTTATTTATTTATTGGCTGTGTTGGGCCTTCGTTGCTGCACACAGGCTTTCTCTAGTTGCAGTGAGCGGGGGCTCCTCTTCGTTGTGGTGCAGGGGCTCCTCATTGTGGTGTGGCTTCCCTTGCTGCGGAGCAAGGGCTCTAGGAGCGTGGGCTTCAGTAATTGTGGCGCTTGTGCTCAACAGTTGTGGCTCACGGGCTCTAGAGCACAGGCTCAGTAGTTGTGGTACACTGGCTTAGTTGCTCCGCGCCATGTGGTATTTTCCTGGGGCAGGGATCAAACCTGTCCCCTGCACTGGCAGGCGGATTCTTAACCACTGCGCCACCTAGGAAGTCCCACCATTTTGGTTCTTTTTTTTTTTTTTTTTTTTTTTTTTTTATTCCTTAATTTTTTATTCCTGGTACCACTACCACAATTTACAGGGCAATATACCTGATGTAATGAAAAGAAAAAGAAAAAGACAAAGCTACAACAGATAAAAGACCTCAGGAATGTACATCTAATTGACACTACATTGCATTAATCAATAGCTGCACTTTTTGCAAACTGTGGCTATGACAGTCCTGAACAAGAAGGGTTTCCTGTTTAAGCTGCAGTAACTTTTCTGACTATGGATCATCGTTCCTCCTGTGGCAGATTTTTACAGTTCCTCTAATGCATTTGGGACGACTGTCTCAAAGTAACCTGCAGCTTTCCTGACAACTCCTCGCTCTCTCTCCTGCTAAGAACTGTAGCCCTTTTCTTCTGAGTTTTTAGAACCTTCTGCTACCATATCCACCACTTCCACCACCAGATCCATAACCGCCACCATAGGGACTGCCCGAGCTTCTTCCACCAAAACTGCCCCCCTTCATGGGTCCATAATTTGATTGCTGTTGTCCACTATAATTTCCAAAATCATTATAGTTCCCACCACCACCATAGTTACCTCCAAAATTTCCTCCTTCATTGTAACCATCATATCCTCCACCACCACCACCATATCCACCACCTTGGTTTCCATATCCTGGTCCACCACCACCATAGCCTCCTCTACTACTATAACCAGGTCCACCGCCATAGTTGCCACCATCACCTCCAAATCCATTATATCCACCATCACCTCCTCCATAACTACCTCTACTGCCACCACCTCCACCACCATAGCCTCCTCTCCCACCAAAGTTTCCACCACGGCCAAAGTTACCTCCTCCACCTCCAAAGTTTCCTCCACGACCCATAAAGTTGTCAGATCCACCTCCACGACCTCTTTGTGATCCAGCAGATTGCATCTCTTGTTTAGAAAGGGCCTTTTTCACTTCACAATTATGCCCATTAATAGTGTGGTATTTCTGAACAACAATTTTATCAACTGTATCATGATCATCAAAAGTTACAAAAGCAAATCCTCTCTTTTTTCCACTCTGCCTGTCTTCCATAACTTCTATGGTTTCAATCTTGCCATACTTTTCAAAGTAGTCTCTCAAATTATATTCTTCTGTATCTTCTTTAATACCACCAACAAAAATTTTCTTCACTGTTAGATGGGCACCAGGCTTTACAGAATCCTCTCTAGAAACAGCTCTCTTTGGTTCCACTACACGCCCATCAACCTTGTGTGGTCGAGCACACATTGCTGCATCCACCTCTTCAACACAAGAGTAAGTCACAAAACCAAAGCCCCTGGAACGTTTTGTTTGGGGGTCTCTCATCACCACACAATCTGTAAGTGTGCCCCATTTCTCAAAATGTTCTCTTAAGCTATCATCTGTAGTTTCAAAGCTCAGACCACCAATAAACAGTTTTCTCAACTGTTCTGGTTCCTTTGGATCATGGCCCTCCTCCCCCCGGCGGCGGCGGCGACGGCCGGAGTCGACCATTTTGGTTCTTGATGTAACACTTAAGCACCTGAGGTGAACCTCACAGAGCAGCACCTTCCAGCAGTAGACGTCAGCAGCCCCTGTACATAAGAGGCACGTGGGATGAGCGCCGAGCCTGCCCTCTCCCACAGCAGACCCTCCTCTGCACCCTGAACGCCGGAACACGTAAACAAGCATCTCACCAGCAGTCTCCAAAGGGCACTCTACCCTCAAGGCTCTGGGCCAGCCCGTTTCTCTGCCTCTGTCGGGAACCTACCTCTTCACCGTGACAAACGTCACCCTGAGTGTGACGCGCTCCTTCACAGCCACACTGCCCTGGGGAGCTTTACTCCTTAAACACATGGTCCGTACCGACCACAACACTCGGATTACAAAGCGCAGGTGGTTCTCCATTCAGTAACGGCTAAGCAGTCAGAGCAATGTTTTGCAGGTAAGCATGAACTGTGGATAAAGTATACACAACAATGAGCCGGCACCACCCAACACAGGAGAAACCCGGGGGAGGTCTCTGCTTGCAGGTGAGATGGGCACGGGGGAGCTCCTGCCCGGCAGGCCCAGCCCTCACCAGAGGGAAGCGAGCTGAAGCTCAGGCAGAGCCCCAAGCCTCACCAACTCGGAAAACCAGACATGGGCATCCAGTGGGCTCCAGCGGCTGGGATACGAGGGGGACCCTGAAAGGAGAGCGCCCAGAAGGAGAACACCAACTCCTGCACGCCTCCCGCCCACATCTCCGCATGAGCCCTGAACCAGGCGCCACAGGCAGGCCCCCAGCAGTCACCCGGAGACCCGTCAGCTGCACAGAGCGCAGCAGCCAGTGGGCAGCAGGAGGGGGTCTGGGTAGCCCAGCCAGGCCTCCCGCACCAAACACAACGCGGCACCTACACCCTTCAGGAGGGCAGAAGAAAAGCCAGCACTCCTACAATGCCTCATTCACAAAGTCCAAGAAGCAATCCATAATTACTAGATAGTAAAGAAATGGAAACCAGACCTACACGGAGGGGAGGGGAGGGGAGGGGAGGGGAGGGGAGGGGAGGGGAGGGGAGGGGAGGGCAGAGCAGGCGCAGGACAAGTGTAGCTGGGACCAGAGGCGGGCGAAGCGGCTGCTGTAATGAGGCGAGGCTCAGGGCGTGAAGGAAAACATGCCCACGGTGTATGGACCAAGAGGGGGTCTCAGGAGAGAAACAGAAACTGTTTTTCAAAATGGAAATTCAGGAAGCAACCAATGTCCTTCAGAAGGTGAGTGGATAAATAAACTGTGAACTTCCAGACAATGAACTGTGGATAATTCAGCTCGGAAGAGCAATGAGCTATCCAGCCACAAAAAGACATGGAGGAAGCTTAAATGCATGTTACTAAGTGAAGAAGCCCATCTGATTCCAACCATACAACATTCTGGAAAAGGCAAAACTATGGAGACAGTAAGAAGCTGAGTGGCTGGGACTGGGGAGGGAAGAACAGGTGGAGCACAGAGGGTGGTAATGACAATGGAAACACTCTGCAGAAAGAGCAAAACGCTCCGCCGTCCTGTAACAGTGGACACACGTCCTCACACACTTGTCAGACACACCAGGCAAGCGTGAACCCTGATGTAAGCGCAGACTTTAGGTGATTATCATCCATTTTTCTGTGAACCTTAAACTGCTCTAAAACATTGTCCTAAAATAACAAAAAAACTTAATGGAAATTCTAGAACAAAAAAATGCTATTTCTGAATTTAAAAGTCCGCTGGGTGGGTTTAGCAGCAGTTTGGAATTAACAGAAGACTCAGTGAATTTCAAGACAGAGCGACATAAAGTGTCCGATCCAAAACACAGGGAGAGAAAAATATTTTGGGGAAAAAAAAAGGAACAACGCCTCCAGGACCTGTGGAATAATACCAAAAGGTTTAACATACCTGCAGCTGGAGTCCCAGAAGGAGAGAGAGATGGAGACAGGAGAAACTATGGAGAAATTATGGCTGAAAATTTCCCCAATTTAGTAAAGACATAAATTTTCAGATCCAGTACGTTCAAAGAGCACCAAACAAGATAAAGTCCAGAAAACAACACACATCACGCTCAAGCTGCTCCAACACCAAAGCCAGAGATGATTTTGAAACCAGCCACAGGAAAACAGCACTCTGGATACAGAACAACAAATGAATGATGGCCAGAAGACATGTCTTAACTCCTGTAAATGCTTAAAGAAAAAGACCAGTCAACAAAGAATCCTGCTTCCAGTGAAAACAGCCTTCAACAACACAGGCCAAAACAAAACATTTTTGGATAAAAGAAAACAAAGAGAATTTCTTGCCATCAGACCCACACTCCAAAACATGCTGAAGAAAAGATTTCCAACCTGAAGGGATATGGTAGCAAACTGGGTCTTCTGTAAGACATGGCAAATACGTGCGGTAAATATAAAAGACTGTATTTTATTTTAATTAAAAAATACCTTCCTATTAAAGCAAAAAATACATTGTAGGGCTAAACAGCATATGTAGAAGCAATACATATTTAACCACAGCATGAAGGACAGAGGAAGTTTATGGGTACAACTGCAAGATTCTTCTACTCCTCCTGAACCCCAGAAATGCAGACTACGAAACTTTAGTAATCCATAGATCAGCCACTAAAAATATGCAACGAGGCAAGCCCATAGCTCAAATGGAATCTATAAGTCCACTTAAACGAAGTTCTAGAAAAGGCGGAACTAATCAATGGTGGGGGTAAAAGTAGAAGAGAAAAAAAAAAAAGAAAAAAAGCAAGAGGTAGAAGGTAGGAGGCAGGGTTTGGTGGTGGTAAAAGTGGGAAACTCAAAACAGAATGAGGCAATTTTCTGGGGTGACAGTAATGTTCTATATCTTGGTGGGGGTTCATGCATTTACCAAAACTCAAATGGTGAAAAATAAACGCTCACATAATACACTTAAAATGTGTGTATTCCATGATACATCATGTTAACAAAGTGAGGAATAAGAACCATATTATCATCTCAAAAGATGCAGAAAAAGGTTTTGATAAAATTCAACATCCATTTACGATAAAAACTCTTCAGAAAGTGGGCACAGAGGGACCACATAATAAAGACCATATATGCCATACTCAACAGTGAAAAGCTAAAAGCATTTCCTCTAAGATTAGGAATAAGACAAGGATGTCCACTCTCGCCACTTTTATTCAACGTAGTTTTGGAAGTTCTAGCCATGGCAACCAGAGACAAAAAAGAAATAAAGGAATCCAAATTGGAAAAGAAGTAAAACTTCACTCTTTGCAGATGCTATACACAGAAAATTCTAAAGATGCTACCAGGAAACTGCTACAGATTATAAGTGAATTTGGTAAAGTTGTTGGATACAAAATTAATACACAGAAATATGTTGCATTTCTATACATGAAAAATGAAATATCAGAAAGAGAAATTAAGGAAACAACCCCATTTACCATCATATCACAAAGAATAAAATACCTAGGAATAAACCTACCTAAGGAAGCAAAAGACCTGTACTCTGAAAGTTCTAAGATGAAAGAAACTGAAGTAGACACAGATGGAAAGATATACCATGTTCTTGGATTGGAAGAATCATAATTGTTAAAATGACCACACTACCCAAGGCAACCTACAGATTCAATGCAATCCCTATCAAATTACCAATGTCATTTTTCACAGAACTAGAACAAAACATTTTTAATCTGTACGGAAGCAGAAAAGACCCCCCAATAGCCAAAACAACCTTGAGAAAGAATGGTGCTGGAGGAATCACGCTCTCTGACCTCAGACTATACTACAAAGCTACAGTAATCAAAACAGTATGGCACTGGCACAAAAATAGACATATAGATCAATGCAACAAGATAGAAAGCCAAGAAATAAACCCATACATCTATGGCAAATTAATCTATGACAAAGGAGGCAAGACTATACATTGGAGAAAAGACAGTCTCTTCAATATGTGCTGCTGGGAAAACTGGATAGCTACAGGTAAAAGAATGAAATTAGAACACTCTCTAACACCATATACAAAAATAAACTCAAAATGGATTAAAGACCTAAGTGTAAGACCAGATACTATAAAACTGCTAGAGGAAAACATAGGCAGAACGCTCTTTGACATAAATCGCAGCAATATTTGTTTTGATCCATCTCCTAGAGTAATGAAATAAAAACAAAAATAAACAAATGGGACCTAATTAAACTTAAACGCTTTTACACAGCAAAGAAAACCATAAACAAAATGAAAAGACAACATATGGAATGGAAAAAAAAATTTGCAAATGATGCGACCAATAAGGGATTAATTTCCAAAATATACAAACAGCTTATATAGCTTAATATCCAAAAAGCAAACAACCCAATCAAAAAACAGGCAGAAGACCTAAATAAGCATTTCTCCAAAGAAGACATACATATGGCCAACAGGCGCATGAAAAGATGCTCAATATCACTAATTATTAGAGAAATGCAAATCAAAACTACAATTAGGTACCACCTCACGCTGGTCAGAATGGCCATCATCAAAAAGTCTACAAATAACAAATGCTGGAGAAGGTGTAGAGAAAAGGGAACCCTCCTACACTGCTGGTGGGACGTAAGCTGGTATAACCACTATGGAAAACAGTATGGAGGTTCCTTAAAAAACTAAAAATAGAATTACAATATGATCCAACAATTCCACTGCTGGGCATATACCCAGAAAAGATGAAAACTCTAATTTGAAAAGATACACGCACCCCAATGTTCACAGCAGCACTATTTACAATCGTCAAGACATGAAAGCAACCCAAATGTCCACTGACAGAGGAATGGGTAAAGAAGTTGTGGTACGTGTATACACTGGAATGCTACTAAAAAAACAATGAAATAATGTCATTTGCAGCAACACAGATGGACCTGGAGATGATCATACTAAATGCAGCAAGTCAGCCAGAGAAAGACAAATATCATATGATATCACTTATATGTGGGATCTAAAAGGATGATACAAATAAACTTATTTTTATAAAATATAAACAGACTCAGAGACAAAGAAAACAAACTTATGTTTACCAAAAGGGATGCGGGTGGGGGGGGCGTGCAGGGTAGATACATTAGGAGTTTGGGATTAACATATGCACACTATTATACACAAAATAGGTTAGCAACAAGGACCTACTGTATAGCACAGGGAGTTATATGCATTACCTTGTAATAACCTATAATGGGAAAGAACCTGAAAAAGAACAGAGATATGTACATATAGAGAAATATGTACGTATAACTGAGTCACTGTGCTGTACACCTGAAACTAATACAACATTGTCCATTAACTGTACTTCAATTTTAAAAAAAATGGTTAAAACACAAAAGAAAAGTGTGCACGGCGCTAAACGCAAGTTTTACCTTTAAACTAAACTACACACACACTGAGCTGTAACATGGACGGCTGTCAACGAAAGGTTACTGAGTGAATAAAAATGAGTGGGCTTCCCTGGTGGTGCAGTGGTTGAGAATCCCCCTGCCAATGCAGGGGACACGGGTTCGATCTCTGATCCAGGAAGATCCCACATGCCACAGAGCAACTAAGCCCGGGCGCCACAACTACTGAGCCTGTGCTCTAGAGTCCATGAGCCACAACTATTGAGCCCGTGTTCCACAACTACTGAGCCTGCGCTCTAGAGCCCCCAAGCCACAACTACTGAAGCCTGTGTACCTAGAGCCCGTGCTCCTCAACAAGAGAAGCCACCGCAATGAGAAGCCCTAGCACCGCAATGAAGAGTAGCCCCCGCTCACCACAACTAGAGGAAGCCCATGTGCAGCAACAAAGACCTAATGCAGACAAAAAGTAAATAAATAAAATAAAATAAAATGAGTGACCAGGGGTGGGGCGGCTGGGAGAGGAATCACATCACTACGACAAAGGTTCCAAGGAGCAATCAGAGCCGCCCAGAGGTGGCCGGGTGCCCGCAGTGCACACAGCTGCCAATGCCGCCCACTTCCTGTTCCACCAGCCACAGGGCGCAGCCTCCTCTTCTTCTCACCTCACAGTCCTCAGGTTTTCCTCTCACTTTTAATGATGAAGTAACAACAACAAAAAAGCACTTTTAACATAATTTTGGCATCACGTACCACAAACAGCCCCTTACTCATGTCACCTCTGACGCTACCCACCGTTCACCCCTGGTGTGTCTCCTGGCTGCCAGCAAGGGGACGGGATGGTGTCCCCTCGCAGGGCCGCGGGGGAGGCCACCTGACGCCCCACACAGGGTGCACACCCCTCTTGCTGGCTGCCGGTCCTCTCCTCATCTCTTTATTGATAATTCTGAAAGGAAAACATCATTGTGACTGGTAAATCAGCCTCCCTGATACCACTATGAACAGCACACTGGTTCATGAGCTTCATTCGTCGTCTTTAAAGGAAAGGAAAAAACCCACACAAATAAGCGTTTTCAGAAAAGTTCCACACTGTGAGGTACACATGCAAGAAACATACTCTGTCAGAAAGCGGGCGACAGGAGCAGAGTCCCCACAGGGAAGTGCGGAGTTCCGAAGAGTATTTTAATACGCAACTGTGTCCAGGTGGAGTTCGCACACCACGCCGAGCTTCCCACACAGCCTCAACAGCCAGTACTTTCAAAGTATCTCACTAATTTAATTAACTTTATTATAGCTAGGTTGTTACCATGATTCCCAAGCTTTTAATTTTTATTAAAATGCCCAAACGTGAAGGGAGAAGGGACTGTTTTTCTTCCCCATAAATTAATTCTCCTCCTTTTTCAAAGTTATTTTTTCTAGTCTAGACTATAATATTTCTAGTAGTAGTTGCTACATATACATATTTTAATTAGAGTCACTGTGAATCAGTAAGAAAATTGAGGATGCAATTTCTTTCTAGTAATTCTATTGAAGTTCTTATGTAAAAGTCCCAAATAATTAGGAAATGATGCTATAACGCTCCTTCCTTATAATGAATCTGATGTCAATGTTTAAAGCATAAAAGAAATATAAACAAACAACTGGGAAGGTAACAATCACTTGACTTACTGCCATTCTATCGCACACTAACAATCTAGGATTACCATGATTTACAATTTTGCAAACATTAAAGGAATATAATCAAACAGTCTTACTTTTAGAGGGACAAGCACCTCTCCAAGAAGACCTGCTCCACGTCACAGCTCCACAGGTGACAAGCCCACCAGAGCACCGTAAGACCATATGCTCTGTCCACAGCTCTCACCCCCTCCCCAGCTCTCGGTGTACTTGCCCATAAATCTGGTTTTGTCACAGGATAATATAAAGCCAAACCATCACGTTCAGAGAGTTTCTTCCAACAGAAACTTCTTCAATCCAGCTTTTGAAAAATAAGAAAGTAGGATACGGATATTGAAATTCACTAGGATCTACAGCTGTGTAATGCGTAGGAGAAACAGCCACTGGGTAAAGGCTATGGGGAGTGTGAGCTGGTAACAGATGTACTAACAGGGCCACAGAAAACACAAGCGCTAAGAAGAAAAGGTTTTCACCGGTGTGGCCTTTCATAAACACCAAGTATCCCTTCCACTGGGTTTTCACAGACGCTCAGCACACAGCCCCTACGAGATGGCAGGGACTGAAAGACAAACACACAGTCTCTGCCCTCCAATAAGTCAAAGTTTGGTGACAAAAATCTAAAGAAATCTAATACAGTATGGTAAAGGCTAGGACAGAAGGAGCCAGAAGAAGGCTTATTTAATAGGCGAGCCAAGAAGTGGGGGTTCGGGTGCCCCAGGTAGCAGGTGTCCCCTCTGAGAGAAAGCACCTGCAAAGGCTCGGCGGAGAGAGGGAGCACAGTGAACAGGAGGAATGTAAGGGCAGACAGCGCTGAGTACAGCCAGGCCACACGCACATCACGAGGACAAAGCACACCATGCGAACACGCCAGAGCGGAACACTCCTACAGGTACCTTCAGGAACATTCCCGTGACACCTCGGGAACTGCTATTAGAGGCTAAGAGTGGGCCCAGGGAGACTACGGGGTGTTACGGTACATACACCCAGGCCATGGAGACTATTAGGTGTGATGCTAGAGTAGAACCAGGTTAAGGTCAGCACCTGAACGTGTCACTGTTATTTCTAAGAGGAGTTAAGGTACCAAAGTTTCTGTTTTAAATTTAATCAAAAAACAAGGGTGAAGTTATAAAAGTTGTCTCTTGTAGACTTAAAACAATGGCATCAGTTAATTCTAAAAGGAGGTTGTCACTCACGTTCCAGCCTGCTGCTTGCCTCCAGATGAAGTGGAGCCGCGTGTGGCTAGGACCATGCTTGTTCCCAGAAGGCAACTTTAATCTGTGCCCTGACTCCCTCATAAATCACCCAAAATCCATCTACAAGAAGGTGTCCCACATACGTAACCATCATGCCAAGTGTGTTAGGGAGAGGTGGTGGGGGAGGGAGAGAGGGACAGACAGACACGAAGAATGCTGACCCGGGCTGTGGCCATGTGGATGGAGAACAATGGATCTATGCAGATATTTAGGGCCTGGTAACAGCTGGTTGGAGATGAGGAAGCAGGGAGACTACATGAACAGCCTGGGCTCCTGGCTGGGGTATCGGGACAAGGGCGCAGCGGTCAAGGATGGGAAAAGAGGACCTTGCCTCTGGACACACTGAGCTCCCTGGAATATCCAGCTGTAGCTCAGTCCCAGTTGGTTAGAGATTTGGGGGTAATTAGCCAGAGTGGCAAAATCACAGCTGAAAATGTCATGACTTATAAAGTAACAGCGGAAGAGAAACGAGGAGAGGAGTCTGAGGAATACCATCATCAAAAGGGCAGGAAAGCAGGAGGGAAACGAAAATCAAATGCTCACAGAAGCAGGAGGGAGTCAGCAGTGGGGGGGGGGGGGGGGGGGGGGGGCCGCGGCTCCTAGGTGGCAGCTGACCAGGCCCCACCCAGACCCTTTAACCCAGCATCTCAGCAGCCACATTTGTTTAAAAAAAACAAAACAAAACACTGTCCCCTGGGGAATTCCACTGCCACAGGGAACCCACAGAACAAATGAGAGATGAGAAGGATAAGGGCTAAAAAGTATCCAATGAACCTGGCAAATAAGAGGTCACCAAGATAAAGACATCAGTGAGACCCAGTAGACAGTCTAGAAGTAAACCGAAACATACACGGGAAACGCGCCACTCGGTAACGGGCAGCATTTCAAATCTGAGACGGGAAGGGTGCATTATTCAACACATGGCACTGGGACAACTAGGTTGTCATCTGGAAAATATAAAACTAGCTTTGTACCTTAGACCAAATAAATTGCAGATGGATCTGTTAAATGTAAATTGAGAAACCACACAAGTTTTGTACGAAGACAGCACAGGGAATGGTTATCATGTATAATGCATGACGCATATATGAGCGCAGTCTATGTGTATGCACAGTAACATGCACAACGCATAATGTATAGCACATTTCTAATTATCACACAACACTCAGAAGCCATATGAGACGGACAAAAATGACATTAAAAAAAAAAAACCAAAAAACAAAACCCAAACTGCACAGCAAAGTCTTTTGGAAAAAAAACCCCAAACCAGGAAAACAAATACCTGCAACTTCCCCCAAAGACAAAAGGACAATTTCCTTGAAAGTTAAAGAGCTCCTAAAAAAAAAATCAAGAAAAGATCAACAACCCAACAGAGAGGGGCAAAGGACATGGAGAGTGCAGCAAAACACATCCCTGCAGGAGCAGGGTTCCTCGCCTGAGTGCCGGCAGCGGTGGGGCGGGACCTCGACTCCCCACACAAGGGGAGGGACGCAGACAGGCGCTCACACAGGCTGAGGGGGTCCCACCAGGTGGGGCTCGGAGACACCCCAAATAACTGCATAAGCACAGATCACGTGACCTGCCACCAACCCCATGTCCGGACTTCTACTCGGCGGACATACTTATCAACATGCGAAAGGCCATGTGCAGGTGAGGCACACACGGCGTGGAAGTGACAGAGCGGTCTGTAACAGTAAGCTGGGAACAGTGCCCACCAACAGAGACACACAGGGGAGCCACAAGACAGAAGGAAGCAGCTCTACGGACCGACAGGAACGCACATCAAGAAGGCCAACGAGGAGACTCCCCTGGTGGCCTGGAGGTTGGGAAGCCACCTTCCCGTGGGGGGGGGGGGCTGGGTTCGATCCCTCGTCAGGCAACTAAGATCCCACATGCCATGGGGCAATAGGCCTGCGCCCTCTAGAGCCCTCCCACGTGCCGCAACTAGGACCAGATGCAGCCAAATAAGTAAATATTTAAGAAAGAAAGACAGACAGACAGACAGACACCAAGAGAAGCAAGCAACGGACAGACTTGTGCGTGCAGGAAAACACCAGTTACCTACTGTAAATACACGAGTCTTTCTAGAAGGTTCTACAAGGAACAAAGAGGGGAACGGAAGTGCATGGGTTCCTGGGCTAAAAAAAACACAAAAACAAAAAACCTTGTTTTTGTAATGTTGAAATAAAAGGTATCAACACCCAGGTAAAGGACAGGAACCTTGAAATGTCCCGTGTGTCATTCCCTGACTTCATGGGGGATGGGGGATGGGGGAGGGAGGGAAGGGGGTATTTCATTGAATATTCTTTTGTAGGCTGAGGAATAGCTGAAGCCTAGGCCCAGAGCAGCAGTGTCGATTCCAAGAAGCCCGGCTGCACCCCGCATCATGGGGGTGGGTGTGGGGGTGTGTGTGTGTACGCACATGCGTGCAGAATAGCATGTACGGGAGATCCCATCTGTATTAAATTATGCATATATGATGTTTTCAAGGAATATATAGTATATATTTATACAGGCATTAGAACGTCAGGATTCACACCAGACTGTTAAAAGTGGGCTCTCCCTGGAGAGCAGGCCTGCTGGCTGCTGTGGGACAGGACTTGGTCACAAAGGAACCGAGACGCAAGTGGATGACAGGGGGACACGTGGAAGGACGGGTGCTGTTGTTTCCACGAAAGTGCTGATGCTCCAAGTGGGAAACAGTGAGGGTCAAAGGTCGGCGAGGGGACAGGAAACGGCAACGTGAGCACATGACCTAACAACGTCCCAAGGAAACAGAGAGATGTGGCAAGATCAGAGACACAGGGATGGCCTGGGACAGGCAGGAAACCTCTGCCCCTGAAACGAGAGATGAAGGACAGGATGGGTGCAGATAAAGTACTTCAAGGGCTATTGATTTTTCTACGAACCTGCAAAACGTCCACCCCAAACCCCACTGCCTGTCACAGGTGAGTCTGTCGGTCCTGCCTCCGGACACCCTGGCCGCATGCTGTGCCAGAGAGAGCTGCTGGGGCGGCAGGTATTTGAAAGCTGATCTGTCTTGCCTTTGTCTTCTCTTCACTCTAAGTAACTCCAGGCCTTCTAACCGAGAACAAAACAAACTGCTTAAGAATTAACCAGATATCGGACTTCCTAGGTGGCTCAGTGGTTAAGAATCCGCCTACCAATGCAGGGGACATGGGTTCGAGCCCTGCCCTGGGAAGATTCCACATGCCACGGAGCAATCAAGCCCGTGCGCCACAACTATTGAGCCTGTGCTCTAGAGCCCGTGAGCCACAACTGCTGAGCCCAAGTGCTGCAACTATTGAAGCCCACGCGCCTAGGGCCCATGCTCCACAACAAGAGAAGCCACGGCAATGAGGAGCCTGCGCACCACAATGAACAGTAGCCCCCGCTCGCAGCAACTAGAGAAAGCCTGTGTGCAGCAATGAAGACCCAACGCAGCCAATAAATAAATTAAATAAATTTATTAAAAAAAAAAAGAATTAACCAGATATCTTACTAGTTCTCAATGACTGCTTTTTCCTTTTGATAGGAAATGTTTCTCTAAAGTGTCGGGTCTCACAGGGCAGCAAAAAGCAGAGTGGCTGTCATAAGCAGTTAGGCACACACAAAACAGCTACGGAGACGGGAGTAAAGCTGCCTTGCTGAAACTAATTTCTAAACTGCATATGTCAAGGGTAAAGTCAAAAATCAGAAACCTGTCAATAACGTGCAAACTAGTGAACCTGTGGCAACTGTACTTAAACTAATGAGAGAGGTAGTGTTCTAAGTGGGGGTTTCTCAAAAAAAAAAAAAAAAAAAAAGATACCCAAAGGATCTTTTTCTAAAATCTAATCCATTTAAGGCGGGGGGGGGGGAAAAGGGAATACTTAAGTAGAAACTATTTTTCCTAGATGTAATGCCAATTTTCTTTTGATTTACTAACAGTCTCTAAGGAGGTCAGCAGTCACCAATTCGGCAAGCACACAGAGTGTACCAGCTCGGGTCCCTTCTCCCAGCTTCCTCTGAAGTTGTAAAACTCATATGTGAATGTGTTGGGAAAATATGTATATTAACCCAAAATGCCCTCAATCCCAAAGGAAGGCAAAGTATACAGGACTAAGGAGAAAAATGGGTAAAATAAAGCCTAAGTAAATAATGAACTTTAAAAACTGCAGAAACAAGACTCATATTGATGTTTATCTGCAATTACATTCTAACTTGCATCAGTGATGCTACCACACTGCTCATCACACCCTAATATGACACGAAACGTGCCACTTCTGCAACTGCGCTCCAGAACACGTGCAGAACAGGAACTCACACGCGTGCCGAGTGGAATAAAGCAAATGCGAACTAACTCATGCCAAAGTAAAAGGCCTTAATTTCACCTGAGGGCAAAGGACAGTAATTAAAGTGCCACATAACCGAAGCCATCACACAGCAGCAATGTAGCAGGACTGCAACCCCGAGAAGAGGTGAGGGGGGTTTCATTTTCAATGAATATACCAGCAGCAGGAAAGCAATTAAAGCTGCACCCCAGAACGTCTCAATTCCCGTATCATGTACTTCACTAAAAAGAGGACAGTCTTCACACAGAGTAAAGTGAGTCAGAAAGAGAAAAATAAATATCGTATATTAACGCATACATGCGGAATACAGAAAAATGGTACAAATCAACCGGTTTGCAAGGCAGAAATAGAGACACAGACGTAGAGAACAAACATATGGACACCAAGTGGAGAAAGCGGGGAGGGCTGCAGGGGAATGAACTGGGAGGTTGCGATTGCCATATATACATTACTAATAAGAACAAAAATACCAAATTGTACACTTTAAATATATGCAGTTTATTGTATGTCAACTGTATCTCAATAAAACAAAAAATAAAAATAAAAAAGAGGACAGTCTTTGGAACCTTATAAAAGCTGGACCAAAAAAAAAAAAAAAAAAATCCAATCTATCTCAGGACACCCTCTCCTGCAGTGTAATTACTGAAAGAAGCCAGACTTGCTCGGAGGCCGGTGGCCTTGGACCTCGGCTGCCTGGAACAAGTGTGAACAGGGAGCCACACTGGCCTTCCAGGCACAGCTCTTCCTTTAACCTGAGCAGGAACAACAGCGGTTCCAGGCAAAGTCCCTTCTTGTGGTTTCAGACTCCTTCCAGCTCCACAGGCCAGGGTTTAGGGTCAAAGGAGAAAGCAAAGGAAGCCATTTCTACTGCACGTGACAAACGGCCCGGCCTCTCACCTGTGAACTGCGACGATTTCCAGCAGCTCACGAGCAGCAACGAGAGGAGGCAAGCGCTTGCCCACCTCGGGTAACAATCAGCAGGCTCGTTGACCACTTCTGCACGGACCCCACGCTTCCCTGGGGCTCAGCCCACAGCGGAGGGCCCAGAGCTGTACCACAGGACACACCCTGAGGGGGACCACCAACCACCACACTCCTGCACTGAGCACGTTAGAAAGTTCCCGCAGCCTCGAGAAGCAGGTCGTGAGGATCCCGATGACGAGAATGCCAGCACTCGGGGGTGGGAGGGGCTCACAGCGTCCTGCTCACAGCATACCCGTGGAGCTGACCATCAGTCCTGAGAGCAGAGTGGCCTCTGCCACCTTCCACTGCAGGTCCTCTGGGAGCCCAGGGACAGACCTGCAGGGCGCTTGTGCACAACACCCAGCATCCCGCCAGGTGGACTCCGACCATGAGAGCAAGGTCCCTGGGACAGCCGTGGGCTGGTGACACTCCAAAGATGACTGGGCAAGTGTTAGGGGTAAGGCATTAAGAAGAGAGCCCACTAGCCATGGAGGAAAAGAGTCTAGAAACAAGCACCGGAAACAATCCGTGTGTCCATCAACTGATGCCATGAATAAACAAAACGGGGTACACGCACACAATGGAAATTCCTCACCCTGAAAGGGCTGAAGTGCTGACACAGGCGCCATACAACATGAGTGGCCCTTGAGAGCAGTATGCTGAGTGAGAGCAGCCAACCACAAAAGGCCACATAGTGTGTGACCCTATTTACATGAAATGTCCATAACAGGCAAATCCAGACAGAAAGCAGATGAGCGGTTGTCAGGGCTGGGGAGGGTGCATGGGAAACGCCTGCAAACAGGTACAGGTGTCTTCTAGGGGTGATGAAGATGTTCTGGAAACAGACAGTGGTGAGAGCCACACAGCTCAGTGGGTACACTAAAACCACTGCGTTATACACTTTACAGGGGTGGACTTCATGACATAAGAATTAAATCTCAATAAAGCTGTTATTTAAAAAAATAAGACTATCCCCCGCCACTGTATCACCTACACAGAAAAAAGATGGCAAAGGATAAACAAACTTTTTGCAAAACTATGGCTTTATAATTAAATAAGATGGAAAGACAGAGGTAGTATATAAGTGGAAGCCAGCCATCATCACTGGTTCGCACTGCACACCAGCAGTGCCTGTCAGCTACTGTGCACAGTGAAGCCACCCGGCTCTCCCTCCAGGTTTACTGCTATGAACACTTTCCTTTCTGAAAGTAAAAATGTCCATTTTACCTTCTGCACACTTTTAAACCTCAAGCAGAAGTTTTAAAGTTTTAAACTTCTGCACACTTTTAATCCTCAAGCAAGAATTTCAAAATAACACAGTGAGACTTTGGAGAAGCAACTGCAAATGTCAATGACTTAAATCAAAAAACTTAGTTACAAAAAGTATCCCCTTATATAGGATAAAGAATAGAAAACAATCAACATCTTTATCTCTAAAAGATAAATACAAAGTCTATAGGCTCAAAGAGTTCAAAACAAAACAGAGGTCTTACAAAAGAAATGCAAACAGAGCTGTAAGGAGGCTGCTTTTTTCAGGACTGTGCTAAGTGCCTTAGAGATACTAAGAGGGCAAAAAGCTTACCTGTTAGATTTCATGTGAGCTGCCTGTGTATCAGTGTCAGGCAGAAACTTGAAAGCAGCAAAGGAACAGCAAGTTAAATGAACGTGCGTGAAGTTAGTTCAGCACTGACACAGGGGATGTACTAGGTAAAACTAGACACCATGATTGTTTCTGAAACATGGAAGCAATGGCCCCAAGGTTACTCATTATAACCTCATTATAAGGATCAGGCAGAATTCTCCAATTTCCCATGGATGAACAAAAAAAAAGTGAGCTCCAAGTAATCATGTATTCAAAAGTCAACTCAGAAAGCACCAACACTCTGAAACAAATATTCCACTTCCTGACAATGTGCCATGCCTAAGCTGGCGCTCCTAGGGAATTCCCTGGCAGTCCAGTGATTAGGACTCAGCGTTCTCAATGTCAGGGGCCTGGGTTCGATTGCTGGTCAGCTAACTAAGATCCTACAAGCCCCTCCGCAAAGACAAAGCCAAAAAAACAACAACAACAACAACAAAAATTAGCGCTCCTCTATGGAAAGCCAGAGAGGACAAGGCCGGGAAGGGAGCGCTGGAAGCATGTCTGTCTGCTGGGCACTTCGCTTGGGACCTCATGGAACTCTCCAAACAAGCCTATGAGGCAAGTAACCTGCCTCTCACACCAAAAGGGAAACACCAGGAGGGGAGAGGATTCTAGCCAAGGTCACACAGCTGCTTAATTTCAGCCAGGGCAGAGGGCCCCTGTATCTCATCAAAGGGGTTTCTGGCTTGACAAAAAGTCTCTCTTCTAAAAGATATTTTTGTTCTAACTTTAGCTTGCTGCCCCGCCAAACTAATCGCCATCTTCTGCTTTTATAAAGTGATGCATCTGTACACACAAAGGAATTCCCTTCAGGAGCTGCATGACTGGTGTAACAGCCACAGACACTATCAGTGCTTAGTAAGGTGAGCAGAGGACTAAGAGCTTATGAAACTGACCACCGGGGACTGACACCCCATGAACACCAGCACCCCAAAGCCTACTGAGCTCCCTATAGACAACCGCATTTCACAGAACCCTGCTTTCCCTTTGTTGTAGCTGGAAGAACAGTTTTAGGGTGGGATTTGAACGCACTCTTAAAAAAGGAAACCAAAGTCTCAGAGGCAGTTCATATCTCAAAAAAGATATGACAGGTTAAAAACCAATGTAGGTCCCACAACCAGGTCTCAAAGGAACTCATTAAAAGCCACAATCCATGGTTGAAAGACAGCTTAAAAACCACCACCAGCAAACCAGAGAATCAAAATTTTAGTTTAGGACAACGCAGATGCTATCGAAAAGCACTTAAGACTGCTGGCACGACTGTAATCGTCTACTTCCCAAAGAAAGTCAGTTTTAATCCCCAAACACACACCACATACAGTCAGAAATAAATCCTTTGGCTTGGATCACAATTCTGGCACAGGATCTCAGGGGGTTGTTAAAAATAAGTTTGAGCCCCACTTTGTGTTGACAGAGTTTTGAAACATTTAGACAAAAGTTCCCCGTTTCTAAGTGAATGACCACTCTGCGCTTCCTGTTTGATCTGGAAACAGGAGACCTTTTAACTAACCCTAGTTGGACTTCCAATCAGCCTGGGTTTGTTTCTACAAAGGAAGGCGGGTCACCGAGAAATAACTGTTTCACAGACCTTGAGGCCTCCAAACCTGTTTTCCCCTCCGTTACAGGAGCCTGGTTCTCACCCACAACGTATGTACAGATTCACATACGCATTCCATACACGTACACAACGGCACACACACTCACGTGTACTCGCGTACACGCACACACTGACACACGTGCACACGGCGGCCTGCGGCCCACGCCGGCCCGAACCTCCTCTGGGCGCCTGCGGCCCCACCAGTCCCGGGGAACGGACACCTAGGCCCCGGGGGCCCCAGCACGGCACCCCGCGAACGCTTCTACCGCTCCAGCGCCTTCTAATCTGCACCTCACTAGCGGCTTCCTCTTCTGACAATAAACACCAGAGTTGGAAAAACCAAGGGGACACAATGTATAACGGTTATCTGCCGCCCAAGAGCCCGATTACGGGGACAAAGGCCTTATCGCGGTTCCAGCGGAAGACGCGGCCCGAAGGCCCGGCCGGCTGCGAACTCGGCCCGGGGCGTTCTCCCCAACCCCCGCGCCCCGAGCCCCGAGCCCGGCGGGTGCGCGGCCCCCGAAGGGCGCGGGGTGCCCGGCGGGGCTCTAAGGGGGCCGGTGCGGAGGGCGAGGAGGGGACGCGGGGGGCGAGGTGCAGGGCGGAGGCGCGGGACGCGGAGTGAAGCGCGACGCGGACGCCAGGGGGGCGAGCGGGAGGTGGGGGCGGCAAGCAGGCGGCTGCGGTGGGGCCCTGGGAGCGAGGGGCGCGCTTCGGGGTGGCGGCGCGGGCACGCACCTTGTGGCAGGCCGGGCAGGTGGGCAGTGCGCCCTTGCCCCCGGGGCCCCCGCCGCCGCCGCCGCTCAGGCTGCTCTGGATCTGCGTGAGCTCCTGGCGCAGCACCTGCTTCTGGTGGAAGCTGAAGGCCGGGTGGTTGGAGGCCATGGTGAAGAGCAGCAGGAACTCATCGCCCGTGCGGCCCTCGTTGAGCTGCAGCCCGTAGTTGTGGATGATGGAGTCTATGTGCGTGAGCGTGCGGTAGAGCACGCCCGCCGCCTCGCGCTGCTCCGAGCCCAGCAGCGCCAGCGACACCAGCAGCTTGCTGCGCACCACCTCGTCCGTCAGGTTGGTGAGGCTGCCCAGGTCGGCCGGGTTGTTGGCCTTGATCTCCGAGTCGCGCAGCGAGTGGTAGTCCTTGCGGGCCAGGTCCTCGAGGCACGAGCCGAGGAAGCGCAGCTCGAGCGGGATGCACAGGTCCAGCAGGCCGCACAGGAACTCCACGCGCTGCGGCGACGGCAGCTCCGAGAACCAGCGGTACACGCCGTCCCTCTGCAGCGGGCAGCGCTTCTCCACCATGCTGCCGCGCGCGCCGCGCCGCCTCGCGGGGCCGGGGCCGGGGGCCGCCGCCCGGGGCCGGGGCCGGGGCCGGGGCCGGGGCCGGGGCCGGGGCCGCGGGCGGGCGCGGGCGGGCGCGGGGGCGCGGGCGCGGCCGGGCGGGGGCGAGGGCGGCCGGGCGCCGGGGCCGGGGCCGGGGGCGCGGGCGCGCGGCGCGGGCGGGACCCCCGCCAGGGGCCGGCGGGCGGGCGCGCGCGGGGCGCCGGGGGGGCCCGGGGCGGCCGGGGCGGCCGGGGGCGGCGATGGGCCGCGGGCCCCCCGCTCACGGGCGGGCTCCTGGCCCGCGCCCGTCCCCGGCGGCGGCGGCGGCCGGTGCGCGGCGGCGGCGGCGGCTGCTCCTCGTCGTCGTCGTCGGCGTCGTGGTCGTCGTCGTCGTCGCCCGGGAGGCGGCCGCCCCCATCTCCCCCCGCGCCGCAGGGTCCGTCAGCGCGGGCCGCCCCCCGACGGAGCCGCCCGGGCCATGCCGGCGCGCCGCCGCGCTGGGCCGACGGCCGTTCCCCGGGACACAGGCCGCGGCGGCTCGGGAGCGGGCGGCGGAGGGATCTGCGCCGGCACTCGCCGCGGCCTCGCGCCTCAGCTCCCCGCGCCGCGGACGGATCCGCGCCGAGCGCCGCGCTCGCAGCGGCCGGGCGCCGGGTCCAGGCGCAAGTGGGCGGGGAGGCCGCCTCTCGCGACGGCCGCGCGGCCGGGCCCGCCCCCCCCCGCCGCTGATTGGCTCCGGCTGCGCCTTCTCGGCCCGTGATTGTTCCGAGCCCCCTATCCGGGGCGCCCCTGCCGCGGCCACGCCTCCCCGGGGCTGTCGATCACGTGGGAACGGCCGCGGCCCTCCCCGCGGCGGCGGCGGCGGCGGCGGGCGGGCTCCCTTGGCCCGCTGGCCCGGCGGGCCGAAAGCCCGAGGCGGACTTCTGGCGGCTTTTGTTCGCGCCGGTCTGCGTGGAGCCTTGCTGGAGCTGAAAGCGGGCGTCTGGCCTCCCCGTTTCATGTCCGAGCGTCCCAGTAGGGAGGGAGCGGGTGTCTTCCCAGAGCCGCCGCGGCAGGGCTCCGGAGACCCTCGTCCACGTCCCCGCCCTGCCTCAGAGGAGCTGTGTGACCTTGGGCGAGTGGCTTGGTCTCTCTGAGCCCTGGGCGCCTCCCCCGAAAATGAGGGTGATGACAGCCGCCCCCGGGGGTCCGTGAGAGGGTCGTGAGCTCACAGAGGCCCGGCGCCCGCACCTCTGAGGCGGCGGCCTGCTTGGAGATGTGACGGGAGCAAGCTTTGTGCGAAAACCTCAGCCGGGTGGAGCCGTTAAGTCGGCCTCCTTTCAGCGGGTTGCTGCCTCGGCTCCAGGAACCGAGAGGATGGCCGGGGTCAGGGAGCGTTCGCTCCGGCGCGGAGTGCGGGTTGGGGACAGGCGGGGGAGACGCCGGTAGCCCGGCCACCTCCAAGCCCGCAGCTGCAGGCAGCGGCCCGCCATCTCCAGGACGAGGAAGCCGAGGCTGGGGAGCAAGAAGCGCACGCTTCCCCGCCCTGCCGGGAGCACCCTTCTTCTGACGTCCAGCGGCCCAGGACGGGGCCTGTTCCTGTCTTTGTCCAGCGGCTCTTCGGGGGCCTGGTGTGCACCAGGTTCTGAGCCCTGGGGGGCCCGCTGCGAGCAGAGCCTGCGCTCCAGCCTGTGGGGCTGACAGCCTGGTCCCGACAGTACGTAACAGAGACTAAGTGAATGCATTTCTTCAGGACATGGTCCAAGGTGCTAGAAACGTCCTAACAAGACTTTGAAGCCTTGGGACTTCAGAGTTGAACAGACATTGCAGAGCCTTACTTGGGGGGTGGGGGGAGAAGATTTGCTTCCCACTACCCCACCCCCTCCACTCCCGGGGCGGTTTTTCTCTGAGCCACCTGGTGTTCGTGGCCAGTGTGGGAAGGAGCAGGCATCCAGGCGGTCAGCATAGCTTCCCAAGTGTATTAGGTCCTCCTAGGCAGCACGGGCAAGGCTGGCTCCAGCCGGGTGTCCCCACCTTGCTTCCCCAGCACAGACTCATTTCTGCGGATAATTGAATTAATTCTTGTTCTCTTTGACCTCACTTTCTCAAGTGATTCCAGGGAAGTAGCCACATTCCAAAATCTTACGATGTGAGGAAGTGAAGGAATTGGAAAACCAAAACAGTTCACCTTTGCTTTCTGTTGATAAGTTCCTTGGAGTGGAAAGATCTTGGGCCCTTAGCAGTGATGGGCGTTTCCTTAAATCCAGCTGGACCTGTCTGTAAAACCCCTAAGCTCTGGTGCCAGTTGACCTGGATTCCAGTCCCAGCTCTAGCCAGCTCTGTGACCTTGGCCATTCATTCAACCCCTCCAGGCCTCAGTTTCCTCGTCTGTAAAAGGCAGCCAGGAACTCCTCCTCCCAGCTGGCAGTGGAGGTCATGGATGCTAATGGGAGCCCTTGACAGCTGGGACAGCTGAGCCACAAGTAATGGATCAAGGTCTCCCAGCTCCCAACCACCTTCTTGCCACTTCTGCCTGTGCTATTTGCTATTTAATGTATACACTGGGGTGAAGAATGTTCCCCCAAAATGTCCTATTCACCCAGAACCTCAGAATGTGACTATTTGGAAGCAGGGTCTTTGTAGATATAATTCAGAGAAGTATCAAGATGAGATCATGGACTAGAGTGGGCCCTTAAGGACACTTCAGTGTCTTTAAAAGACGCTGAAAAAGACTCAGGAAGAAAAAGGCCATGTGACAACAGAGGCAGAGCTTTGGAGCCAAGGGGCGTCTGGAGCCCCCAGGAGCTGAAAGAGGCAGGAAGGACCCTCCCCTGGAGCCCTCAGTGGGAGCATGGCCCTGCCGACACCTTGACTTTGACCTCCTGGCCTCCAGAACTGTAAGAGAACACATTTCTGTTGTGTTAAGCCACCAAGTTTGCGGTTGTTTGTAACGGCAGCCCCAGGAGACTCAGACAGCATTGTTTCTCCCTCAACTTCAGTCTAGCTCAGTTTAATCCAACAGATATTAAATCCCTGCCCTGCAGGACCAGACCCCACTAAGGGTTTGGGGCTTCTAAGGAGAATGAGACCCAGCCCCCTGACTCTAAGGGACCGATGGCCTGGACTCCCCTGCTCTGAGGCAGGTGGGCCACCAGTCTGCAAGGGAGCTTTCCCTTCCACATACTGTTCCGTTCCCTAAGGGCCTCCCGGGGAGGGCAGAAGGTGGGCGGGGAGGGCAGAAGGTGGGCGCTGACTCCCATTGCCCCCCCCCCCCCCCCCAGGCTGCTGTTTTCTCTGCTCTCCCTGCCACCCAGAGATCCTTGCCTAAAACAGCCTCCAGCCCTGGGCTGTTTGGAGCTTCTCACTTTCCCTTGCTCTGCAGGAGGTGACCTCAGGCTTCCACTGGGACTTGAGTGTTTCTCCAATTCCTACAAAGTGGAGGGGCCGGGGACCCATGGGAAGAGATTGAGGGAGCATCCCTCCAAGTGCAAGAAAGGGCGCTCCGAGTAACAGGGAGGTGGGGTCACGTGTTCAGCAGGGAGCGATTCCTACACAACGCTGTGCAGGACAGCAGGTTCACTAGCTCCTTCAGGCCACACCTGCCACATGCCTGACTCAGGACCCAGGGATAACAATGCAGTCTAGGGGAGCTCGTGGTCTAAGGTTGGACAATATGTCTGTCTGCACTTTCTATAGAGCTGGGATGGAGCAGAAATTAATATTATTTTGGGGAAAGAGAAAGATTTGGATTTCATTCCAAATTCCCCAAACATTGATTTTGCTGTGATGTGCGTGGGATGACTCCTTGCGTATGAATTAGTGACACTGGCGAATTACTGCGGTAGGCAGGGACCAGGCTGAGACAAGAGATCAGCCACTTTGACCCAGAGTGCGGTGCTCTCCACCCCTTGGCCTTGCTTTTCCTCTCATTTAGAATCTAGCCAGAGAGGAAGAGCCTGGAGACCAGGTTGTGGTTAGGAAAATGAAAACAGAATTAAGATTGAGACTCCGATTAAGAAGAGGGTGCCTTAAACACACAGGCTCCGTGCCTGGACACACCACTTATTTTTCCCTGGGGTGTGTATCCAGGATGTGTGTGATCTCCACGTGGGTGTTTTCATTTGTCCTAGGTCCTGCCTTCCTGTGATGGAGAAAGCAAAGGGACCCCTAACATGCAGGCCTTAAGAAGTGGGTCCCTCATCCTACCGTGGGATCCTTGCTCGGTGCCTCGCTCCTGATGGCCTCAAGTGATGCCACAGGCTGGTGCAACTAATCCTGGTGGTGCTGTCTTGTTCCCATTTTACAGATGCAGAGTGGTCAGTTGTAGGCCCGTGGGCATGCGGTTCAGATGTGTTGGAACCAGATCCTAAGTCAACTGCCAGGATTCTGTCCTCAGGGAGGAGAGCACAAAGGTGACAAGTCATTATTCACTGTTTCTGCAAACTGGAGATTCCAAAGGTATCTGTGACATGCCAGTTCTTCCCAGCCCCGACTGCTGACAAAGTCCACTTGGGGTCATAAATGGGCAATTGACCCCAACCACACCCGGCCCTGTTTCTGCATGGCCACACATTCTTCTCCAGGGCAGACCTGCTTTTGAGGGTGTCTTTGGCCTTGGGCTGGATGCAGTGTTTCCCCAGTGGGAGCTGCCTGGGCTCTTACTTAAGATGCAGATTCCTAAGCCCGACCGCAGGTGTCAGACTCTGTGCGGTGGGGCCTTGGAATCTGCACGTGACGAGCTCCCGGGGCGTACTGAGGTTGGACACCTCCCTTTGGGCAAGGCGTTCTTGCTCTCAGGCTTCCTGTGTGCTTCCCTCGTCAACAGCCATAGTTGTAGTGAGTCGAGTTGGTGTTACGGGCCTACCATTCTGCAAGGATCTCCGTATTTTAGTTTTTTATTTTTATTTATTTTTTTGGCTGCACCATGCAGCATGTGGGATCTTAGTTCCCCAACCAAGGATGGAACCTGTGCCCCCTGCATTGGGAGCGCGGAATCTGAACCACTGGACCACCAGGGAAGACCCGGATCTCCCTCTTTTACAGGTGGGGGAGACGGAGGCTTAAAGAGGCCACACAGCCAATGAATAGTGAATTCGCATCACTAAATTCTGCAGCCTTATTTCTGTTGTATATTCGCTTGTTATTCACATCTCTACATTTCTTACACCACAATAATGATATCCCCTGAAAGCTAACAGTTCACTGCTGCTCTCGGGTTTTGTGTGTTCTAGGTTTCTTTTGTTTACCTTTTTACTATGGAAGTTTTCAAACACACCCAAACATCAAGAGGACAGTGTAGGCACTCCCCACATCCCTACAGCCCAGCCCCAACAGAGATGACGTTTTGCCGTTCTTATTTCCTCTGTTTCTCCCTGGGGTGGGAGAAATACATATATTTTCTTTCTGGAGTTTTTTAAAGCAGATAAATTGGGTATTATGTATGTATTATATATATACATATAAAACTGTGTTACTCTGTCTGATTGTGAGATAATACATGCTTCTTCTTCTTCCTCCTCCTCCTCCTCCTCCTCCCCCTCCCTCTTCCCCTTCCCCTTCTCCTTCTTCTTCATCTTTTTTTCCTTTTTTGGCCCGCACAGCGTGGCTTGTGGGATCTTAGTTCTCTGACTGGGGGTCAAGCCTGGTACCCCACAGTGGAAGCACCAATTCCTAACCACTGGATCGCAAGGGAATTCCCACTACGTGGTTCTTATAAAGAGATTATGTCTCACCGAAAATTAACCTAAGAGTCAAATAATGTCACTTCTCAGTGACATTAACCTTTCAAAATACATTTTTCTAGAGGCTTTTGTATTCATATATACACATGACACTTGTTTTTACAAAAAATGGTGTATTCCTCAAAAGTAGGGTAGTGGTCCCCATCTTGCCATCTGTTTTTTCCACCTAACAGCATACCCTGGATGTCCATCCATGTTGTAGAGTCTCTTCCAAATCATGATTTTCAAGAGCACCTAGAATCTTGTTTGGGTATATCGTGATTTATTCAACTAATGCCCTATTGTCAGGCATTCAGGTTGCTTCTGTGCTCTGCTGAGTCTCAAAAGGCAGCTCTCTTGCCTTGGACTTTGCACTGGGCTGCAGCCTGACCTGCCACCTCCAGATCTCGCATGGGTTTCTGAGGAGTGTCAGGCAGGGGCAAAGACAGAGGCGCCAGGTAGCTCCCAATGCCACCCCAACCAAGTCTTCAGTGCTTGGTGTGAAGTCTCAAGACGCAAGACACACCCAGGCACAAGTGTGGGTGAAAACCACATTCCAAAGGCAAAGAACGTATTGTTTAGGTGACAAGGTGCAACTCTAAAATTTGGAAAGTTTCTTTTCAAATAGTCACACCAGAGCTCACCCAACCCAGTAGCTCCTCCTCCTTCAAAGTAGTCACCCTGGAAGGCAGTCCTCTTATTGCAATAAAACTGTGATTGCTTGAAAATACATCCATGAACTCTTTTAAAACTGTCTCCAGAGTCTGGTGTAACTAATGTTTAGATATACTGTAGGCTGGGAAATCTTTATGCTTCTAGGTACATGGTGATCTGGAAATAGCCTGTGTTCACCAAATAACTTGCAAGCGCAGAATCTGCTATGTCTAGTTTGAGCAGAAACAGATTTATTAAATTATAACAGAGAAGTAGAATCTCTGGCAGAGTTGGAGAACCAGGTGTGGATGCCATTTTTGTATCTTTTTGTAATGGAATTGCCTTTTCATGTTTTTTTGCCTATTTTTCTCTCAGGTTTTGGGTCTCTGTTTCTGTCAATGTTTTTTTAATTTTTTATTTATTTATTTATTGGCTGTATTGGGTCTTCATTGCTGCACACAGGATTTCTCTAGTCGCAGTGAGCAGGGGCTACTTTTCATTGTGGTGTGCGGGCTCCTCATTGCAGTGGCTTCTCTTGTTGTGGAGCATGGGCCCTAGGCGCATGGGCTTCAGCAGCTGTGGCACTCAAGCGCAATAGTTGTGGCTCACGGGCTCCAGAGCACAGGCTCAGTAGTTGTGGCACATGGACTCAGTTGCTCTGTGGCACGTGGGATCTTCCCAGAGCAGGGCTCGAACCCTTGTCCCCTGCATTGGCAGGCGGATTCTTAACCACTGTACCACCTAGGAAGTCTCTGTTTCTGTCAGTGTTTAAGAGGTTGTTTTGTTTGTTTGTTTAATAGCCATTTGTCTGTGATTTATGTTGAAAATTCTCTCAATTTGTCAGTTGCCTTTGACTTTGTTTATGGTGGTTTTACCTTGAAAAGGTGTTTTGTTTTTATGTAGTTAAATTTATTCATCTCTTCTTTTATTGCATCTGGACTTGAAATTGTGGTTAGAAAACCTTTCCTTACACCCAGGTTATAAAGAAATTAACCCATATTTTCTTCTACTGTGTAAACGGTTTCATTTTGTCGTATTTAGATCCCTGATCTGTTTGGAGTTTACTCTTATGTAAAATATGAGATATTTGCTTTTGAAACCCAGTTCTATTAAATGTATTCATTAAACCTGGGATTGCAAATTAAAATGCTTTCAAGAGCCAGGCAGAAAGTTAGTGAGCAAAACTTGATGGTAGAATAAAATAGGGAGTGGTGAGGTCTATGGCCAACCAGAGATTACATTTAAAAAATGCACCCACACATTGGGACTTCCCTGGTGGTCCAGTGGTTTGGACTCCACGCTTCCACTGCAGGGAGCTCGGGTTTGATCCCTGGTCGGGGAACTAATATCCCACATGCCATGTGGCGTGGCCAAAAAAAAAAAGAAAACCCACACCCACACAGTGGGTATATTAGTTTCCTAGGGCTGCCAGAAACAAATGATCAGAGGCTTCATGGCTTAAAACAACAAAAATGTATCCTCTCACAGTTCTGGAGCCTAGAAGTTTGAAATCATGGTGTTGGCAGGGTTGTTTCCTTCTGAAGGGAAACCTGCTCCAGGTCGTTCTCACAGTTTCTGTGATTGAGAGCAGTCCCTGGTGTTCCTCGGTTCACAGCACATCACTCCAATCTCTGCCTCTGTCTTTCATGTAGCTTCTTCCCTGCGTGCCTGTGTCCAGACTTCCCTCTTCTCGTGGGGACACCGATCATTGGATTCAGGGCCCCCTTATCCAGGATCATTTAACTTGATTACATCTACAAAGACCCTATTTCCAAATAAGGTCACCTTCCCAGGTTCCAGATAGACATGAGTTTTGGGGGAACGGTGAGGGAAAAGCAGAACTCTCTGGAGCCCCCGCAGCCTGCGTGCTGAGAGCTTGGGGACCCTCCGTGGGTGTCTTGTGCTGCTGTTGGAGTCTTTCAGGAGTGACAAAGTCTGCTGAACTGGGAAATGCATCAGACTTCACTCTGAGAATCAGTTTTGAAAAGCACTGACAGCTGGTCACTTTAAAATGTTCTGAGAAAAGGAAAAAGAAACCAGAGGCCAACTCTCCCAAGTCTGAAACGAATAGTTGGCCTGCCTCACAGCCTTACCGAGGACAGACTTGTTCAGTGTAAACATTTGGGTTTCCCCCGGAGGCCAGGCCTCTGTTATGCTGCTTCCTTCAGTGTAAGGGGAGAATTCATACAAACCCCTCTGTACCAAAAGCCGGCCCCTGTCGTACCAGAGAAGGGGAAGGGCGATGTCTTCCTGACCCAGAGATCCTAGGGAGGGCCGTCTTTGTAGCTAATCTCCATGAAGACCACCCCCCGCCAGGGTAGGTAGAATTCTAAGGATGCCCCCAGCCCCTGCCCCAGGATCCCCAGTCCCTGGTTATCCAAACACTAACCCAGGTGCTGCTGTGAAGTAGTTCTGCAGTTTAAAGTCCCAGGTCAGGTGATTTTAAGATGCGCAGATTATCTGGGCGGGCCTGACCCACTCAGGTGCGTCTTGTAAAAGCAGAGCGTGTTCTCTGACTGGAGACAGAAGGGGCCATCAGAGGTGTTAGAAGGGTCAGAAGGACGTGATACGCCGTTTCTGATCTGAAGACAGATGGGGCCACATGGGAAAGAATGTGGGTGGCCTCCAGGGCAGAGCGTGGCCCCAGCCCACAGCCAGCAAGGACACGGACCCTCAGACCCACAGCCTCGGGGAGGCAGATCCTCCCACAGACAAGAGCCCAGCCGGGGACACAGAGATTTTTGCCTGTGAGACCTGAACAGAGAACACAGTCAAGCCTGTTCGGATTTCTGGCCCATGGAACTGTCAGGTGATGAGTGGGTGTTATGTTAAGCCGCTAAGGTTGGGGTAACTTGTGCAGCAGGAGGCACTAACCCACCTCTGCTCTTGATGCAGGTCAGGGAGGATGCGGAGATCGGAGTAGGGCAGTTCCATCTCTTCTGCTGGCGCACTTCCGTCCTGTTTTCATCCACGTGATCTACCGGAGCTCCTGGTCCCTGCACACGACATAAAGACACCACGACGAGCTGGTGTGGGGGTCCTCTGCTCCAGAGGTAGATGGAAGGCAGACCTGTGCTCCTCTTGTGGTCAACCAGTTACCGAAGACCTGGGAACCAGGTGAGTCTAACCTCATTTTATCCGGGTATTTTATACCTAGAACTAAGGAATCTTGATGAAGTCCCTTAACACAATCAATTTTCCCTTTAAAGCAACATTCCGGAAAATTGCATCCCCCCACTCCACTCCCACCCCCCCAGAAAAGGAAAAAGAATAAGCAGCAAAGTGTTGTGCACGTCGCAGCTCTGGGCACCCTGGCCTTGTTACTCTCCTGCCTCGTAGAGGCGAGGTGGTAGGTGTGAGGTGTGGAGCACTTGGCGCCAAGCAGGTGCTGGGTTCACGTTAGCGGTTGGGACGGTGACCCTCGGGTGGAAGTCTGATTGCACCGCCCCCTCCTTGATACCACCGCTGTGAAGCTGCGTGAGCCAGGGCCTGTCTCCCGGTCCTGTCACAAAGGTGAGACTAGAGAAGGGACTTGCAGCCCTGCCTGCACAGGAGTGTCACCTGGGCCAGGGAGGAGCTGCGCCTCTGCCTGGGAAGATGACCCAGAGCCCTGAGCACCACTGGACGCAGTGCCAGGTGTGGGTGGGAGGAGGGGTCGGTGCTGAGCTGGGCAGGTAGTTTCTCACATGTCCGAGAAAACCCTCACGCAGGAGGAGGAGCAGTCAGAGGACGCTGGAGAGTTTCCTGAAGAGGGATGTGAGGCAGGAGAGGGGGCTGGGGAAGGCCCCCAGGCCGTGGGAGCAGGGGTGGGGGTTCTGATCTTGGAGGAAGATGGCATGGGTGTGGCCTTTACCTTCCCTTCCAAAGAAGAATACTGAAGGCTGATATGGTCTCTGTTGCGGGCTGAATTGCGTTCCCCCAGAAGATGTGTTGAAGTCCTGACCCCCGTTACCTGGGAGCATGGCCTTATTTGGAAAAAGGGTCTTTGCAGATATAATCAGGTTGAGATGAGGTCCTTAGGGTGGATCCTAATCCAATAGGACCGATGTCCTTATATGAAGAGGCAACACAAAGGGGAGAGTTCATGGGAAGATGGAGGCAGAGACTGGAGGGAGGCGGCCACAAGCCAAGGTGCCTGGACCCCCAGGAGCTGGAAGAGGCAGGAAGGACCCTCCCCAGAGCCTCCAGAGGGAGCACAGCCCTGCCCACCCCTGGACTTCAGATGTGAGGCCTCCCAGCTGTGAGAGAGCCCGTGGCTGTTGTTGTAAGTCCCCGACTTGTGGTCCTTTGCTGCAGACAGCCCAGGACACTGATCCAGTCTCCAAGGCCGGGGTGGGGGTGGCCGCTCGGTACGTGTGCAGCACTGCCCATGATCTGCCTGAGAGCCTGATGTCTCGGACTACAGAGGCAGGAAGACATTTTTATGTGCCCAGCTTCCCTTGCATCCAGGAGTAACTGTGTGATCCCATTCTGTGTGACCCAAGTAAGCCTGCTGGGAAGTTTCTAGAACACTCCTGCTTCTCTGATAGGAGAAGTGTGTCAGGAACCCTCTTTACCTCCCCCTCAGAGCTTCCCTGAGCACAGCGTGGCCATGGTGTTGGGGGGCCATGGCATTGGGGACCACACTGCCATCTTGGTACCCCATACCTGGCATCACCCAGCTGCTCAACTCAGCTTCTCCCACGAGAAAAATAAAACCACATTTGTTCAGGTTACTCGGGCTTTCTGCTGCCTGCTGCTGAAGGCCTTCCTCAATACCGTGGTCTGCCCACCTCTGGTGGACCAGGAGGGTAAGGGCGGGCGTGTCAAAAGTCAGGCCGAGCAGACTCTGTCCCCGGCTCCCTGACCTCCAGCTCGCAACTCGCCCCCTCCTCCCAGCGCCTCACCCTCTCGAAATGGAAATAAAGATACTGACTTTGAAGGTGGCTGGAGAGTTAGATGAGATAATGAGAGTGCTTAGCGGATGCTCGGGAAGTAGCATCTCCAGGGGCACCTTCCTCCCCGAGTTCTGATGTACACAGGGCGCCACAGAGGCCTCGGCACTGGAAATGCTGTGGATAGTCAGGGCCATCTCATCCGGACTTTGTTTTTTTTTGTTTGTTTGTTTTTGTTTTCTTGGCTGCATTGGGTCTTCATTGCTGCTCACGGGCTTTCTCTAGTTGTGGTGAGCGAGGGCTATTCTTCGTTGCGGTGCACAGACTTCTCATTGCGGTGGCTTCTCTTGTTGCAGAGCACAGGCTTTAAGCATGCAGCCTTCAGTAGTTGCAGCACATGGGCTCAGTAGTTGTGGCGCACGGGCTTAGTTGCTCTGAGGCATGTAGGATCTTCCCAGACTAGGGCTCGAACCCCTGTCCCCTACATTGGCAGGCAGATTCTTAACCACAGCACCACCAGGGAAGTCCTCACCGGGACTTTGAACAAGCACTTGACACTGTATGGGTCCCCCTCACCTCAGTCGTGTGCGTGTTTACATCACAGACACCCACCCTGAGTTCAGCTCAAGCCAATCCTGCGTCAGAGAACAAGAATGCCCCTGTATCATCACGGTCATTGCCACTGAGGGCATGGGTTCTGTGCACGGGGCATGAAGCAGGAAGTTGCCTGCCAGAGGACAGACAGCAAGTGACAGGGCTAGACCTTGAGGCCGGCAGCTCCCTGTGCCTCCTGCCAGGCCCGGTCGAGCTAAGGGTTTTGGCACCGAGAGCAGGAAGGGCAGAAATGCCAGGGGACAAAGCACTTTCATGCCTCATTTAACCTTGTGACATGCTTTGAAATCAATAGATCGTTATCCTCACCTGGCAAAGGAGGCAATCAGACCTGGGGGACGGAGAGCAGATACTGGCAGAGTTCACACTAGAACAAACGTTTCCTGACCCCAGATCCTACTTGCCCTGTGCCCTGAGACAGGCTGAAGATCTGGCCCAGGTCAGGATGACAGCCCTGTGGGTGAGGAGGGTCCCTGGGGCTCAGGTGAGCCTGGTGTCTGGGAGCTCACACTGGTCAAGACCTACTGGAGGCTGGGTGCTTCACATCATCATCTCACTTGGCTCTCTTTGGACGAAAGAAGAGACTGAGGCTCAGAGAGGCCCCTTGTTCACGTAGACAGCCAGCAAGGACAGACCCCACATCCTCCCCACTGTGTGATGCTAATCACTTTGGGAGTTTCCTGACCGAGGAGAGACCTTTGCCCTGCGTTTTAACCACAGCAGCTTTGATACGTGTGTGATGTATGCATATATAGTAACATGTTTGGCTTCAGCTCAAGATTTTGTTTGAAGCAGGGTTCCTGTGGCTAACATCTTTAACCACTGGTCCATGTATTACATCTGTGATCCTTGGTGATGAGGCTTATTTTCATTCCTGCAGGGATAGTATTCCTCAAGAACTTCTGGACAGAACCACCAGAACCACCCCTGGGTATAATATACAGCGAGGCCGTGTTGGCGTGTCCCAGATGAAGGTTAGTACCGTCAAAACACATGTGCCAGTTGCTTAATTAAATTCTAAGTTCCCTGAGAGCAGGGACCGGGTCTGATACTTTTCTGCCACTTTGGGTTTCCAGCCCTAGACGGCTGCCTTGTACATACTAGGCATTTATTAAATGTTTGAGATGGTCATTCTGAATTCCCAAATAAGTTTTTGTGATGCTTCTCCCAAACAGAAACATTTTTTTCTATAAAGATCGTGTTACTGTGCTAATTTCTCCAATTAGTGGGATATCTTGTCTATCAATTATGATTTGTCATGTGTAATTATGGTTCTACCCAAGCGCTTGCAAAGCAGAGTGTTTTCCAAATATTGTTGATATTTCCTTAGAGCATAGCATCGATCCCAGGATGGGAACAACTTGAGCTGAAAGAGGATTTAGCAGTCAGGCAGGTTAACTTCTTAACTAGTAGATGGAGAAAAGAGGTAGTGGGCTACCGGGGATCACCCAGCCAGCCCACCTATCACCTGCGCTGGGGAGTGATTGCTGGTGCAGAAAATAATTGATGTGATTCACAATCTTTTCAGATTTTTGATCAACTACATGTTTGACCAGATTTCTCTCTATTTCTTATGTGGTAATGTTTTGCAATAATATGTGCTAGTCACTATCCATCCATGGTTCTGACATCAGACATGACTTTATCCACGTAACCTGCTAACAGCTCCCAAGAGCAGCTCTTGCTGACGGTGACTAGTACACATAGGGTAGTCAGTATATGTTTGCTGCCTGAATGATTGATGAAACTTGGCTTGAAATGCTGTACATGACTTTCTCGTTGAGTCTGATGACCCACTTAGCAGGCATCCTAGACAACCCTGTCTAATTGCTGCTGGGTTTTAGTGAGAAATATCTTTGGTTGCAATGAACAGTGATAGTAAACATTTAGGGTTTGTTTTTCTCACATGACAGGAAACCCAGAGTTGGGTAATTGGTGGTGTCGCTCCAGCAATGATGCTCAGTAATGTCAGGGACAGCACCCGTGATTCTTTTTGGCCTTCCCTAATGGTGTCCGTATGGCTGCCACAGTACCAGGCATCACATCCTACACTAAATGCAGGAGAGAGGGAATAAGGGAAGAAACCAGAAGTGTACAATTCAATAGTTTTTAGTGAATTAAAAGAGTACAACCATGCACAACCATCTCTACAATTTTAGAACATTTTAACCACCCCAAAAGAAACCCTGTACCTGTTACTATCACTCCTCAGTCATCAACGACAACCCCAGCCCTGGCAACCCCTGATCTATTTTCCATCTCTGTGGATTTGCCTATTCTGGACATTTCATATAGATACGGTTGTACAATATGTGGTCTTTTGCCACTGACTGCTTTAACTTAGCATGATGTTTACAAGGTTTATACATGTTGTAGCATGTGTCAGCTTTCCCCACCTTTATAGAGGTATAATTGAGAAAATTGAATATATTTAAGGTGTACAGCCTGATTTGATATACACATACATTGTGAAGTGATTACCACAGTCAAGCTAATTAACATTTCCCTTACCTCACATAGTTACCTTCTTTTTTTATTAATTACAGTTAATTGACCTACAACACTATGTTGGTTCCAGGTGCACATCATAGCGTCTTGATATTTCTATATGTAACAAAATGGACCCCACAATAAGTCTAGTTTCCGTCTGTCACCATACAAAGTTACTACAATATTCTTGGCTGTATTCCCCATGCTGTACATTCCATCCCCGTGACTCATTTATTTTGTAACTGGAAGTTTGTACCTCCTCTTCATCTTCCTCGCCTATTTCACTCATTCCTCCCAACCCCATCCCCTCTGGCAACCATCTGTGAGTCTGTTTTGTTATGTTTGTTCATTTGTTTTGTGTTTTTTTAGGTTCCACATATAAGTGAAATCACATGATATTGTCTTTCTCTGCCTAATTTATTTTGCTTAGCATAATACCCTCCAGGTCCATCCATGTTGTGAGGAGTGGCAAGATTTCAATCTTTATTACAGCTGAGTAATAGTCCTTGACTATGCATACCACATTTTCTTTATCCATTTATCCATCAATGAACAGGTTGCTTCAGTATCTTCGCTATTATAAATAATGCTGCAATGAGCATAGGGGTGTGTGTATGTTTCCGAATCTGTATTTTTTGTTCTTCATAAAAATTTTGTGTTCTTCAGAAATTTTGCATTCTTCAGAAAAATACCAAGAAGTGGAATTGCTGGATCATCTGGTAGTTCTTAATTTTTAAAGGAACCTCCATGTTGTTTTCATAGTGGCTGCACCAATTTACATTCCCACCAACAGTGTGCGAGGGTTCCTTTTGCTCCACCCTCACCAATACTTGTTATTTGCTGTCTTTTTGATTCCAGCCATTCCAACAGGTGCGAGGTGATGTCTCATTGTGGTTTTGATTTGCATTTCCCTGGTGACTAGTGATGCTGAGCATCTTTTCATGTACTGTTGGCCATCTGTATATCTGTTTGGAAAAATGTCTATTCAGATCCTCTGCCCATTTTTCATTCGGATTACTTGGTTTTGTTTTCATTTACTTTTTTTTTTTTTAATGTTGAGTTGTATGAGTGCTTTGTATATTTTGCATATTAACGCCTTATCAGATATCTCATTTGCAAATACCTCTCTCCCCTTCAATAGGCTGCCTTTTCATTTTGTTGATTGTTTCCTTTGCTGTACAAAAACTTTTTAGTTTGATATAGTACCAATTGTTTATTTTTTGCATTTTTTCTCTTGCCTGAGGAGACAGATCCAAAAAAAAAAAAAAAAAACACTGCTAAGACCACTGTCGAAGAGTGTATTGCCTGTGCTTTCTTCTAGGAGTTTTATGGTTTCAGGTCTTACTCTGAAATCTTTCATCCATTTCGAGTTTATTTTTGTATGTGGTTTGAGAAAGTAGTCCAGTTTGATTATTTTGCATGTAGCTGCCCAGTTTTCCCAACACCATCATTGAAGAGGCTGTCTTTCCCCTGTTGTATATTGTTGCCTCCTTTGTCATAGATTAATTGAGCATATGTGCGTGGATTTATTTCTGGGCTATTCTGTTCCATTGATCTATGTGTCTGGTTTTGTGCCAGTACGATACTGTTTTGATTACTGTAGCTTTGTAGTATAGTCTGAAATCAGAACGTGTGATACGTTCAGCTTTGTTCTTCTTAAGATTGTTTTGCCTATTTGCGGTCTTTTGTGTTTACATATGAATTTCAGAATAATTTGTTCTAGTTCTGTGAAAAATGCCATTGGTATTTAAATAGAGATTGCATTAAGTCTGTAGATTGCTTTGGGGAGTGTGGTCATTTTAAAAACATTAAGTCTTCCTATCCATGGGTACTGTATATCCATTTGTTTGTATTGTCTTTCATTTCTTTCATCAATATCTTTTTTTTTAATTTATTAATTTATTTTATTGGCTGTGTTGGGTCTTCGTTGCTGCACATGGGCTTTCTCTAGTTGTGGTGAGCGGGGCTACTCTGTTGTGGTGTGCGGGCTTCTCATTGAGGTGGCCTCTCGTTGCAGAGCACGGGCTCTAGGCGTGTGGGCTTCAGTAGTTGCAGCACATGAGCTCAATAGTTGTGGCGCACGGGCTTAGTTGCTCCACAACATGTGGTATCTTCCTGGGGCAGGAATCAAACCTGTGTCCCCTGCATTGGCAGGTGGATTCTTACCCACTGTGCCACCTAGGAAGTCCTCAATATCTTATAGTTACTTTTTTTTTTTTCTTTTTTGGCTGCGTTGAGTTAGTTGTGGCACATGGGATCTTATGTGGGATCTTTCGATGTGGCCTGTGGGCTCTTCATTGCAGGATGCAGGCTTCTCTCTAGTTGTGTGTGCGGGCTCCAGAGTGCATGGGCTCTGTAGTTTGTGGCACACAGGCTCTCTAGTTGAGGTGCACGAAGTCAGTAATTGTGGCACACAGGCTTAGTTGCCCTGTAGCATGTGAGATCTCAGTTGCCTGACCAGGATTAAACCTGTGTCCCCTGCATTGGAAGGTGGATTCTTTACCACTGGACCACCAGGGAAGTCCCTTATAGTTATCTTTTTTGATCTGTGGTACGAATACTTAAATTCAACTGTCTTAGCAAGTTTGGGGCACAATAGAGTATTACCTCTAGTCACCACGCTATACATTAGATCCCCAGAACTTATTCATCTGGTAACTAAACGTTGGTACCCTTTGATCAACATTGATTGCTGTTTGAGGTACTTCTTACTCAGCATTATTGGGGCCATGGTTACCTGATACAGTGGGCAAACCCCATTGTTTATCCCTGGGTCAGTAGTGGAGGATTTATTAAGCAGACACTGGACCATAGCACAGAGTCCAAGGCACTGTCTCTCTTAGGGCGTTTACGTCTCTAGCTGGGGAGCATGATGCCACATGTGAATGAAGAAAGCCCTCAGAATCATGGAGCTTTGCTGCGCTTGCTTCTTACATCATCACCTCACATGGCAATGAAAGCTGCCAGCTGCCAGGTGTTGTAGTGGGCACTTTATATATTTAATCCTCAGCACAGCCCTGCAATAGGACGGATGCTTTTGACTACATGCACCAGAAAATCCAAGGGGCTTAAACTCAAAGGGGCTTAAATAAAAAGGAAATTCATTGTCAAAAAGTCCTGAGGTGTGAAGGCTCCAGAGTTGGTTCCTGTGTTGGCTCAAGGACACTGTTGAGGACCAAAGCTTCTTCTGTCTGTAGATTCTGCCCTCCTCAGAGTCAGCCTTGACCTTAGTTTTTCCTCATGCTCACAAATGGCTGCAACTGTTCCAGACATCACATCCAACATCCAGAAGAAGAAGATTATCTTTCTTTGTGTAACAATTTTAAGGGCAAAAATAAAAATAAAAATAAAAACAAACAAAACAAAAATCTTTTACTGAAGCCCCTTAACTTAGGTTATATCATATGCCTCTGCTTAAACTAATCACAGATAAGAGGAATAGAGTCATCATGGTGGCCCTTGACCAATCAGGATATGCCTTCTAGGGCTGGAGCCAGCCTCTCCTGAAGCTCATGGATGTGCAGAGAGTGTAGAAGCCTGATGTCAGGGTTTAGTTTGCAAATGAGGACACCGAGGCTCTCAGAGGTCACATAACATGTAGGAGGTCACATCTGGTATGCTGTATGCCAAGTTTCTAATGCAGATCTGTCTGACCCTAAATCTCTCTCCACTAGACCGCACTGCTGCTTTGCACAAGGTGGCAAGGTTGGAGCGGGAAGGGCTTGTATCACTACAGGGCTGTAATTACTCTTTTACGGTCATAATCACAGTGACCATCAGACTCCATTAGAGCCAGCTTTTGAGCACGTAGGTGCTCCGTAGTCATTATTTTTATAGTTAGGCAGATACAATCTGGCCCCAGATAACCACGTAGCTCATTGCAACATTGTGTGACGGTCAAGGCTGCCAGGCTAATCACCTCCACTTCTCCAGAGTTGGGCTCCACGGCCTCTCACACTCTCCTCCTCCTTGTCCACCCTCGGCTAATTCTCAGCGTGAGCACCACGCTGGGACTGTGGAGGACGTTGTTGGGTCTGCCTCATTAGCATCCCTGGAAAGTTTGCTGGGGGAGGAGATTTGAGCAGCTGTCTGCAGCGAGGCTGGAGTATCCCTGGACTTGCTGTCTAACCCATCGCTGGTCCACTGCCACAGATAGCAGAGCAGTGCCTGCCTCAGCAACAGCCACCTCGTCCTTGTCGCTCACTTGACGCTCACATGGCGCTGCATGTCACTAGCATGGAAATGTGCTGTGCCCTGCCCTCGTCCTGAGGTGATGGGGCCAAAACCTTCTTCATACCGTCTGGGTTCATGAACAGTTAGCGACGTCAGAGGTAGGACAGCTGGGAAAGCCCAGAGCTTTGGAAACCTGGGTTCTGTCTCCTACCTTGGCCTTGGGCATGCCTATTATTCCCTCTGCACCCCAGTTTTCTTATCTGTGTAATGGGGTGGCACCTTGCAAGGCTGCTGTGTGGCTCAGGGACCACGGATACTGAAACCTGGCACATGACTGGCACCCAGGAGCAGCGGCCACGAGTGTCATTATCACTGGACTCAGGCCTCTAAAACTGGGATGAAGTCAAGGCTCCTACACAAAACCATTGAGTTTTACGCACTACGGGCCAATTTTTTCTGCACTTGGAGTGTGGCCGAGGTGGATTCGAATGAAGTGAATTGATCCAGTAGTCACCTGACATCTCGGCATACTCTGAAATGAGACTTTAACTTTTCCTCTGAGGGCAGGCCTCACAGTCTTGTGCGCTTCCTTGCTTTGTGCAGGGACCTGGGAAAGAAACATCCAGGGGTTGACGTTTCCTTCTGGCTGTGTGTGTTAGCTCCTGGTAGCTGCTTGGTAGCTTCACACATGCTTACTATCTTACAGTTCTGGAGGTCAGAAGTCCGAAAGTAGTCTTACAAGTTTAAAATTCAGTGTCCATAGGGCTGGTTCCTTCTGGAGGCTCCAGGAGAGAATCTTTCCTGCCTTTTCCAGCTTCTGCAGGTACCTGCATCTCTTGGCTCGTGGCCCCTTTTTCCATCTTCAGAGTGCATTATGTCAACCTCTGCTTCCATCCTCCCGGCCCCTTCTTCTGACTCGGACCCTCCTGACTCCCTCCGTCTTACAAGGACCCTGTGACGGTATCAGGCCCCCGGATAATCCAGGATAATCTCCGTCTCAAGATCGTTAACTCAGTCCCATCTGTGAAGTCCGTTTGCCATGTAAGGTCACGTATTCACAGGATTAGGATGTGGGGGCCTTTATTCACCTGCTACAGTACGTGTACAGCAAGCCTGTGGTGGAGGGGACCACACGTGCGTTAAAAGTGCGATGCGCTCAATGTTCCAGGCAGTGAGCACACTACTGGGGTGACAGCACCTGCTGAGGACCAGGAAGAGGTCCTGGGTTATGTTTGAACACTAGGAGATCTGTCTTTACAAATCCTGGCTCTGGATTGACACTGGCCCTCTGTAGCCACAAGAGTCCAGATAGGAAAACAGACCACCCCCGCTATTTTGGCAGGAGAATTCAGTACAGGGCACTGGTGGAACAGGTGTTGAAGGATGGAGGGGCAGAGAGGGAACCTGCAGTGGCAGGAGGGCAGCACAGGCTCAGCCCCTGGAGCAGTGATGCTGCATGTGGTCACTCCTTACCCGTCTCCCAATACACATCCTTTGGGAAGAGTGAGAATTCCCCCAGGAAGTCCCATTGGCTTGTTTGCTAGCTCATAGCCTATTGCAACACAGAGTTGTGACGTGCTGGCTTGGCAAAGTGGATTTGAGGTTCTATACCCACCTCATCCAGTCCTAACTAAATTAAACACGTGCCTAAGAAAGATTTCTACAAAGAAACTGAGGATTGAAGCAAATACTACAAAACACGAATGCAAATAAGAGCAAGAAAGAGGCAGAGGCAACTGTCCTCTTCCTGCCCAAGCTCTTCATTAGACCCGTCGCACGGAGAAAACAAAGGTCATCTGATCAGACCTCAAAGACAGTCCCAGATTCCAAATGACCAAGAAGTCTATTTGAAATACATGTTCAAAACCCCACGATCGGGACTTCCCTGATGGCCCAGTGGTTAAGAATTATCCTTCCAATGCAGGGGATGCAGGTTTGAGCTCTGGTCCGGCAACTAAGATCCTGAATGCTGCTGGGCAACGAAGCCCACAAACGCCACAACTGGAGAGAAGCCTGCGCACCTCAACGAAAGATCCCACGTGCTGCAACTGAGACCCGAGGCAGCCAAAACAAACATGATCATTAGCAAAAATCCGCACCCGAAGGCATCTTTCTGCCTTGAATCAGTGATGATAGAAGCTGACAATTAGCTGGACATTAAAAAAACATCATTTCATCTTTTACTCAGCCCTTAAAAATTTCCCTGTTGAGGGAATTCCCTAGAGGTCCAGTGGTTTAGACTCACCTGGGTTCAAGCCCTGGTCAATCCCACAAGCCATGCGGTGTGCCACTGCCCCCTCCCCCCCACCCCCCAATTTCCTTGTTGATATGGGTTGTGTGATTTTGCATAAAACATGAGAACAGAGGTGCGCGTGTGTAATTTATAAAATTTAAAGTGCACACAGGTTGAGCTGGGAAGCTTTTGCCCTAAAGAATTCATGTCTGTAGCTGTCAAAACAAGCATGCAAACCAAAACCCCGAATCAAACACGGATTGTTGGAAACATTTTAGCTTCTATACAGTATAATCGAGAACTCAGTACGGGGGGTGACTGCAGGCAAATGAAGGCCTAGATGTTTTTTGATTGGTGGGGAGAGCCTGTTGTATAGAGAAGGTGTTTGGTAGAGGGTTTTGTCTGTTTGTTTACTGATTTATTAGAACTGGACTAAGGAGCCCCTCCGCCCTCTGTGTTGTCCCTACTCCTCAGCAGAGTGAGGGTTAGGTGGCCGGAAGACGAGAGCATCTAATACCCAGAAATGTGGGAACAGCTCTGGCTCCCCTGCCGTACATGGGTTGCCGTCCTAAGTGCACAGGACCCTTCCCCCCTTCAAAGCTGGGGCAGGAAGTGGAGACTGGTGTCCCTCCCCACTTCCACCCAGAGCGCGTGCCTGGCTTGGACATGGCGTGTGGAGGTATATGTGTTTGGATGGTTGGTTGGGATTCTGATTGAAAGCTTTCAAGGAGAACAACCTCCCTGAAATTATACACGACATTTGTGTGTAAATGCCTGCACCCCCCCCCCTTTTTTTTCTTTAAAACAGAGAGTCCATAACTTTCACCATATTCCCAGAGAAGCCTGAGACCCGAGGGAGGTTGACAAGAGCTGGGAAACCATCCTTCTGAGCTCAGGCTGGGTTCTGGCCATGGGACCATCACATCACCTCTGCGAGCCTCTGCTTTCCTCTTCTGGATGATGGGACAGTGCTGCTTCCCGCAGGGTTGTTGCCATGGACACACAGTCAGTGATGCCCAGGACCAGCAGCACCAGCCTTTGCTGACCCCATCCTGCCCCCAGGGCTGCGCAGGCCTCCCTGGGTTCCCAGCTACCAGATTCCCCAGCAGCTTTTTTGTTTGTTTGGAATGAGTTCTTGAGGTCTCCTGGAGAAAAGATTCTCAGCTGAGTTCCAGAAAACAAACACGCTCCTCCCCACTTGGAGGTCTCCCAGCTGCTCCTTTGGACGCCCAGCTGAGAAAAAAACGGTGTTAGGAATGTTTATCTCTTGAGGAAGCTGAAGAGCTCCTTTCAGCAGAACAAGGAAAAACCACAGGAGGGGTGCAGGGGGGCTTGCCAAAGCATCCTAGCGTGGCACTATGGGAATATCCATTTCCTTTGTGCTGCCTTGGCCAACAGTGCCTCCAAGGGAGGCTGTCAGCCGGGATGGAGGCTTCAGCTTTCCCAGCCCAGTCTGGTCATTTCACGTCACAGAACACCCTGATGGCTCAGACCAAAGACTCTGGTCTTCAGCTCCAGCTTTCAGCCGCTAGGCAGTGTGAGGGGCCCTCTCCGTGGTCGACGTCTAGGCATGCCTTCCTGTCCATAGGTGCCCTCTTGTGTGAAGAGGCGGGGCTCTCGGTGAGGTTCGTGTTGATCACGTAATGGTTAAGGGCCTCTGTTCTGGAATCACATTGCCCAGGGTTTGAATTCCGACTCCACCACTGAAGAGCTGTGTGGCCTTGGGAAAATTACTCAATCCGTCTGAACCTCAGTTTTCTAATCTGCAGAATGGCAATAACAAGTATTCTCACCATGATGGGTGGTTCTGAGACGTGGATGGGGTCATTGTAATAGTGTGTTCCGCATAGGTAAGTGCAGACACGTGGAAGGGGCAGCTAGTGTTGTTTCAGTTGTCTGATTATAAAATCAGAAAGTGGCAAAACACGAAAAATGTCAAAGAAGAAAATTAAAAGCACTCACTACCCAATGCTCTGGAGGCACTCACTGTGGGCCTGTGGTTAGGTTGCCGTTCAGTCTATTTTCTTTTTTTTTTTTAATTGAAATACAGTTGATTTCCAGTCTGTTTTCTATGCACATGTGCTTCATAGGCTCAGCTCACTGTTAAGTGCGTACAGCTTGCATACGTGTATACATGCTAACTTTTCTTAATTCCAGGCATGGTGTTTCTTAACCCACTTTTTTTAAACTTAAAAATATATCGAGAACGTTTTCTCCAAGTCGTTACATTTTAGCATATTGCATATTTTCCCACTCTTTGATGTTTCTGAAATAAAGATGTGTTACAGAATCAATGTCAAAAGAAACATGCCAGCTATTTCTTCCTTTCTCTTTTTCCCCTGAAAAGGGGGTTATGAAATGGGTGTGACATGTAAGAAATGATGGTGTCTCAGACTCAAAACAGTGGGGCTTACAGAAAAACGCTTCTTAAAAACCACATAGTATTCTTAGGTGCCTTTGCCATAATTAACATAACTGACTTCTAATTTTGGACATTTCAGCTCCTTCCTTTTTTTTTCCCCCTACTATCATGAACACTACTGCCAAAGAAAGCGTATGGTAGGAAGCACAGCCTGGTGGGTTACTGACCCAGCAGGACGGAGGTGGGTGGAAGGGTCAAGGTCACAGCCAGCCTGTGGTGACCTTGTAGGGAGGAAGATGGGAGATAAGTACTGGCCCCCTTCTCCTTCCTTCCTCCCTGCAATCACATGCCAGGGCTTCCTGCTGGTGAGGAAGGGGGCACATTCTTCAGGTCAGTCCCCCCCGGCAGTGTGCATCGGGGCCCCAGATGTGCAGACGTGACGCCCAGCGCGTACCTGCCCTGGTGAACTGAGGCACGCGTTTCAGGCTGGGAGCTTACCTCCCGGGCTTTCCCTTCCCGTGGAACAGAAGGCGCCGAGAGCGGCCCCCGCCAGCGCCAGGCACAGACTGGGGAGCCCACATGCTCCGAGGCAAGAGCAGAGATGCTTTCTCCTTTTCTGGAGTTCCGGCTCATGCCTGTCTTGGGTAGGATGCTATTCTTAAGCGCCTGGCTCTGTGGATCTGTACACGGGAAGGGAGGAGAGGGGATTGACACGTTGCAGGGGTGGGCAAGGGGGCGCTGCCTGCGTGCTGCGGTAACAGTGGGGCTGGGGCTGGCGGGCTGTCACACCCACTGCCGACATTAATCACATCCTACCTTGCCTTCCCCCAGCTCTGACACAGGAGGCCACACCCCACTTCTGGAAAGCTCTGCTCAGACTCTAAGGGTGCTTCTTGGCCATGCTTCCCCTGTTGGGTCCCTCCCCCCACACGGATCCTGCTGATGGCTCTGGAGGCCGGGTGGGCCCTAGGCCACCACGGGAAGCTGATAAAGCACTTTGCACCGCAGGCTCTTTGAGGGGAGGACTCCTGTCCCCGTTGGAATGTTGGTGGTTGGGTGAGGTGGGCTGTGAGGCCCAGCCTGGTCACTTTCAGCCAGGGTTTTGGGGTTGCAAGCAACAGAAGGGGTTGGGGGTGGGGAGTCACTGGAAGGAGATGGGCTAGTTTACAGAATAGAAAGGATAGGTGGACAGCAGATTGCAGGATGGACAGGAGGCCCAGCACCAGGGATGTGGGAGGCGGGAGTAGCAGGCAGCCTGGGGGCAGGTGGTGGGAGCTGCTAGGACCCATTTGCTCCACTTTACAAGCAGCAGAGAGTCAGAGGGGAGGGGCCTTGCCCAGGGTCATGTGGCTTGTTGGAGGCACAGCCAGCCCTGAATGCAGACCTCTGAAATGTGCAGTAGGACCAGCCCAGGTCCCCAGAGAAACCCAGAGCCGGCAAGGCCCTTCCTGCAAAGGGAGCATTTATTCCCAGGCTGCCTCCCCTCCTGGATCCTGACCCCTGGGCGTTGCTTATTCGGGATTGGTGTGCAGGCTGTGCCCCAGGCAGCGGGAGTGGGGCTCAGGCAGGACAGGGTGTGGCTCATTTCTGCCTACCCAGCCAAGCCCCAGACGGGGAGCCTGGCAAACAGGAGCCACTGCGCAGCCACTAACCAGCGGCCGAAATCCTGCTCAGAGTGGCCAGGCCTCGCTTTGCAGAGGCCACAGGAGCACGGCCTCGGCAAGACGCCAGGCCTTGCCTCTCTGACCATCAGCAAGCCCACCCTGTCGGCGTCCACTGCCGTGAGGAGTCCTGCCCTCTGTGCTCCGACCACAGCAGACATCTCACCTGTGTGCCCCCCCCCCCACCCCGCCCCACGTTCCTCCCAACCCTCTAGCTCGGCTTGAAAGAATTCAGGCTCTGCAGTCAGAAAACCACGCCACCTTCACAACTTCCTGGTGTGGATCTTGGGCAAGTTGCAAAGCTTCTCTCCACCTCAGTTTCCTTCTTTGTAATGTGAAGATAAGACCTCCCCTGGAAGGTTGCTGTAAAGATGAGGGGCAAGCGGTGCAAACACCAATGTGTGGCACACAATGGATGCTAGTGGTGATGGCTGTTATTGTCATTCTGAGGCTGAGCAGCTCCCTCAGGGACCCAGCCTGGAGGAATGTTCCAGGCCACAGGGTCGCTCTCCTTTGTGCCGCCTTAATCTGGGTCATCTCTGTAGCACTTCCCAGATACTACCTTGTGCAGTCCTCGTGGCAGAAGGGAACATACCGGCTGCTTAAAACCAAGCCACACAGAAAGCTGCCCGTCATCAATTCTTGCCTTCAAAAGTGGCATATCATACTGGGAATGCTGGCCCCAGGATTCTGGTTAGCCAAGAGCAGAGAAAAATGTGTCATTTGAGAGCACCGGCTAGCGCTTCGTGCTGCTAACTGCTTGAGTCCTGGCCTACCCAAGCATCTTAGTGAGCTTGTATGTTACTCGGGACTCTCTTCCCTGCAGACGACAGATATTCAACCCAAATTTCTAAAGTAAAAATAGTATTTATTGGATCACTAAGTGGAAAAGAGAATCTATAGGTGTGTCTAACTTCAGGTACAGCTGTATCCAGGGGCTCAAATGGTGTTTCTTCTTCTCTTTGTTCTGCTTTCCTCTGTGTGCTGACCTTATTTTGTAGATACCCTCATCTGTTTGACAAAGGGCGATGGTAGCTCTACGTTTCTGTGTCAGGCGGTATACTCCAAACTTGGCCACGTCTACATATGTCCCATCCCGCATGCTCCTTTAAAATGTAATGTCGACACACTTCCATCAGAAGGGAGGGTTTATGTTGCCTCCTCTTGACCTGGAATGCCCTTTGTAACCACCTCAACCAATAGAAAATGGTAGAAATGATGTTAGGTAACTTCCAAGGCTAGGTCTTAAATGGCATACAGCTGCTGCCTGGCCCGTCCTCTTTCCGGACACTTGGAAGCCAGTAGGCATGCTATAAAGAAGCCCAAGCTGGCCTGTGCAGGGAGACGGCCCACATGGAGAGGAACGTAGGCCCCCACCCGACAGCCAGCATCAAACGCCAGCTTTGGAGTCTTCCAGCTGAGGCCCCAGACAGTGTAGAGCAGAAAGGTTATCCACACCATGCCTTGTCTTGGCCCACAGACTCTGTAAGCATAGTACATGTCTGTTTTCTGTCCCTTGGTTTGGGGGTAATTTGTTATTCAGCCATAGCAACTGCAGTATATTCCGTGATCCCCGCAGCTCAAAATGTCAGTTAAGAAACTAGATCTTCATTCTCCCCACGTCCACGTTATCAGTTCTTAGTGAAGGTGCAGATCGATTCAGCGTGGGTGAGTCTCATCTCTACACTGATCATTGTGGCCAGAGGGATGGAAAACTCTGGCTGGTTAGGCTGGACCATCAGTCATGCTCTGGCCTGGTAAAGAGTGAGGACAGAGATGGTCAACCTAGTCAGGACCCCAGCCAGGAAAAGGGGGAAGGAGCTGTTAGACGAAGGGGAACCATTCTGGCCTGTAAAGGCAGGTCCACAGCTGACTTGGGAATTGCTCCACCAATCAAGAACATGTTTGATTTTTTAAGGCATAGGTGATAGGGAGTTGGGAAAAGGAACCCGGAAAAATAACATTCATACTACCATGCATGGGTAGGATTTGGAGAAAACAGGAGAATATCAAGATATGCAGGCAACTCCTGCCTGAGTTACCCTTGTCTGTGTGAGGAACTCCTATTCTGTCCCCAGCATTGTGCTGGGTCTTTTATATACATTCCCACTTAATGAGCCTGCACTCTTGGAGGGAGGCACTGAGCCTCCAGGGCAGTGCCTGGCACGTAACAGTGTGTTTTCATTAGGATTACATCTTGGCTGCTGTAACAAAGGCCAAAATAACAGTGGTTTAAATAAAATGGGAGTTTCTTTCTCTCTCAATTGCCCGAGATTAAGCAATTCAGGTCCATGTGGCAATTCTAGCTGCTCTTGTAAATATAAGATCTTGTTGTTCTGCCAACCCCAATATGTGGCTTCCATCTTCAGATCTAAGATGGCTGCTCCAGCTCCTGCCAGCACGTCTACATTCCAGCCAGGGCCAAGAGGGAAAAGGAAATTAAGGGTGCCCCTTCCTCCTTGTAAGGACTGGCCCAGAAGTGTTAGCCCTGTCTTCTGCTTACATCCCATTGGCCAGAACTTAGTCACTTGGCCATGTCTGGCTGCAAGGGATCCTGGGAAGTGTAGTTTCTAGCGAGCCACCATGTGCCCACTGAAACTCAAGGGTTGTATTGCTAAAGAAAGAAGGGGTGGGACTTCCCTGGTGGTCCAGTGTTAAAGAATCCCCCTTGCAATGCAGGGGACACCAATTTGATTCCAGGTCGGGGAACTAAGATCCTACCTGCCGCAGGGCAACTAAACCCACATGCCACAACTACTGAGCTCGTGCACCTAACTAGAGAGCCCGTGTGCCACAATGAAAGGTCCCACATGCCACTACGAAGATCCTGCATGCCGCAACTAAGAACTGATGCAGCCAAAAAAAATAAATAAATTTACAATAAATAAATAAATAAAATGTTAGAAAAAGAAAAGAAAAGAAAGAAGGGGAGAGTGGGTATTGGGTGATACCCAGCAGTCTTGGCCTAAGAAACTCAAAGCAGTGAAGTGTTTTCTTTCATCCTCATGACGAGAGGCAGTGTGTACAGTGATTAAGAGCTCAGGCCCCCGAGCAAGCTTCAGAGGGTTTTATCTGGGTTCTACCTTTTAATAGCTGTGTGATCTTAGCCTCAATTTTCTTACCCATAAAACAGGGGTGATGATAATACTATATTTCATTGATTCTAAGATTCACATGTTAGGATGTGTTTACAAGTAACAACAGTTTTTTTCTTTTTTTGGCTGCACTGCAGGCTTGCAGGATCTTAGTTCCCCATCCAGGGATGGAACCCATGCCCCCTGCAGTGGAAGCACAGAGCCCTAACCACTGGACCACCAGGGAATTCCCAGTTTTTTTTTCATTCTTAATAGCATATAACATATTGGTCTATCTTACAACTAATAGTGTCTAATATTCAATGAAATATTGTTTTGAGGGTAAAATATGGAATATACATATTCTATTGATTAAAAGAATTATCTATAGAATGTATATATTGATGTTTTCCACTTGAATAGTTCCAGAATCATAGTATGAACTCAATAAATGCCAGAACCTTCGGGGGGTAGAAGGAAGTGGCTCGTTCAGCTGGGGCTAAAATAATACCCAGGGCTCAGAGAGTATAAACCACCCAGCTGTAGTCAAGGCAAGAGACAGGCTGGTCCTTCCTCCATCCCATGCAACACTGATTTTAAAATCAATTTAGCAACTGTTGGCTGGATGGTGGAGATGGGGGTTATGTGGCAAGGGGTGGGGACCAGCTCACTTGCTGTCTCAGCTCTGGATGCTATAATGAAATACCATGAACCATGGGGCGGGGCGACAGGCTTATAAACAGCAAAAATGTACTCACAGTTCTGGAGGCTGGAGTCCAAGATCAGGGGGCAGCATGGTCGGCTTCTGGTGAGAGCCCTCTTCCAGGATGTGGATGGCCAACTTCTGCTTGTATCCTGCCGTGGCAGAGAGCAGAGAGCCGGGGCGGCCTTGATTCCATGCGTGGGGGCTCCACCCTGAAGGCTTCCTCTCATCCTAATCACCTCTCGAAGGCTCCACCTCCTAATACCATCACATCAGGCGTGGAGATTCAACATATGAATGTTGGGCAGGACACAAACATTCAGTCCTTGACACCTTCTCAGTTTTCCTTCATAAGCCCTGGGGCTGCGATAACAAACTACCACAAACTGGAGGGCTTAAAGCAGTGGAAATGTATTCTCTCACCATCCTGGAAGCAGGAAGTCTGCAGTCCAGGTGTGGGCAGGGCTGTGCTCCCTCCAAGACTCGAGGGGAGGGTCCTTCCTGCCTCTTCCCCACCCTCTGCCCCCATTGCTACCTAGCCTCCCCCTCTGTGTCTCTCTGGATCCTGTCCTCTCTTTACAAGATGAGGGCCCACCCTCATCCTAGATGACCTCCTCATAACCTACCTGTATACCTGCAAAGACTCTGTTCTTTGCAGGTAAGGGCGTGTTCTGAGGTTTGCGGAGGATGTGACTCTTTGTGGGGCACTGTTCAACGCAGAACAGCCCTCACTGCAGCCTGTTCCCTGTCTGGCTTTGCTTGATTCTGCTCTCTGTCTCTCTCTTTTTTTTTTTATAACCGTTTTTCACTCTCTGGCACATCTGTCAGTTCAGCGTGGCATCCCTGATTCCGACCGTTTTGAACATTCTGTTCCACTCAGATGGGGAAGGCGGCGCCCCAACCGTCTGCTAGCTGCCGTTCAAATATAATAAATTAGAGAAGATGAGGGAAGATGAGCCCGGGGAGAGATAATTAACAGGAAGGAATGTCACATGGCGTGAACTCACTCAAGCACATCAAAATTTGTTAGCAGAGATTTCCTGAGAGCTCCAGTTATTTTTCCCTGTTCAGTAAAACATTCTAGGTAAGCACTGAACTTGTCAAAACACAAAGAGATGGCATGAGAAAGATTTTTAGTTTGGGGTAGCGGCTTTTCACTTTTTTTTTTTTTTTTGAGGTGAAAAGGAAATAAGCAAGGCAAGTGTTCTGAGTGTTCCAAACCAGGTGATTTTTCTACCGGGGTCAGAAGGCAGCCTCTTAAGAGTCCAAAGGGCCAGCTCACTGAAATCAGCCTCTGGCTGCACTTGGGCCATGGTGGTGCAATGATGCTTTTGGGATTGTTCAAAATGCACCATGCACTTGGTTTTATTAGGATTATGGAAAACGTTTTCTGAAGTCACATTTAATTATTTGAAATCTGGAAGGGATCTGAAGAAATGACGTAGCTCAGTGGTCCCAGACCTATATCAGCCCTAATTCACACCTTTTAAAGAATATAACAAATATTTTGTAATGCTCCTTTTCTTATTCTGAAATGAAATTTGTAGAAATCGTAAGCTACCTACACACAAATTGCAAAAAACAACAACAACAACAACAACAATGTGATGCCCTAACTGTAACATGAAGGGAAAGTCATTTAAAGTAAAAGTGTGGATTTCAAAAGGTAGATGTTCGGGTCTGAGCATCACGGATGACACAGTGAAGTGGCAGACGCTTGCACCCAGAGAGGGAAAATCATGGTGACGTAGGTGTGTCACAGGGCGGCTCGGACACCAGGAAGGCATGACCACTGGTGATAGGATTTTCCAAAATGGTGAACAACTCTTAGTCAAGCTCTGAACAGAAGTGACCATCTGCCTTTGACCACATGGTAGTTGCCTTCCTAGGATATCCAGTGTCTATGCTGGCTCTGCAAAGGACAAACAGAAGATGGAGCTTAAAAGAAAAAAAAAGAGGACGGAGTTCTAGACCCACAAATTACAAGAGGGCTTTTCATTTACATAAGGTCTAGTGGGACATTGCGAAGTGGAGGGGTGGGGGGAATTCTTCATTTGCGGGGTGGGGGGGGGGACAGATTGTCCCCGTCATGGAATGCCCGCAGATTTCCAGAACACCCCCTAGGGGGCAGCACTGCCCCTGTGGAGGACCCCAGATCTTCGGGGCCCCTCAATTTTTAAGGTAAACAGAATGAGGCTGAGAGATGCAAGGGCCTTACATGCGTCACACAACTGTGAAGCCACAGAACTGAGCACTGGGCGGGGGCAAGGGTGATGCACGAGCATGGGGACCCTATCTCCTTAGCCCCGGGCAGCCTGCCATCCCCGCACCGGGTCTTTCCTGCTGAGGAGCAGTGGGGCCTGGAAAACAGAAGCTTCTAGGCTAAGTAGCCCTACGAGCTGCAGAGTCACCTGACCTTGCGTCCTGGAGGGAGGAAAGGGAAGCCTCCTGTCACCTGGACCAGCAGGGGGCTTAGAGCACGTGCTTTGGCGTCAGATGGACCCACGTCCAAGTCCTGGTTCTGCCGCCACCTGACTGTGCGCTCTCAGCCAGTTGCTCAATTTCTCTCTGAGCCTCAGTTTTCTCATCTGTAAAACGGGGTTAATTATATGACCCCATTATTGGGTGGTTGAGAGTAGTTACTGAGAAAGATGCATGTAAAGTGCTCACTTAGCACAGTACCTGGTGACATGAAAAGTCCTGTTCAGCAATGATGAGACATTTGTATGAAGGCTGCAGCCTGAGGGAGAGGGGAGCAAAGAAAATCCCTTTTCAATTAATTCTCCATTTTTTGTTTTGTTTTATTTTACAATTCAGTGCATTTTCGGATATTCACAAAGTTAGGCAACCGTCATCACTACCTAGTTCCAGAACATTTTTATCACCCCCCAAAATAAGCCCTTACCCGTTAGTGGTCAGCCCCCCCCCCCCCCCATTCCCTCTTCCCTTCAGGCCCTGGCAACCCTGTCAGTGTTGATGTGCCCGTTCTGGATATTCATGTAAATGGAATGATATAGTATGTGGTCCTCTACAACTAGCTTCTTTCCCTTAGCGTGACATTTCCAAGGCTCATCTGTACTGTAGCACATAGCAGGGCTTCATTCCTTTTGATGGCTGAATAATATTCCATTGTTTGGATGGACCACTTATTCATTTATTTATTCATTTATCCATTGTTTACTTATTCATTTATCCATTGATGGACATTTGTTTTTTTTCCCACTTTTTGGCCATTATGAGCAATGCTGCACTTTTAGGGCAGCAACCAGCCTGTGGCCCATTGTAGGTGCTGAATGAGAGCTAGTAGAATGTATTCTGCATCTGGGCCTTGTTTTGGATGAAAGGACGTGAACAAGAGAGCCTGGGTTGGGATTCTGATTCCATGTAGGTCACCAAACGCCTTAGCCTACCTGAATTTCAGTCTCATCACTACGCAAGTGGATGGTCGTGAGGAATCAGGATAGAGTTTGTAACCTGCTCTCGTCGTCTCAGCCAGCCCTTTTGATGCCGGAATTAACAGGATCTAGCAGGGTCTAATCTGGGCTGCATGGGAGCAGGCTCAAGCTGGCTTGTGAGAACCTGCTGTGCGAGTCTCCTCCCAGCTCTGTAGGCAGTGACATCACATTGGTAGCTTGAAATCAACCGAAGTGGGAATATTTACACCCTGGAAATCAGCAGACCTTCAAATCAGGGTTTCCCGTGATCCAAGAGCCTGCTAGTAACATCAACCAGCACACCACAGGTTCTAGTACTTTCTGTCAAGCTGGCCTGGGTGGCAACAGGCCAGTGAGATCAGGAGAGGGTCAGGCGGGACAGTCAGGGCTTACCCCCTTAGGTGCTGGAGCCGATGTGGTTTTCTGCACTTCGGCCCAGTCTGCTCCTGCAGGGTGGCCACCCACTATACAGGTTGAGAACTCCACATCCTCACTCATCCCCCAAATTTCCCTGGAGCCCAGTGTAGCCAACAGGACCTGGGGGAAGGTCTGCTGAGTGTGTGGGGTGTACTTCTGGGGTAAGCTTTCCTCCCCAGTAAAAAGGAATGCAAAACCTAATTGAGAAATGAAGATCTAAACGTACATTTTTCCAAACAGACATCCAGATGGCCAGCAGGCACGTGAGAAGATGCTCAACATCGCTAATTATTAGAGAAACGCAAATCAAAACTGCGATGAAGTACCACCTCACACTGGTCAGAATGGCCATCAGCAAAAAGTCTGCAAATAACAAATGCCGGGGGACTTCTCTGGTGGCACAGTGGTTAAGAATCTGCCTGCCAATGCAGGGGACATGGGTTTGATCCCTGATCTGGGAGAAGCCCACAGGGCGCGGAGCAACTAAGCCCAAGAGCCACAACTACTGAGCCTGTGCTCTAGAGCCCACGAGCCACAACTACTGAAGCCCATGTGCTCTAGGGTCCATGCCCTGCAACAAGAGAAGCCACCACAATGAGAAGCCCACACACCACAATGAAGAGTAGCCCCTGCTCACCACAACTAGATAAAGCCTGTGCACAGCAACAAAGGCCCAACACAGCCAATACATAAATAAATAAATAAATAAAATTTTTAAAAAATAGCAAATGCTAGAGAGGCTGTGGAGAAAAGGGAACCCTCGTACACTGTTGTGGGAATGTAAATTGGTAGAGCCACTATGGAGAACAGTATGGAGGTTCCTTAAAAAACTAAAAATAGAACTACCATATGATCCAGCAACCTCACTTCTGGGCATCTACCAGGAGGAAACTCTAATTGAGAGAGACATGTGCACCCCAGTGTTTATAGCAGCATTATTTACAATAGCCAAGACTTGGAAGCAAACTAAGTGTCCATCAGCAGATGAATGGCTAAAGAAGATGTGGTATAAATACACACACACACACACACACACACACACACACACACACAATGGAATACTGCTCAGTCATAAAAAAGTGAAATAATGCCATTTGCAGCAACATGGATGGACCTAGGGATTATCATACTAAGTCAGTCAGACAGAGAAAGACAACTATTATATGCTATCACTTATATGTGGAATCTAAAAAATAATACAAGTCAACTTATTTACAAAACAGAAGCAGACTCACAGACATAGAAAACAAACGTATGGTTACCAAAAGAGAAGGAAGAGGGGGACGGATAAATTAGGAGTTTGGAATTAACATACACATACTATCCTATGTAAAATAGATAAACAACAAGGATTTACTGTATAGCACAGAGAACTATATTCGATACCTTGTGATCACCTATAACGGAAAAGAATCTGAAGCTGTACACCTGCAACTAACACAGTATTGTAACTCAACTATAGTTAATTTTTTTTAAAAAAGTGATGCAAAGTATGAGCTGTCCCTCTTCCTGGGAGCTTTCATGTCCACATGCAGATAACTGGAACTACAGCAGTGACTGTGTAAAACCAGGCCAGTGTGCTCAGGGTGGGGGGAAGCAGGGAGTGTGGTTCCCAGCGGCATCACTGTGCTCCTGGACCAGCCCTGGGACGGCCTGCCTTTGGACTGCTCACAAGCGGTGGTGAAAATGCTTTGTTGTTTAAACCGTTTTTAGTCTCATGTTCTACTACCTGCAGTCCGAACCATCCTGATGCAGATGCCCACATAGGAAAAGGCTGGAGTTCCAAAGAGATAAGAGGGCAAGTTCAGAGTGGTCAGCCTAAGATTTAGAAGGTAGGAACCTAGGATTGGCCAGGTAAGGATTTTTCCAACTCAAGGAGAGGCAGAGAAATGGAAAAATTCTCAGAAAAAAATATAATTGACTAAAACTGACCCCAAAGGAAATAGGAAGTCTGAACAGTTCTACAACCAATAAGGAAAATGAACAGTAATGAAAAATCTTCCCACAAAGAAAACACCAGTCCCAATGAGTTTTACAGATGAGTTCTACCAAACATTCATTAATTTATGTATTTATGTATTTATTTATTTTAATTTTTTGGCTGCATTGGGTCTTCGTTGCTGTGAGCGGGGTTTCTTTAGTTGTGGCAAGCGGGGGCTGCTCTTCGTTGCAGTGTGTGGGCTTCTCATTGTGGTGGTGTCTCCTGTTGCGGAGCACAGGCTTTAGGTGCACGAACTTCAGTAGATGCAGCTCTCGGGCACTAGAGCACAGGCTCAGTAGTTGTGGCACATGGGCTTAGTTGCTCCTTGGCATGTGGGATCTTCCAGGACCAGGGATCAAACTTGTGTTCCCTGCATTGTCAGGTGGATTCTTAATCATTGTGCCACCAGGGACGTCCTCTACCAAACATTTAAAGTCTGTCATTCTAAGGACTTCCTAGGTGGCGCAGTGGTTAAGAATCCGCCTGCCAACTATTTGCAATAGCCAGGACATGGAAGCAACCTAAATGTCCATCAACAGATAAATGGATAAAGAAGGTGTGGTACATATATACAATGGATTATTACTCAGCTGTAAAAAGGAACAAAATTGGGACATTTGTGGAGACGTGGATGGCCCTAGAGACCATCACACAGAGTGAAGTGAGTCAGAAAGAGAAAAACAAATATCGTATGTTAACATATATATGTTGAATATAGAAAAATGGTACAAATCAACCGGTTTGCAAGGCAGAAATAGAGACACAGATGTAGAGAACAAACATATGGACACCAAGTGGGGAAAGCAGGGAGGGTTGGGGGGGAATGAGTTGGGAGATTGAGATTGCCATATATACATTACTAATAAGAAAAAAATATCAAATTGTACACTTTAAGTACATGCAGTTTATTGTACGTCAGTTGTATCCCAATAAAAGTTTTTAAAGGAAAAAAATAAAAAAGAATCCACCTGCCAATGCAGGGGACACAGCTTCGACCCTGCTCTGGGAAGATCCCACATGCCGCAGAGCAACTAAGCAACTAAGCTCATGCACCACAAGTATTGAGCCCATGTACTACAACTACCGAAGCCCACATGCCTAGAGCCCGTGCTCCACAACAAAAGAAGCCATTGTAATGTGGAGCCTGCACACCACAACGAAGAGTAGCCCCCGCTTGCCGCAACAAGAGAAAGGCCGTGTGCAGCAATGCAGCCAATAAACAAATTAAATAAATAAATAATAAAGTCTATCATTCTTGGGGCTTCCCTGGTGGCACAGTAGTTAAGAATCTGCCTGCAAATGCAGGGGACACAGGTTCGAGCCCTGGTCCAGGAAGATCCCACACGCCACGGAGCAGCTAAGCCCGTGTGCCGCAACTACTGAAGCCCGCACACCTAGAGCCCATGCTGCACAACAAAGGAAGCCACTGCAATGAGAAGCCCATGCACCTCAGTGAAGAGTAGCCCCTACTGTCCGCAACTAGAGAAAGCCCGTGCGTAGCAACGAAGACCCAATGCAGCCAATAAATGAATAAATAAATAAATAAAATAATAAAGTCTATCATTCTTGTCTCACAAAACTCTCCCAAGGAATACAAAAGGAAGGAATATTTCCAGACTCGTTCTGTAAGGCCAGTATAATCTTGATGCCAAAACCTGACGAGTAGTGTGAGAACAGAAAGTTATAGGTCAAAATCACCCATGAAAATAGACACAATATTAGCAAACCCAATCTTCAGTATATAAAAAAATAACATATCATGACAAATGTAAATTTATGCCAGGAGTGTAAGAGTGCTGCAGTGTTAGAAACTCTATAAATGTCACTCGTCACCTTAACAGATTAAAGGAGGAAAACCACTGACCGTTCACACAGACGCAGAAAGAGCAAAATTGGCTAAAACTCAACATCCTTTTATTATAACAAAGTCTTGGAAGATGAAGAGCCAAATTAAAATTTCTTAATACCTGAAGCCCATCTACGAAAACGCTACAGTAAATATCATTCCTAATGGTGCACGTTCAAAGTGGTGTCTTTAACATCAAGAATAAGCAAGAACGGCTCTCTTTGTTTCTGTTTAACATTGTATTAGAGGAGCTACCAGCATAGGAAAATAGGAAAAGTAATATTTATCAGGGTTGCAAGGGAAGAAACAAACCTGTCATTGACTCTCAGATGATATGACTACATTGAAAACCTTGAATCTACAGAAAAACCGATTAGGAGTGAGAAGAGAGTTTAGCTAGGTATTGTCCAGTCATTAAAAATTCAAGTCTAAGAGCCCAGGGAACAAACAAAGCAGCAGGAAGCATGACAGGCGAAAGGTACGGGGTTCTACCTGCAAGAGCTGAGCCCATCACAGAGCCGCTGGTCCCCAGAAGAAGTTCTGCCCGAGGTCAGAGCTGGTTCAGGAATGTGGGTGGGTCTGAGCCTGGGTGTAGCTCTGTGGTTCCAGTTGGTTGGAGAGGAGACACGGAAGGGTGGGGAGCGGGTCTGTTCCATGGTTGGTGCTGGCTATGGGTGCCTCTGGCATGGCTCTTCTCTGCTCCACGTGGCCTCACCCTCTGTGGACAGGTTGGACATCTTTTCTGTGGCTGGAGGATGAGAATGGACATGGCAGGGTCTCCCGGGACTGAGGTCAGAAGTCACACAGCATCGCCACCGCATCTCAGCTCCAAACTGAGAATCACTGTCTCCCCACCCATATCGTCTCCTTTAATAATTTACCCCCCACATCTGCAGTTTTTCGCTGTGTACAGTTTCCTACTGCTGTGTCACAAATTAGCACAAACTTGTTGACTTGAAACAACACAAATTTATCATCTGAGGTCAGAAATCTAAAATAGTCTGCAGGCTACATTCCTTCTGGAGGCTCTAGAACCAAACCCATCCACTTCTTTTTCCAGCCTCTAGAGGTTCTGGGTTCCCTGCCTCGGAGTGCCTCCTCCGTCTTCAAGGCCAGGGGCCCGGCATCTTCTCTCCTCTCTGACCTCCTGCCTCCCTCCTTGCTAGGACACTGGGATTGCATATAGGGCCCACCCAGATACTCCAGGGTAATGTCCTCCTCTCAGCATCCTTAACTTAATCGCATCTGCAGAGTTTCTTTTGCCAAGTAAGGTCTACAGCTTCCGAGGACTAGGACAAGGAGATCACTGGGGGCCATTGTCCTGTCTACCAAACTCTCACCCTTTCTTTCTCATCTGGTAGTTTCCAGACTTTTTCAAACATATTCCAATACAAGTTAAAAAAAAAAAAAAAAAAAAGCATGGCCTGACATATGTAATTAAAGGCCAAGCATCTGGATTCAGGTCCCGGCCCCACCTCCAGGCTGCTCTGCCTCGTCCAGACTCCTTAACCTCCCCGCACCTCCGCATCCTCACTGCACAAGGGGGTGGTCGTTTCCTGTGGCGGCCTCAGCAGACAGGCACAGACCTGGTGGTTTAAACCACAGACATTGCCTGATGGTTCTGGAGGCCAGAGGCCTGAGATCAAGGTTCTAGTGATGTGGTGTCTGGAGAGGACTCTCTTTCTGGCTTGCAGACAGCCGCCTTCTCGCTGTGTCCTCACGCGGAGGGGAGAGGCCAGCTAATCCTACAGGATCTCACTAATCCAACACGATCAGGGCCCACCCTTAGGACCTCATTTCCTCTTTATTACTTCGTTGCTCCAAATGCAGCTGTGCTTGCGGTCAGGACATCAGCCTGTGAATTTGGTGGTGGTGGGGGAGGGAGGGGATGACACACAGTGCAGGCTGCAGCAGGAGGTAGTGGTACCTTGCAGAGCTGTGGGGAGGAGGTGGAGGAATACCCGTAAAGGCCTTGGAGCAGCTGTGGCACACGGGCAGTGCGAGGGCCAGGTGTTATCACGACTATTTATGAAGCACGCAGCTGCACTCTGCCCTCACCATTTAATGCACATCATCAAACACAGAAGAGAAACTTTTTAAAAAAGGAGAGGAATTGACATTGAAATGGTAATCGTTTCTTCCCACGCTTCCAATGGGTCCTCTTGCATAAATATGCCTTGCACTGCCCAGTGTCTGCGTTTTCCAAACATAATCTTGGTGTTTGGGAAACTGCTCTAGTCACTGTGGGAAAACACTGAAGACCCACTTACAGCCCTCCTAGCACAGGCTCCCAAGTCAAGGTCACCCCACCTGGGGAACCTGACACCGTGGCTGACGACATGGAGTTCTTATATTTGCAAGGTCAAAGTCACCACACCAACACCCACACTCCCCACCCTGCAGCTCCCGTCTTCTTCCCTTGAGACGAAAAGCCATTTCTTCTGGTTGAGACTCTGTGTCACACCCAGGCCACCACTCTGTTGAAGTGGGGATGCCTTTTGACCTTCACCACCGATGCCCGCCTCTCCCCACCGTTAGCACAGTGTTGAGGCCCAGTTGCATGAGATCTGGATTCATTGAGAAATGTGAAAAACATACTTCCCAGCTCCTTCTCATACATTTTCCCTCCTTTTTCTCAATTGCCCACGAGGTGGACAGCAGCTGGGCTGAGGGTCAGGGAAGCTGCCCCCTGCGGGCTACTTCGTGGAGAATCTGAAACTCCCACCATCCTCTGGTCAGGAAAACAAATTCGTGGGATTCCCAGGAGCTGATGCAACCTCAGAGGAAAACACTCCTGTATCTGGTTTGCATTTCCGTTGCCTCTTTGGTTGGGGGTGGTTCCCACGTCCTCTAACCTTGGCAGCACTAGGATTAGAAGAGAAGGTTCCTGCCTCCCTTCCTGGCTCCCTTCCTTCCTCCCGCCTTGTCTCTTCTTTCTCCCTCCCGTTTTCTCCACTCATCTATGGTTTGGTTTTGTTTTTGTTTTGTTCTGTTTTGCTCTGGGTCTGTGTTGCAGCTCATGGGCTCCAGAGTGTGTGTCCACTCATCTGGTTTTTTGTTTTTGTTTTTGTTTTAATAAATTTATTTATTTATTGGCTGCATTGGGTCTTTGTTGCTGCACACGGGCTTTCTCTAGTTGTGTCAAGCGGGGGCTACTCTTCATTGTGGTGTGTGGGCTCCTCATTGCGGTGGCTTCTCTGTTGTGGAGCACGGGCTCTAGGCGTGTGGGCTTCAGTAGTTGTGGCACATGGGCTCAATAGTTGTGGCTCACGGGCTTAGTTGCTCCATGGCATGTGGGATCTTCCTGGACCAGGGATTGAACCCGTGTCCCCTGCATTGGCAGGGGGATTCTAAACCACTGCGCCACCAGGGAAGCCCCCACTCATCTGTTTTTAACTGAAAAATTAATGTATGCAGGTGATGAAACTAAACCCAAACCCTACAGAAAAGTGTGCGATGAAAGTAAGTCTCCCTCCAGCCCAACCTCTTCAGGGCACCAGGGCCACCTTCGCAGAGCTAAGCAAGGTCGTCTGGTTCTTGTGTGTGTTCTCACAAATAGCCTCTCTCCGTGTCCGTGTGTTTGTGCACAGGTGTGTGTGTGTGTCCCGTGTGCATGTGTGCAGCACATCCGACATTTCCTACAGGAGCAGGAGTGGCCAAGCACCCTGCTCTTTCGCATCACTATCTTGGAACTGTTGCGCGTCGGCTCAGACAACCTGGCGCTTCTTTCTGTCTGACTCGTTGTTGGTCTGGGGTGCCAGCTGTATCCACGCAGCCTCCCGCCCAGGAGACGTCAGTCCTGGTCTTCACTGTAGCAAACACAGCCGCGTGCAGCGTGGTTCCTTGCACACCTGTGCAACATGCCTCGGCACACACAAGCCGGGCATTGCTTGGAGAGAACCCTTAGAGGCAGGACGGCTGCACAGAGGGACCCGCCCCATCGGTGCTGAGAGTTGTCACTCCACTGCCTTCCAAAGGGGCTGCCCCACTCCCCCGCCTGCCCACCACGTGTCAGAGCAATGCCCTGCTCTTCTCCTGACACCGTGTGGCAAGCCACTTGCCGGGGCCCTGCAGCCCTCCCACCAGGGAACTCACCCTCATCAGAGAGCAAAAGCATCCATTGGCTTGATTTTCAAATGACTTCACCACAAATCACCTCCTTCACCCTTGGCTGGGAAATGTGAGCCTTCCCTGGAAACGCAAAGAGGTGTCCTCAGGACACAGACAGAATCGCTGCCTGCACCAGGGGAACCAGAAAGACTGGGATCCGGATCCTCAGACCCCAGCCCTTCCGTCCTGCCACAGCTCACCCAGAAGGCCAAGACGTGAAATAGGCACCGTCCTCACCAGCACAGAAACAGCCCCTCTGCACCCTCCTCAGGCTCCAAGGCACCAGAAGGGACTTTAACCCCCACCTGCCCGCCTACCCCCAGCCCAGCGTAGCCAGCTCGGGTACACGCATCTCAGATTCACAGAGATGGAACACTCCCAGGTATGTCCTCCGAATCAGAAACGGCTGCAGAGTCTGGGGAGGCCGCCCTTGCCACTGGATGGAGTTGGGCTTTAGACAGACCTCATTTCCCCAAGTGCCACACGTCCTGTGGACGGTGGCCTGGCCCGCTGGCCACCACGAACCACCCTGTGGAGCCGACCCTTCCCTAGCCCAGCGACTCATCTAGAAATTATTTATAGACCCGAACTCCACAGAAACCATTGTGTCGCGGTTGCTGTGGCAACAGGATGTGGAGCGAGCACGGGGCCTGCAGGGGGGCCGAGGCGAAGGCGGTCGATATCGACCCGGAGCCCGGCTCACACGCACCTCGGGGGTCCCCCGGGAATGGAAAGAGGCTTTCCGTCGCGCCTCCCGTGGGGGCTGGCTGGTGTCCCGGAAGCCGCACCACCTGGGTGTGGAGCGGCCGGCTGTCTGTCGGGTTTTGTTCAGACCTCTTGATGAAATCGCCCAGAATGACGTCCCCACACCTGGCTGAGCCGCGATCAGCCCGGGAGCCCCTCAGGACCCCGGTTCCTCGCCCCAGACCAGCAGTGTCAGGCTCCCTGGAGAGCGGGCCCAGGAACTGTGTTTAATTTTCTGGATGGGTGGAATCAGTGGTCTAAACTTGCGGAGGGCTTGCGCATTCCAGCACCCTCAGGACCTTCTTTTGTTATTTCATGCATTTCCTTCTTGATGGAGATGCGAGCACATATAATACACGTGGTTATCCTTCTCTTTCAAAATACAAGGGTACCACATCCACTGCTAACAGTCTGTTCTCTTCTTTTTTTCATTCTAAATTCAAGTTCTGTTTTTAATTGAAGTACAGTTGATGTACAATATCATGTTAGTTTCAGAGGTACAGCACCATGATTTAGTTTTGTATATATACACACATATATCTGTATTCCCTTTCAGATTCTTTTCCCTACTAGGTTATCACGAAATACTGAGTAGAGTCCCCTGTGCTGTACAGTAGGTCCTTGTGGGTTATCTCTTTTATGTATAGCGGTGTGTGTACTCAACAGTCGATTCTAAAGGTGTCCCCCGAGCAGTAGCTGCTGCTTTTTCCAGCCGTAGCTGTGCCGTTTCCTTTGTGTGGATGTCTAAGGAATCCCTTAGCCAGATCTGTTTCCTGGGACAGGTCGCCCAGAAGCAGAACCTACCTTGAAAATTTGTTTTCAAGTGACCATTAGGGAGTGAGGGAAGATGGCCAGGAGGGATGGAGGCCATGCAAGGACGCCCAGGGAGCAGGTTTTCACACTCTCGCCCAAGCCCACCGTCTGGGTGAAGGGCTGCCTGGAGTGATGTAGATCGCATGCATCTCACTTATGAGGGCATGTGACCTGCAAGGGCCACGGCCGTGCTCCAGATGGAGCGCAGGTGCTGGCTGCTGCAGGTGTGGACGCACCCAGACTCAGGGTGCACGGAAACGGTAGTAAGGGCTCCTGAGCTCCCGGACAAGTCCTGATGGTATCCGCCCCCTACTGAAACTGAAGCTGCTTCTGTTGTCTGTGGTTCACACTGGCAGCTTCTCAGCAGCTGGAAAGCACGATGCAAAGGCACTTCCCTGGCTTAGGGACCATAAATGACCAAGTCATCGTCTGTTTACGGAGCACCTCCATGAACCAGAGAGTGTGAGAGGTCCCGGAGGCCTGGCGCCCAGCGGGAGCGTCAGGCCCGTGGGCACCGTTCCCGTCCCTGGGGTGGCCCTGCGTTCCCACCACAGATTCTCAGGACAAAGCTCCCTGCTACACCGCCCAGCCTTGGTGTGTGCTGAGTCCTGCTGTCGAGATCACGCTGGTCCTCAGATCATCTGACTTATGTGTTTATGGATTCAGCATAAAATATGCCCATTGGTAATAACTTGGTGATTGATTCTGACATTTGATACTAAAGTCGAAGGCCTTGGAGATGAATAGAATCCTTGTAAGCGCTGGCAGAAATCGCATTACCCGAGGTCTCTTAATGGCCTTGTAATCGCTTGCTGCTTCTGCCCACCTAGGCCTGCCTCGCATGGCCCGTACATCACCCTGCAGATGAAGGCTGGAGCTCCTGCAGGGGCCGTGTGGTCCTGCGTGAGCCGCGTGCTTCCCAGACCAGAGGCATGTCTGTAGGAAGTTCCTCATAAGGATTTCTGACTCTTCCTTGGCCGCCCGTTCATACCATGTTCCCAGTCCCGCGTGGATCTCACCGTTGGTAGGAAGGGACCCTCGTGGTCTTCTCCCAAGTGAGTCTTCAAGCCCACAGGCCAGGTGGGGCCTGAGCCTGTCCATGAGATGTCTGTGTAAACCAGAAAAAAGGCACCCCTACCGGGACTAAGTTTAGGAAGGCACAGCCTTCTGGATGGAGGAATTTTAAAGGGCACCCTGTGATTATAGGGACTCAGTCCTTCTGGGCTGCCCGTACACCCGAGCAGCTTACCGTATTAATTAGGGTACTGATTCCGGTGCTCTAGCAAAGACAACCAAAATAGCAGGCCCAGAGGTGTCTCTGTCTCTCTCATGTCAATGTCAAGCTGACTTGTCGCAGGCACCTTCTCACCTGTGGCCCGCTGTGCTGTGGTGCTGCCTTTCTCTGGGTGCAGGTCGCCCCCCCCACCCCGGGGCAGACCTGCAGGAGGAGGGTCCTGGGGGGCGCTGCCTGGCAGTGGGAGACCCTAGCTGTGATGCAGCCTCCACAGGCCTCACCCCACGGGGAGTTCCGCAGCTGAGTGGCCCTTCAGGGATGTCCCAAGCAAGGCGAGGGGCTGGGCCTTTGTGGCCCCTCGTGGACCAGAGCAGGTGTGGCTCCAGGCAGGGCAGCTGTCTTCAGCCACAGGTATTTCTGGAAAGGCCTGTGTCCCAGCAGAGGGGGACAAGCTCTCCGGTCCAGAAGGGTGGTCCGGCTGGCGGCCACACAGTCACTCAGGCACACAGCGCCTACCCGGCCGGCTCACCAGGGCTGTGTTCCAGCAGGAAGGGAGGGAGGGAGGGCGCACCCTGGTCTTCAAGGACACAGTTCAGAAGCTGCACATACACCTCACCTCCTTGCAGATCCCAGGCCAGAAGTCGGTCACGTGGCTGCATCCCCTGCTGGGCAGTGCAGTGTTGACAGTGGACAGTCACGTGCCTGTGGAAGCCTGAGGTCTCCCTGCACGAGGGATGGGCAGAGGGTAGTCCTGGCATGGACGTGCCCACTTGAGCTCAGTGCATCCCTGAGCCAGCAAAGGGAGGGGGGGAGCGGGTGAAGGGGCTGGCAGCCCGCTGCACGTGGGAAGAGGGGGTGTCTCCTCATGGCTCAGGAGGGCTCAGAGGGATCACGTGTGTGTTAGTTTCCTGCACTGCATAATAGATTGTCACAAACTTAACAGCTGAAAACAAGCCCCAGTGCAGTAAATCCACTACACGCAAACCTTCAAGTTGCGAACTTTCAAAGATGCGAACGTACGTTCCATCAACATCGGGCACGAGTGAAACTGCAGCTTTCCCTCCGGTCCCACTGTGGACAGTCCTTCAGCTCTACTGTCTCCCACCTCCTCTCCCTCCTCCACTCAGTAACTCTTCTTGCCTGGTCAGTCGATGCCGCCCCTGTATACCAGCTGTTGTACTGCGCTGCTGTACTTTTCAAGTTACTGTACGGAAAAAGTGTTTTCTTTATTTTTTGTGTTTGTTTTTTATGTATTATTTGTGTGAAGAGTATTATAAACCTATTATAGTGTAGTAGTATAAAGCCGATTGTGTTAGTTGGGTACCTAGGCTAACTTTGTTGGACTTACAAAACAAATTGGACGTACGAACACGCTCTCATCCGTTATGTAGGGGACTTGCTGTAGTGTCTCACAGTTCCTGAGGTCCGGGAGTTCAGGCTCGGCTGGGCGGGGCCTCTGCTCCAGGCCTCATGGGCTGTAATCAAGGCGTCGGCCGGGTGCGTGCTCACCAGGGGCTCGGCTGGAAAGGCTCGGCTTCCAAGCTCACTCTCATTGTCGGCGAGATTTATTTCCTTGTGGCTGAAGGATCGAGGGCCTCACTTGGTCCCCAGGTGTCAGCTGGAGGCTGCTCTCGGGCCCTCCCCGTAGCAGTTCGCAGCCTGACTCTTTCCTTCTCTCTCAGTCCGCCTGCTAAGACAGAGTCTTGTGTAATGAAATGTAGCTGTGGGAGTCACATCCCATATTCTCGCGGTTGGAAGCAAACCACAGGTCCTACCATACTCGAGGGGAGGGGCCAGCCTAGGGTGTGTCTGCCGCAGCCGAGATTCTGAAAACACATTCAGGAGGCCTGGGTTCCAGACCCGGTTCTGCTGCTGCTGTGTTACCTCAGGCAAGCCACGTACTTTCTCTGGGCCTCAGTGTCCTCGTTTGGACGGCAGAGCAGTAGAGGGCAGTGGTCTTTAGCTTCAACATCGAAGTAGATGCACGTTCTTCTTAATTCAAAGACCATGTTTAGCGATTCTGTTTCTTGTGTTAATCACCAGAACACGCCCAGCTGAAGCTGCAGGAGCTATCAGCGCCGGAGGACCTGTCGTAGGCAGAACGCTTCCCTCTCAGTGGCTCTACGGGGTGGAATTGCTGTCCTCTCTCTGTGGCCCAGGAAACCCGGCTTGGAGAGGCCTGGGGGCCTGCCCCAGACACCCAGCTACCAAATGGGCTCTGGGCCCAGGCGGATCTGACTTCAAAGGGCTGCCCTTCCCACTGCCGCCCTCTCTCTCTTACTGGCAGCTGTCTCGGCTCCCTGATGGAATTTAACTTTAAGCAGGAGGGGTGGGAAGGGAGGAGGCTGCCTCCCTTGACCTTGATAACTTGCTTGGGAAAACCCGGGGCTCACCCTTCGGCTGCCCCCCCCACACACACACCTTGCGGCTTTCTTCAGAGCTCAGGGCAGAGCCAGGGGAGGCGTGGGGAAAGTCGGCAGCAGCAAGGTTGGCCCTCGTAAATCTTTGTGACGTTTCATCTCAAGAAGAACAATGATCCAACCCAGACACAGCCCTCGACGGTGAGATTGATCGTCCCTGGAACCTGCTAGCGTGTTTACCTCCCAGGGCATTCCTGGCTTTGACTGGGGTTCCTGTCTTGATTAATGGGCCTCAGGGGCTTCTGAAGGAGGAAGGGTGGCCCTTGTCTGTCCGTCAGGAGATGCACGGCACACTCACATCAGGGTAACTCGAGGAGGGCACTGACCAGGTGTGATTCCCAGAGGTGTGGGTGGGCAGGCGGCCAGCAGGAATAATGCAGTAAATGATGCAGTAAAGCTGCAGAGCTGATGCCACCACTGGGCCTGGAGTATGAAATTGGGCAGTGCCGGAACCAGGAGAGAGAAGTGTGTGGAGCCCACAGCCTTGACCTTCAGGGGACACCCCAGCCTGAGGCAGCCCTGCAGGAAGGGATACAGGGACTGAACACCCAGCCCTTACTCTACGCTTTCATGTGGTTGCACCAGGGCCCCCGGGGGCAGCCAGAGAGCCAGGGTGTCCCTTTCTGCCGAAAGTAGAGGGCAGCTCCTGGGGCAAGAACGGGGTGCACAGGGTACAGTGTGCTTCTGGCTGGGAGGCAGCAGGTGGAGAGGCATTCGTGGCAAGTTCCGTGGCAAGTGTGTGTGGCAGACTGAGAAACAAGGCCAAGATCACATGGTGAGCAAGTATCAGAGCTGCTGCGTTAGTCAGGGCTCTCCAGCAACAGGCACAAGTGGGGCGTGGCAGGCTTGGGGAGAGCGGAATTGTTCTGCACCATCGAGGGAGGAGAATTTGGAGTTGGTGGGAGTGAGGAGAGCCAGGGTGGGGAGGGGGGAGAAGGGAGCCAGTGGGAGGGCAGGACGCCAGGTGGCACCAAGTGGGGGACGCCGGCCTGATAATTCTTTGACGACAGGTTGGCTTTTGACAGCAGAGAGGACTGTGATGGCAAAAAGCAAAATGCATAAAACTTTTGTGGAAATAAGCCGTCTCTTTATAACTTTCAAGTGGGGAAGGATTTCTTTAACAAAACCCCCTATCCTACCTCAAGAAACAAGAAAAATCCCAAATAAACAATCTAACCTTACCCCTAAAGAAACTAGAGAAAGAAGAGCAAACAAAACCCAAAGTTAGTAGATGGAGAGAAATCATAAAGATCAGAGCAGAAATAAAGGAAATAGAAACAAAGAAAACAATAGCAAAAATCAATAAAACTAAAAGCTGGTTCTTTGAGAAGGTAAATAAAATCGATAAACCTCTAGCAAGATTCACCAAGAAAAAGAGGGAGAGGACTCAAATCAATAAAATTAGAAATGAAACAGGAGAAGTTACAACAGACACCACAGAAATAAAAAGCACTATAATAGACTACTACAAGCAACTATATGCCAATAAAATGGACAACTCGGATGAAATGGACAGATTCTTAGAAAGGTATAACCTTCCAAGACTGTATCAGGAAGAAATAGAAAATATGAACAGATCAATCACGAGTAATGAAATTGAAACTGTGATTAAAAATCTCCCAACAAACAAAAGTCCAGGACCAGATGGATTCACAGGTAAATTTTATCAAACATCTAGAGAAGAGCTAACACCCATCCTTCTCAAACTCTTCCAAAACATTGCAGAGGCAGAAACACTCCCAAACTCATTCTATGAGGCCACCATCACCCTGATACCAAACCCAGACAAAGATACTACAAAAAAAGAAAATTACAGACCAGTATCACTGATGAATTTAGATGCAAAAATCCTCAACAAAATACTAGCCAACAGAATCCAACAACACATTAAAAGGATCACACACCATGATCAAGTGGGGTTTATCCCTGGAATGCAAGGATTCTTCAATATATGCAAATCAATCAATGTGATACACCATATTAACAAATTGAAGGATAAAAACCACATGATCATCTCAATAGATGCAGAAACAGCTTTTGACAAAATTCAACACCCATTTAGGATACAAACTCTCCAGAAGGTGGGCATAGAGGGAACCTACCTCAACATAATAAAGGCCATATATGACAAACCCACAGCAAACATCATTCTCAATGGTGACAAACTGGAAGCATTCCCTCTAAGATCAGGAACAAGACAAGGATGTCCACTCTCGCCACTACGATGCAACATAGTTTTGGAAGTCCTTGCCACAGCAATCAGAGAAGAAAAACAAATCAAAGGAATCCAAATTGCAAAAGAAGAAGTAAAACTGTCACTGTTTGCAGAGGACATGATACTATACATAGAAAATCCAAAAGATGCCACCAGAAAACTACTTGAGCTAATCAATGAATTTGGCAAAGTTGCAGGATACAAAATTAACACACAGAAATCTCTTGCATTTCTATACACTAACAATGAAAGATCAGAAAGAGAAGTTAAGGAAACAATCCCATTCACCATTGCAACCAAAAGAATAAAATACCTCGGAATAAACCTAACCAAGGAGGTCAAAGAGCTGTACTCAGAAAACTATAAGACACTAATGAAAGAAATCAAAGACGACACAGACAGATGGAGGGACATACCATATTCTTGGATTGGAATAATCAACATTGTGAAAATGACTATACTACCAAAAGCAATTTACAGATTCAATGCAATCCCCATCAAATTACCAATGGCATTTTTCACAGAACTAGAACGAGAAATTTTACGATTTGTATGGAAATGCAAAAGACCCCGAATAGCCAAAGCAATCGTGAGAAAGAAAGACGGGAGTTGGTGGAATCAGGCTTCCTGACTTCAGACTATATTACAAGGCTACAGTGATCAAGACAGTATGGTACTGGCACAGAAACAAATATAGATCAGTGGAACAGGATAGAAAGCCCAGAGATAAACTACGGTCAACTAACCTATGACAAAGGAGGCAAGGATATACAATGGAGGAAAGGCAGCCTCTTCACTAAGTGGTGCTGGGAAAACTGGACAGCTACATGGAAAAGAATGAAATTAGAACACTTCCTAACACCATACACAAAAATAAACTCAAAATGGATTAAAGACCTAAATGTCAGGCCAGACACTATAAAACTCCTAGAGGAAAACATAGGAAGAATACTCTTCAACGTAAATCATAGCAAGATCTTTTAGACCCACCCCCTAGAGTAATGGAAATAAAAACAAAAATAAATAAGTGGAGCCTTGTGAAACTACAAAGCTTCTGCACAACAAAGGAAATTATAAGCAAGACGAAAAGACAACCCTTAGGATGGGAGAAAATATTTGCAAACGAATTAAGAGACAAAGGATTAATCTCCAAAATACACAAACAGTTCATCCAGCTCAATATCAAAAAAAACAAGCAACCCAATCAAAAAATGGGCAGAAGACCTAAATAGGCATTTCTCCAAAGAAGACATACAGATGGCCAAGAGGCACATGAAAAGCTGCTCAACATCACTAATTATTAGAGAAATGCAAATCAAAACTACAATGAGGTATCACCTCACACCGGTTAGAATGGGCATCATCAGAAAATCTACAAATAGTATATACTGGAGAGGGTGTGGAGAAAAGGGAACGCTCTTGCACTGCTGGTGGGAATATAAATTGATACAGCCACTATGGAGAACAGTATGGAGGTTCCTTAAAAAACTAAAAATAGAACTATCATATGACTCAGCAATCCCACTGCTGAGCACATACCCAGAGAACACCATAATTCAAAAAGACACATGCACTCCAATGTTCACTGCAGCACTATTTACAATAGCCAGGACATGGAAGCAACCTAAATGTCCATCAGCAGATGAATGGATAAAAAAATGTGGTACATATACACAATGGAATATTACTCAGTTGTAAAAAGCAATGAAACTGGGACATTCGTAGAGACATGGATGGACCTAGAGACTGTCATACAGAGTGAAGTGAGTCAGAAAGAGAAAAACAAATACCGTATATTAACACACACATGTGGACTATAGAAAAATAGTACAGATCAACCAGTTTGCAAGGCAGAAATAGAGACACAGATGTAGAGAACAAACATATGGACACCAAGTGGGGGAAGTGGGGAGGTTTGGGGGGGAATGAATTGGGAGATTGGGATACCAAATAGTATACTCTAAATATATGCAGTTTATTGTATGTTAACTGTATCTCAATAAAAGTTCTTAAAAAAAAAAATCCCCAAAGCGCAAACTGTAGAAGAAAAGACTGTTGACTTTGACATCAAAATGAACAAGCAACTGGAAGAGAGACGTGCATTGTGGGCAAAATGTGGGCCCCTGCCAGGCAGCAGGGCACACACACCAGTCACGGTGTGGCCCTCTCCTCATTGGCAGGTTGACAACACTCAACCTGAGCACACCAGGTGACGCCAAGGGAGAGGCACAGGTGGCCGGTCCTTTGCTCTGGAGAAGGTCCCCACGTGCAGCGTCCAGGAGCAGAGGCTGCGCACACCCGAGACCCTGCCGTGACCTTTCAAGTGCAGCCGCAGGAAGTGCTCTTAAATGTGTGAAGACACAAAAAAAAAAAAAAAAAAAAAAAAAATGTGTGAAGACACGTGAACATTCACAGTACAATTGCTTATAGTTAAAGCAGCCTGGAAGCATCCGTCAGCAGGAGGAGGAGTCAGGTGACTTCGGAGCCACCACCAAGGTCCCTGCTTCCCTTGCCACCCTGCTATCACTGGGCCAGGAGCAGGTGACACAGGAGGAGCAAGGTCCCTGGTTGCACTAGGAGTCACCTTCGAGGGACCTACAGTGACGGGGCCTGGCGTGAGGACCTCATGGCCAAGTGCTTTTTCTCAAATGTTCCCATCCATGCACTACCCCTGCCACCCAGCAGGTGGCGGCACCAGGCAGTTTGCAACATGATGGGGGCCCCGCCCAACCCCCTGTGTGCAAGCAGGGGATGCTGAGGCCATTCTCTTTCCTGCATCTGCAGGCTTTCCTGCCCCCCCAGGCTTCTCCTTCTGCATCAGGGGTTTGTTCATGCAGGTGCCATGTGTCATGGCCCTTGCTCTGTGCTGGGGGCTCGCTCTGGAGCTTGCATCCCTGAGGGGACAGGTGTGTGCCCAGTGGGAAGTGCCTGGCCCTGAAACATTGCCCTCCTCCCACACTCAGCACAGCCTCCATGAAACTGTGTCCCCCCAAAGCTGTGGTCAAGTTCTAACCCCATTACCTATGGATGTGGCTTAACTTGGAAACAGGGTCGTTGTAGATGTCCTCACGTTAAGATGAGGTCATGCTGGTGTAGGGTGAGCCCCAAATCCAATGTCAAATGTCCTTATAAGAAGAGACACACAGACAGACACACACAAAGGCAGAGATTGGAGGGATGTGTCCACAAGCCAAGGACACCAAGGCTGGCCGGCAACATGCGAAGCTGGGAGGGGCAGGAAGGACACACCTCGATCTCACACTTCCAGCCCCAGAACATGAGAGAACAGGTTTCCATTGTTTTAAGCCCCGCAGTTTGTGGTCCTTTGTTGTGGCAGCCCAGGAAGCTGGTGCAGAGGGCGTGCCCTGGAGGAGGATGGAGATAGGCCTGGCCCACACTCAGCTCACAGCACCCCTGGGGCAGCCTGGATCCCTGCTGCCTGTTCTCTGAGCCCTACTTGGCAGTGGCCACACGTGGGATAGGTGGCTTCTCCCCAGACTCAGAACAGCTCTCTGCTCAGGGGCGGACCCCTTGGCCAGCACTTTATACACACGTGTCCCATGCGTCCTTCTCCCTCCCTGGCTCGTGTGTGCTCTGCTGACACGCCTGAGCCGTGCTTCAGGCTGAGGCACCGTCAAGAATCCTGCCTCTGCCCCTGTGAGCTAGGGACTTTACCTCTGAGCTCAGTTTTTGCATCCATAAAAGGGGCTGGTTACACCCAGCTCATCGTGCTGTTGTAAGGACAGAACAAGACACTGTGCACGTATGTAGCAAGTGCTCAATAAATGCTCCATAGCTACCATAAGTATCAAAAGCGTCTCAAAACGATGGATGAGGGACTTCCTAGGTGGCGCAGTGGTTAAGAATCCGCCTGCCAATGCAGGGGACACGGGTTCGATCCCTGCCCCAGGAAGATACCACATGCCGTGAAGCAGCTAAGCCCATGCACCACAACTATTGAGCCTGCGCTTTAGAGCCCACGAGCCACAACTGTTGAGCCCATGTGCCGCAACTGCTGAAGCCCATGAGCCGAGTCCATGCTCTGCAACAACAGAAGCCACCACAATGAGGAGCCCGCACACCACAATGAAGAGTACCCCTGCTCACCGCAACTAGAGAAAGCCCCATGTGCAGCAACAACGACCTAACACAATCAATAAAAAATAAATTAATTGATTAATTTAAAAAAAATGATGGACAAGTGAACAGACAAGAGATGGCCACCTCCTTGATTTCCACTGGGAAGTGACCGGCCCCAGAGTGGGGAAGCCGGGATGGTCAGAGCACTTGGCTCTGGCTGGGCCCTTACTCAGATGGAGAGGGTTTCACAGGAGAGCAGCGAGGAGAAAGCCCATCCACATATAAGATTCACACTCAAAAGACTCCTGTAGTTCCTGTGCACTTTTGGGGTTAAAACCCAGGTATGTAAGGGATAATAGAGGTTCCGCTGGAAGAGTGTTGGAAACACATGAACAGGTGCTGTGAGGTGCCCGAGTGGAACATGGAAGCTCCAGAGGCCTCGAGTCCACCTGGAAGGTCTCCGGAGTCAGGCAGGATGCAAGGGACACGTTGGATTGTGTGGTTTTCTGGCAATGCGGGTCGGAAATCCAGCTTCAGAGAATAAGCTTTTCAGTGCTCCCTGCCTTAAAATTCACTCACGAGGATCACAACAGCAGGTGCAGGCAGGATAGCACAGGGGACCTGGGGGCCGGAGGGCAAGGGCGCCAGCAGCAGACCGCGGGGCCCAGGTCTCCCTCCGCATCATGGGCCTGCCCTGTCCAGACTGCTGGCGCATCCCCTGCGGCCGAAAGTATTTGCTTCCATTTGTAGGAGGAACAGGGAGCTGAAGCCCTGGTTATGAGAGAAGGTCGAGGCTGGATTTTTGTTGCTTTATTTTCAGGTTTGGTATTTCTGTGGGGCTCCACAGGCTGCCTCCTAATGGGGGCGCTACAGCCTTGATGTGAATGTACACATAGCCATCTGGAAATAAAAGCTATGATTTTGAAATAAAGCTGTGATTCTTGTTAGATTGTCACTCGCTCAGATTTCGACTTGGTGGGTATGGCTGTTTTAAATGTAACATGGGCCCGAAGGTGCCTGTACATCTTCTCTGTAGCAGATTCAGATTCTCGGGCAGGGCAGGCGAGAGCACAATCCCAGATACAGAAGGTGCTTCGTGCATGAAGATGTTCCTCTCGGTGTTATTTACCATAGAAAGTACTGGAAACCACTGATGGGACATTATGGGATCATCAAAAGAGAGGGTTAGAAATGTTAAAAGGGGCCTGTGACCCAGCGATTTCACTTCCCCGAATTTATCTCAAAGACACACTTGGAACGTGTACCAGAGTTTCACAATTATTGTGAAAAATTGGAAACCACTGTCACCCAGCAGAGACTTGGTTGAATAAACTAGAGTGGAATGCAGCTTTAGGTTCAGAAACAGATGAGCGAGGTCACGGAATTGAGTGAAGGGCTCATGTACAAGTTGCGGGTTAAAGCAGATTCACATGGAAAGCAGAAGCACCCCCAGTCTGGGTTGGGGGGAGCTGTTAGCCCCCCAGGCCTCTGGGTGGGAGTGTAGCCCCTGCCCATGCAGAGCCCGGTGTGAAGGGTCCAGGGGAGTGTCAGGGTCGCATCAGAAATGTGGCCACAGCGTTTAAAAATGTATATGTGGTACATTCAAAAGTCCTAAATACAGTAGATGTTGGTGTCCTTGCTCTCCTAATCTCAGTGGAGGTGTAAGACTACAAAATGAAATTAAAAACGCTATGAATATATATACATATTTGAATACATGTGTATTTATATATATATATAAAATAGCAAGCACATATGTAGGTGTGATCCTTTTTAAAGATTTATTTATTATTTTATTTATTTATTTTTGGCTGAGTTGGGTCTTGCTATGTGTGGGCTTTCTCTAGTTGTGGCGAGCGGGGGCTACTCTTCGTTGCGGTGTGCAGGCTTCTCAGTGCAGTGGCTTCTCTTGTTGTGGAGCACCGGCTCTAGGCACGTGGTCAGTAGTTGTGGCACGTGGGCTCAGTAGTTGTGGCACATGGGCTTAGTTGCTCCGAGGAATGTGGGATCTTCCTGGTCCAGGGCTTAAACCCGTGTCCCCTGCATTGGCAGACAGATTCTTAACCACTGCACCACCAGGGAAGTCCCTGTAGGTGTAATCTTAAGTTTGTAAATAGGTGAATAAATGTATTGGGTTGGCCAAAAAGCTATAAATGTTGTGGAAAAACCCAAACGAACTTTTTGGCCCACCCAATATATAGCGTGTTTTTTGAAAGATCACCATCTGGCCGAGGGAGCATCCAAGAGTAATGGTGACAAACCTCGGCATCAGGCTTATGGGGGATCTTTTTATCTTCTCTCCTAATCACACTCTTTAGTCTCTGAGTATTTTGCAACAAATATGTACTGTTCTTACAACCAGAAAGATGGCGATTTTGCAATAAATGCATAAATGAATGTTGCAAGGAAAAGCGGTGTTTACCAGAATTACGAAATAACGTGGACAGATGCTCACTGACACGCTGTGAAGTAGACGAGGAAGCAGGCTGCCCACGTGTGTGACCGCAACCTGGCAGACAGCCGCCCGCCTGGGAAGGCGACGCCCATGGGCCTCTCCATCAGGGCCACGTGGGAGGGGCTGCTCTGCCCTTCCTCTATGCTCAGGTCTTCTTTAAGATCCACATCCCCAAATTAACCAAACGGGCTTTTCAGAGAGGGCAGGGAGAGTCAGCAGCAAGGAAGGAAGCTGGACTCCATTTCCAGACAAGAGGAGAGGTCAGGTCAGGTCTAGATGGTTCTATAAGACGGGCCATAGGAGCCCCTACTGTGAACTGCAGCCAACACTACTTCCCAGGTCCGCCTGCAGAGCAGGCTTGGCTCCTGGAGTCTGACTCCTGGGGCGCTGCTTGCCGTCTCCTGCAAGAGCTTCTCCCCAGTCAAACTCCTCCCTGGCCAGGGCACAGTCCTTGCGGGACGCTACTGCCCTGCCTTTGCCCCTTAGGTGAAATGCCCTCACTTCTCCACTCTGCCTTGGGGAGGAGCGGCTGGGCTGCTGAGGGGGCAGAGGCCCTTCCACCCACAGAGAAGTGCCAGCAGCCTCAGGCTGTGCCACCTCCCTCCAGCTCCCCGCTGTGGCAGCTGGTGCCTCACAGCTGGGTGACGTCTCTGCTTCCTGGCCAGCCAGCGCTTTCCCATCCTGCCAGAACTTTCAGGAACACAGCTGGGATGGCTGGTGACCCGAGGGGCCTGGCCCTGAGTGGCCTTCCTGGCTGGCTAGGCCCAGGGATGTGGCGGGGCACAGAAACAGCCTTGCTTCTCCCCAGCTGCTCAGAGAGGAGCCCAGCTGTGGGCTCCGGGTCTGTGTGACCCTGACAGGCCTGTTCTTGGCTCAGAGCTGGCCCTGTTTCCCTTCCAGGAGGAATAAAAAGCAAAACCTCAACCTTCAGGCCCAAGGGTTTCCAGGCCAGGGGAGCTAAAGGGGATGGGTTTGAGGTACAGAGGCCATGGCCCTCTGACAGCCTGGACATGCTCACTGCCACTGGGGCTCAAGAGATTAGAAAATTCCCGCTGCTCAGGGAGGACAGTGTGGGCCGAGAGTCCCTGCCAGCCCGGCAGCCAAGGTCCGATGCCCATTGGCTCCCACAGGGCTCATGGAGGGACTTCAGAGGTCGATGAACTTAGGAAGAAAAAAATTGCATCCTTGTTTTCACCAGCCTTTCACTGATGCACACAGGCCCCAGACTCAGCGGGATTAGACCTCAGGTGGGGTTATATCAGCCAGAGTCGAGGCTGGCTGATAGAGCAATGCCATCCTCACCTCCAATCTGATCCCTACTTTACAGATGAGAAAACCAAAGATGGGTAGGGTGATGGCATTACTCAAGGTTCTGCTTGTGAATAGTGGATCAGGATTCACACCCAGGCCCATCTGACCCCAGCGCTCACGCACTGGACCCACGCACTAGAACGCACCATCCCACAGCTGCTGGTGGCTCCCTGAGGGCCCACCCCCAGCAGGAGGGACCGTCATATTGGACTTGTTATTTAACATGCTAATAAAGAAACATCACTGGATCTCAATATAAAATGATACTTTTACACTTACATAACTGGTTTGCCTATACCCTATGCATTTTAGGTGTGCATTTAAACATTATTCTGAGAAGGGACCCAGAGCTTTCACCAGAATGCCAAAAGGGTCCACAGCACAAAAAAGGCTAAGAATTTGCTTTAGAGCAGACCTGGAAAGTGATGACAGTGAGGAGGGGGAAAACAAAGTGCCATTCTTTGAGGCTGGGATGGCCTCTCTAGTTCACTGCTCCATTTCAGCGTCTAAGTGAGCTTCCACTCAGGGGAGCGCCAAGGGTGCGGTAGGGAAACTTACACCTTTTAACCAGCCCCCACCCCATTATCTCTATAGACAGACTCCCTGGGACCCCTCCTTCTGGTGAGGGTGCTGCCAGGGCCCCTCTCCTGCGGCTGTGGCCCTTGATGCCCCCCCGAGGAAGGGATGGGTCCTACAGGTGAGCACAGCACAGCTCCGCGTCAGACTAACCTGGGTTCAAACCCTGGCCCCCATGACTTACTTGCTGGGTGACCTTGAGCAATTTCTCTAACCTTTGAACCCCTGGTTTCCTCATCTGTAACATAGATTTAATTAAAGAACTTTAATAGAAATGTTCTACACTTGCTCACACGTATCTGTGCATCTATCCATCACCTGTCCATCCATCCATCTACCCACCCACCGACCCACCCACCGACCCACCCACCTACCCATCCATGCATCTTATTTTTTTTTTTTTTTTATTTCAGAGTATGTGCGTTTCTTCCTAAATACTTCAACAGGCATATCATTAATAGGACTTTAATATTTCAGAAACTTAATTTTACTTCTGGATATGCAGATGACCGAGTCCAGCCTCCTTCTCACCTCTCCCCGCTTCCACCCCACAGCCACAGGCTGGGAGATGCTGAGTCAAGGACCAGCAGGACCCTCTTAACTCCCCCCAGACCCCTGGTTCCTGGCAGACCCTCTTCCATGGAAAACCTGAGGACAGACAGGAGCTGGTGTCGTAGCTCAGTGGGGGTTCATTTCTCTCCAAGGCTGCAGTGTGAGCTGAGTGCTGCTTTTCTGATGTGGAGACGTACATGCAAATTCTTCCCCTAGATGTCCTGACAGCTCTGGTTCTAATGCAACACTCATCATCTTGGACCAGCTGCTCTTAGAGGTAATGAGCCCCCCATCACTGGAGTTAAGCAAAGACTGAAACAGCTCTGAAGGGGATGGGAAGATGCCATAGAGAGGAGTCAAACCCAGAACAGGGGTTGAACTGCATCAGGGTTTCTCAGCCTTAACTGCTGTGCACTGCTGGATGTTTTGCAGCATCCCTGGTCTCTGCCCACTAGATGCCAGTAGCACCTCCCACCCAACCAAAATAACAACCAAAATGCCTCCAGCCATTGCCAAATGTTCCCAGGGGGAACTCGCCCCCAGTTGAGACCTCCTGGACCAGAGGACGTTGGAGATCCCTTCTGTCTTGCAATTGCATGATTTATTCTGCTCCCAGGATGTTCCCCCCACCCCCACCCCCATAGTGCTGCATCCTTTCTGTTGCTGTGGAAACTGGGAATTATCTTGCCTCTTCATTTCTCTTTGCCCCACTCATTCCTGCCCTCTTTCAACCAACAAACCCATCTGCCCCGCCTAAGGGGCACCACCACAGACAGCGCTGTTTGCTCTTGGAGCAACTGTAGCCTGACCTCCTGAGGCGGATTGAAGACGGAGTGAGAGGTGCCGGGAGAAGCAGGGCAAAGTGCGGCAGGCACAGGGCGCGCGCGCTGCGGCCTTTAGCACTGGGAAGGAAGTTGGCGGGGTGGGGGCGGGGGGGGGGGCGGAGGCGGGCGCAGCAGCAGCAGGGGACTGCCCAGGTCCCTCGGGGCGGGCGGGCGGCTGACACCCGACCTGAAATTGAAGGAAGGATATTCCGCGGAGACGAGCCATGGTTTGCAGAGCACAGGGGGGGCGCGGCTTGACAGCGTGCCGATGCAGCAGAGACTAGTCTGGGGGTGGTCCTTGCCCATGGAGGGAACAGGCCTGCTGAAGGGTTTTAAGCAGGGGGTGAATGACATCCATTGGGAGTGAGAAAGGGCGGGGAGGGCACTGGGAGACTGGCGGGAGGCAGCTACAGCAGTCCAGGAACTAGATGGTGAGGGCTGGTCCCAGTGGTGATGGCCAGGAGAGGGGGTGAGTAGGAGGAAGGCGGCGGGGGACGCAGGACCAAGAAGGAACAAAGCCAGGAATGGGACCAGGTCGCCTGAGAGCGGGCCAGGCTTCCTGAAGGCGGAACCAGGCCTCCTGGGGGTGGAGCCAGGCCTCCTGGAGGGTGGGGCCAGGCCTCCTGGGGGTGGGGCCAGACCTGGGGGTGGGGCCAGACCTCCTGGAGGTGGAGCCAAACCTCCTGGGGGTGGGGCAAGGCCTCCTGGGGTGGAGCCAGTTCTCTTGGGGGTGGGATAGGCTCCTGGAGGTGGGACCACGCTTTCTGGGGGCGGTGCCATGTAGCCTGGGGTGGAGCCTGTGGGGCGGGGCCAGGCCGTTGATTGGCTGGAGAAGGCAGACAGGATTTCACACTCCTTGACAGCTGTCTCGCAGGCCTAGTTTCACAGGGCTGCCTCTGTGTCTCCATCACAGTCTTAATCATCTGGCCAGGTAGTACCCTTAGAGATCACTGCCAAAGCACGTGTCTGGAAGGACTGGAAACGGCCTAGTGTCCGTCAGTGTGGGACTGGTGACGCCACCCCCAGCCACAGCACGCAGTGAAGGATGTGTGCACAGCCCCTGTGGCGTCGTGCCCCATCCGGGGGGAGTCTGAGCTCTCCCGCAGAGTGGACACACACAGGACAGTGTGCTCCCTGCTGCCGTTTGGTGGAAAAGAAGAACAGCCTGTGATCTCGGTGCTTGTATATGCATCCGGGTACCTGGGAAGCCCTCAAGAACCTGGTCAGCTGCTTGCCTCCAGGGAAGCGGGGTGCTGGGACGGGCTGAGAGGGAGACTCCTCGCTTTGCTGTCACTTCATCCCCGAGCCCTTTGGGAACTGCACGTGGCTGCAGGGAACAGAACCAGACTCAGACCGTGGAATCAGGAGCGTGTTTCATCCTGGGACCCCGAGGCATCCAGCCACAGGCGTCCTGGCTGGGACAGCAGCCTCATGCTGGCAACGCTGACCTCACCCAGCTCCTGTCCTCGTGGCTGCGAGACGGTGGCAGTACTGCCAACGTCCTGGCCTCCAGGCGGGAAGGAGGGCAAACACCAGCTGAGTGGGAAGGGCTTTTCCAGAAGCCCCTCCCTGACACCCACGTGCCATTGGCGGTGCTGGGCCCCACAGCTGCAGGAAGGGCTGGGACACAGGGGTTTTCAGCCTGGACCTTGACGCCCAGAGCAGCGTTGCAGCTTGGTAGGGAAAAGGAAGGGAGGCATGGAGACAGGGCTGGCACCCCGTGTGCCTTTTAAGTTGTGTCCTAGGGATTGCTGTTCCTTGTCTAGAACAAGCGGACCTCTCCAACACTCCTGGAGGATGTGCACAGCCTCGGCCTCGGCACAGAGGCCCCACGGGAGCACGTGCAGGCACAGTATGGAGGGGGCAGTCTCCAGGCAGCAGGGGACGGGGACGTGCCAGGTGACAGGTGAGGTGGCAGATGGTGGCTGAGGGGAGTGACAGTCTGCGAGGTAATGAGGGAGCTCATTCTCAGGCAGTTTTTGTTGGTGGCGGAGAGCGCAGCTGCAGTCCAGCTCACTTGGCCCAGGGAGCTGAGCTCTGGGCCTGCACTGTCCAGAGAAGGCACAGCCCTGTCTGCACGCACAGGGTCCTCTGTCACCCCTGCATAATGAGCCAGGGTTCCTGGATCTGCCACCTGGAGGGAGATATGCTTCACATGCAGATCCTGGGCTCCTCCAGCCACAGAGGAGGAGTCAGCAGACCAGAGGGGCCCAGCAGCCTGCCTTCTGAGACAAGCTCCAGGTGATTCTGAGACCGTGCGTCCCTGGCTCAGTTACAGAGCCACACCCAGTGTGACTTGTTGAGCACCTGCTATGGGCTGGGCACAGTTCCCTTTATCTACATCAGGTTCTGTTTAATCCTTGGGCGGGGGGCAGGGAGGGAATCACCACCCACGAGGTGTCCGTAGCCCATGTCACAGACAAGGAGATGGACGCCTAGGACGTGACGTCCCTGGTCAGTCAAGGTCACACGGCTGTCCGGGAGGAGCCTCCATCCTTGTTCTCTGACTGAGCCTCGTGCTGCCTTGTCTGGTGTAGGCTCACAACATACTTGAAGGTCTGGCACTGCTGCTCTCCTTTAACAGGTGGGGCTGTGTCACCACTCTGACTGCAGTCATACCAGAGACTAGATGCTGGGGAGGGGAGGTGGTGGCCCACCCGCCACTTATCACCCATCTTCTTTCCACCATAAGCATCCTACCTGCTGGTCCCATCAGGCCCACCGCGAGTGAGGAAGCTCAGCCTGCCTTCGCCCAGATCACAGGAAGCTGGTCCCCCACACAGCCCAGGAGAGGCAGCCGCCTACCTGCCTACAAGTGTGGCCCTGCACAGAACCACGCAAGCCCCATTCTTCCACCCTTAACCAGGCAGGAAGCCCAGCCTCTTGGGGAATCCAATTCCTCATCTGTAAAATGGGGGTGATGCTAGTAATTGCCTCCTAGGTAGTATTTTTTTTTTTTTTTTAGCTATATTGTATTTTTTTTTTTATTTTTTATTTTTTTGGGGGTACACCAGGTTCAATCAACTGTTTTTATACACATATCCCCGTATTCCCTCCCTTCCTTGACGCCCCCCCCCCCTCGAGTCCCCCCCACCCTCCCTGCCCCAGTCCTCTAAGGCATCTTCCATCCTCGAGTTGGACTCCCTTTGTTATACAACAACTTCCCACTGACTCTTTTACAGTTGGTAGTATATATATGTCTGTGCTACTCTCTCGCTTCTTCTCCTAGGTAGTTTTGAAAACGCAGTGAGATCTTGTAGGAAGGGCGCTCATCCTCATCACATAGCAAGCACTCTGGATAAAAACACACAGTGAGGTGTAATTTACAGGGGCCTGTGCATTAAAGTCCTGCTCTGCTTATCCTGGGCCAGCCGCTCGATACCGCCACTCTTTTTAACATGACGTTCAGCACTGAACTACTTTCAAGTGTACCGTTGAGTGGCACTGAGTACTTCTCGGAGTTGTTGCAGCCATCGCCACTGTCTAATTCCAGAACATTCTCATCACCCCAGAAAGAAACCCTATTCCCTTTAGCAGTCACTCCCTATCTCCCCTTTCCCAGCTCTTGGCAACTGCACAGCTGCTTTCTGTCTCTGTGGATTCACTCAGCACGTGTGCAAGGTCCACCCATGTTGTCGCCTGTGTCTGCAATCCATTCCTTCTCATGGCGGAATAACAGTCTGTTGTAGGGGCATGCAGTGTTTATCCACGTGTGAGTTGATGGACATTTGGGTTGTTTCCTTTCATTAACTTTTTTTTAATACATTTGATTGATTGATTTGGCTGCATTGGGTCTTCATTGCTGTGCTCGGGCTTCGTTGCAGAGAGCAGGGGCTAGTCTTCATTGCAGTGCGTGGGCTTCTCATTGCAGTGGCTTCTCTTATTGTGGAGCACGGGCTCTAGGTGCGTGGGCTTCAGCAGTTGTGGCACGTGAGCTCTAGAGCACAGGCTCGGTAGTTGTGGCGCACGGGCTTCGTTGCTCTGCGGCCTGTGGGATCTTCCCGGACCAGGACTAGAACCTGTCTCCTGCGTTGGCAGGCAGATTCTTAACCACTGTGCCACCAGGGAAGTCCCATCCTTTCATTAACTTTTTTTTTTTTTTGCTCAAAATATTTGTATTTATTTATTTATTTTTTTTGGGGGGGGGGTACACCAGGTTCAATCATCTGTTTTTATACACATATCCCCATATTCACTCCCTTCCTTGACTCCCCCCTCATTAACTTTTTAAACATATTTTTATTAGTAGACTTTTAAAATGAAAGTATAATTGACTTACAATGTTCCATTAGCTTCAGGTGTACAACACAATGATTACGTACACTATGAAATGGTCACCACAAGTCTAGTTATCTCTGTCACCATACAAAGTTATTATGATATTATTACAACACTGTATGTGTATTACATCCCTGCATTTATTTTATAGCTGGAAGTTTGTACCTTTTAATCCCCTTCACCCATTTCAAGCCTTCCCCCACCCCCTCTCCTCTGGCAACCACTAGTTTATTCTCTGTGTCTGTGAGTCGGTTTCTGTTTTGTTTTGCGTGATCATTTGCTTTGGTTTTTGGATTCCACATATAAGTGAAATTATACGGTATTTGTCGTTCTGTCTCTGACATATTTCACTTAGCATAATACCATCCTGGTCCATCCATGCTGTCACAAATGTCAAGATTTCATTCTTTTTTACAGCTGAGTAATATTCCATTGTATATATACCCATCTTCTTTATCCATTCACCCACTGATGAACACTTAGGTTGTTTCCATATCTTTGCTATTGTGAATAGTGTATATAGTGAATGTACACGGGAGTGTATATATCTTTGCCAGTTAGTGCTTTCATTTTCTTTGGATGAATACCCAGAAGTTGAATTGCTGGATCATATGGTAGTTCTATTTTTAATTTTTTGAGGAATATCTGTACTGTTTTCCATAGTGGCTGCTCCAATTTACTTTCCCACCAACAGTGCATGAGGATTCCCTTTTCTCCACATCCTCACCAACACTTGTTATTTGCTGTCTTATTGATAATAGCCATGATGACAGTTGTGAGATGATACCTCATTGCGGTTCTGATTCGTATGCCATGGTAATTAATGATGTTGAACATCTTCTCATGTGCTTGTTGTGTATGTCTCCTTTGGGAAAATGTCTCTTTAGATCCTCTGTCCATTTTTTAATTGGGTTGTTTGTTTCTTTCATATTGAGTCATATGAGTTCTTTATATATTTTGGACTTTCTTATCTTTATGTATTATCAGGGTCAAATGGATTAAAGACTTAAATGTAAGACCTGAGATCATAAAACTCCTAGAAGAAAACATAAGTAATGCGGTCTTTGACATTGGTCTTAGCAATATTTATTTTAACTCTTGTCTCCTCAGGCAAGGGCAACAAAAGCAAAAACAAACAAATGGGATCACAGAAGGAAAAAACTTTTGCACAGCAAAGGAAACCATCAGCAAAACAAAAGGGCTGCCTACGGAATGGGAGAAGATATTTGCAAATGATGTCTCATAAGGAGTTAATATCCAAAATATATAACAAACTCCCATGCTTTCCCGGAGGCTTAGTGGAATGTGTTTATTTTCCGGAGCCGAGGAATGCCTGGTTCTTGGAGCCCGGCATCCGCGGAGCCCTCGGGCCTCCCAGTGGCGAGGAGGGAGAAGGGACAGCTGGTGGGGACCCAGAGTTTCCATCTGACCAGCCCAGGGGTTTGCTCGGACAAGGAGGCCCTCTTCTTCTCTCTCACTGACTCGGCTTTTAGCTCTGGGCATTTGACAGGTATGTGTGAGTGAGGGACTCTGTCACTCGCTTATTCACTCAATGAAACATGGTAAAGTCTTGTTCAGAAGTGGTGGTCACAAAGGCAGCACAGCCTCCGCAGAGGCCAGCCGTGTCACCGAGGCAGCAGCCCCCCTCTGGGCACCATGGAGGGCGAAGTACAAGGTCACGGCCAGCTAAGCATCCGAGGAAAGGGCCCCACAGACTCCCTTCTGGGCCTCCCTCTTCCCTGAAGGCCCTTTCCTGACAACGGGACAACCATTCACTTCTCAGCACCAACCCGAACTTGGACTCACCCAGGGCAACTTCACAGCCAAATCCGTCAAAGGAGAACTCACTCCTCCCCCTTCCTCCTCGCCCTCCCCTCCTCCCTCCTCCTTCTCCCTCTTCCCCTTCCTCCTCCTCCTCTTCCGCACCTGGCAGGTGAGGCCTGGGTGGGAGGCAGGTGGGAGGCCTCCCCTGTGCTCAGCGAGCCTCTCCCTCCGTGGCATGAGTCGTCTGAGTGACCAAGGCCAGCGGGAAACAGAGCCGGAGTGGTCAGCGGGTCCATCTCCCCATGTCTGGAGGCCAGAGACAGCATGGCCGAGGCTGTTTGTTTGATGAGCTGCTTTGCAGACTCAGGGGACAACCAGCTGCTTGGTGAGCGACCCCTTCAACCCTGGGGACAGGATCACTGAAAACCAGCAGGAGTGGTGGGCAGAGTGGCCCCTGCAGGAGGAAGGCAGAAGGGGGAGGGGGGAAGGTGCGGGCTGGGAAGCCCAGCTCCAGGTCATTTGTCGAGGGGAGACCCAGAGTGGGGGCCACGCTGGGCCAGGAAAGACACATGCCTTCTTATCCCATGGTAATTGCTCCATTCAAGACTTAGACGATTGGAGCTCTGAGGTCTCCCTTTCTGGTGTTTTCCCACCTGACCCATGAGACCCGTGAGTCCTCACCATGGCCTCTGCCCTCTGCCTCTCCTGCCCCCAGTCGAGAGTGGTAACCAGCACACCCAGGCCTAGGTGGGGCTGCCCAGATCTCACCTCGGCCTCATTCCAGAGCTCGCCTTCCTCCACCAGCTCCTTGACATTGCCCCCCTCCTGGTTCCCACTCCCCTCCCCTCCCAAGAGGAAGCCCCTGAGGAGCTGGTCCACCTGGTCCCCTGCACCTCCCACCCAGGGGGCCTAGTCTGGGTCACCACTGTGTCTCTACCCACTCCTGCTTTGAGGCTGCCCCATCCCCGGGGAAAGGCACACGTGGGCCGTTCATGGGTTGCAACAAGCCAGCTCCCCTGAGTCCCGGGGGGTTGCCCAACAGAGCAGGTACTGCCTCCCCTAGAGGCCCAGTTGCTAGTTTCTGGGAGGAGGTTGTTTGTCGCGTGGTGGGGTGCCGCCCGCACTCGAGGGTGTGGGCAGGGATCTGGGACACACCACCGGAGCAGCATCCGACATCTTACCTGCTTGCAGGACATCCTGTGGGACAGTCACAGAGGTGGAAAACCTGTTTGTAACTGTGTTCGTTTAGGACCAAACTCCATTTTACACACAGGCGGGAAGCATGGCTTTGCACGAGTGTACACCATTGCCAGGAATGTGACCATTTTGCAAATGGAGGGGACACTGCGTAGGGTTCAGAACTTTGCCAAGAGGTTCCCGCCACTTTGGAGAGCCATGGGACCGGCCAGTGCGTCCCACTGTCACACCTGGGTGAGGTGCCATCCAGCACGGTGATGCTCACGTGAGCCTTTGCACCACTGCAAGTAGCTGGGGTCCAGGGAGGCTGGGCTGAGCTTGGACACATTGAAAAACCTGTTGTTTTATGTTTATGTTACATCCTTCTAGACCTGCTGCGTGTTACAGCGGGGCAGCATGTGGGGCAGAGAATATGGTGCAGGACTCTGGGTTCATGTCCGGAGAGCAGCGGGGGTGGCAGTGTGAAATTGTTTGCTCTGAGGAAAGCATCAGTGTGTCGCCTCGGGTGCCCTTGGCTGAGTGGACTCACCTTAGTAGTTGTTCCTATGCTGCCTTTTTTTTCTAGCTCTGCCACTTGCTCTTTTTTTTTTTTAAACGACTTTATTGAGGTATAATTGATATACAAAAACCTGCACATGTTTAGAGTGTACAGTTTGATGAGTGTGAGCCTCTGCATACACCATGAAATCATCACTGCGATCAAGTAACAGACACACCACCCATCTCCTCCAGAAGTTTCCTCCTGCCCCTTTGTCATTGTGTTTTGGTTTTGGGGTTTTGGTGGCAAGAACTCTTGACATGAAATCAAATGTTAATGTACGTAACACAGAATTGCCGACTGCAGGTGCCGTGTCACGCAGTGCATCTCCAAAACGTGTTCACCAATGCTTTTTTTTTTTCCAGAAAAATTAGTTTCAACTTTTTATTATGGACCGTTTGAACCACACACAAAAGTAGAGAGCAGAGCATAGTAGCCCCCACGGAGCCACCTCCCACTTTCAACATTTGGCCACGATGCCAATCTTGTTTCAACTACCTGCCAATTTTTTTTTTGCCCCCAAATTTCAAAACAAATTCCAGACACTTCGTCAGGCCACACCTAACTATTTTAGTATGCTCTCTGATGAGGACGTTAAAAAAAACTCGTGTCATTAGGACACCTAACACGATGATCAATATTTTCTTAATATCATCAATACCCACGTCATGTTCAAATTTCTCCAATGTTCAATGATGTCTTTATGTAATTTCTTGTAATTAGGACCCAACATGGATGTCACAATATGTTTTGTTATGTTTTCGCCCCATGCTTTTCCCTTCCCTGCGCCCTTCCCCCTCCCCACCCACCCTATCCCTCCACGGTGCACCTACTGCATGCCAGGTGCTGGGGACATGGTTGGTTTTGGTAAAATTAACCTCCTTGCTCTGATACAATCTCAAATGATATGGGTCCTTATAGGGGGGCTGGAGGAAAGCCATTAAAGAGGACACAAAAATTAACATAAATTTAGCTAGAAAATTAACATAGAGTTAGCAAGCCTATGGAAAAAATTGCATATATGCATGGGAAAATGTCTGCAAGGAAACACCCCCAAGTGTTAATAGTATTGGAAATAGAAAGGGCAAGTCTCGAGTAAAGTTGATGCTGAACCTACACGTAGAAGATGCATGGACCGTGCAAGCACATCTCAGGGCCTTTGCACAGGTGCAAACAGCGTGTAGCGTGTGGCATCTGAGCAGCAGACGCCCAGCCTCCCTGCCAAGCCCGGTGCCTCCTCCATGCTGGCCGCCCTCCTGGAGGCCCTTAAGGGGCCTGGCTTCTTGCCTGTGAGGGTTGTCCTTGTGGCAGATCAGGTTGGTTCATTTCCTCGCTGTGCAGTGGAATTGGGATGTTTTAAACTCTTCTTTATTTCTTTCTTTCTTTATTTTACTGGCTGGGTTGGGTCTTCGTTGCTGCACATGGGCTTTCTCTAGTTGCGGCGAGTGGGGGCGACTCTTTGTTGTGGTTTGTGGGCTTCTCATTGCAATGGCCTCTTGCAGAGCACGGGCTCTAGGCATGTGGGCTTCAGTAGTTGCAGTACATGGGCTCAACAGTTGTGGCTCACGGGCTCTAGAGCCCAGGCTCAATAGTTGGCGGCGCAGGGGCTTAGTTGCTCCGCGGCATGTGGTATCTTCCTGGGGCAGGGATCGAACCCGTGTCCCCTGCATTGGCAGGCAGATTCTTACCCACTGCACCACCTAGGAAGTCCTTAAACTCTTCTTATGCTTATTTATATTTTGTCATTCTTCTACAGCAAATATATGTTCCATAATGAAATATATTTTTAAAAAATCAAAGGGGAAAAAACAAAGCTAGGAGAATTCAAGGAATTGCAAGGAGAATTCAAACACTAACCACAAAAACAGCACAGTCCTGGGCCTTCTGGTTCAGGAACAGCTTCAAAACATATAATTTCTGGCCAAGGCCAGCCTGTCTGTCGGCCAAGTGGAGGGAGTGCGGGCAGCTGTCACCACAGGGGACGTCCTCCTCCGGTCCCGTGATCCGCCTGCCTGGAGCAGGCGGAAGAGGCCAGAAGCCAGGGGGGAGGCGGCAAGCTCCCCTGATCTCCGGGGGCACTGCTCCCAGCCTTTTGGTCACTAGTCTTCCTCTTTCCCACTAAAGCTTGCAGTGGGGAAAAAAGGAAACCGCCCTCGGAAGAATGAATGGTCAGGCAGCAGTTGCCTCGGGGAGTGAACGTGGCCTGGCATTGCTGAGGGCAGAGGCTCACTTACTCCTGGTGGCTGTCGAAGAAAGGCCACAGCTCGTGCAGACTCTTGGCAGTGGTTCTGCAATTTGGAGGACACATGGGGTCTTGCCTCCCCACTGGGCCCTCATGCCCGTGTGAGCTCAGGGGAGTCAGTTCTCTCCCTGGAGTACTTTATCCCGACTGTAAAGTGAACATGAGGGCCAGATACACTGCAATGTCTTGCTCTCCTAGGCGAAGGAGCCAGGACAAAAGGAAAGGTGGTAGGTGGGGGCACCACCCTGCTGAGTGGCTCAAGGGAAAAGAGGTTTGTTTACATCTTCAGTTACAAGCCTCAGAGGCTCAGAGTGTGGGCTGTGGAGTCAGACTGTCGGGCTTTGCATCCTGGCCCCACCATCTACCAGCTGTGTGATTTTACGAAAACCACTTTGCCTCTCTGAGCCTCAGTTCCCTCATCCACAAAAGGGGGATAATAGTAGGACTTATTTACAGGGCTCTTGTGAGGTTTGAAAGGGTAATACGTGTAAAGCTCTTAGGACGGTGTTGGACCCATGATGAGTGCTCAGTAACTATTATTAGGTGTGCAAACACATGTGCAAACACATATTCCACACAATAGGGTGTTATTCAGCTATAAAAAGGAATGAAGGCAACCTACCAAATGGGAAGATATTTGCAAATAATATATCTGATAAGGGGTTAGTATCCAAAATATATAAAGAACTCATACCACTCAATATCTCAAAAACAAACAATCCAATTTATCTAATTTAGTTTTTAAATACTTACTTACTTACGTACTTTATTTATTTATTTATTTATTTATTTATTTATTTGGCTGTGCTGGGTCTTAGTTGTGGCATGCAGGATCTTTTTTACTTGTGGCATGCATGTGGAATCTAGTTCCCCGACCAGGGATGGAACCCAGGTCCCCTGCATTGGGAACATGGATTCTTAGCCACTGGACCACCAGAGAAGTCCCTCCAATTTAAAAACAGAGTATCTGAATAGACATTTTCCCCAAGAAGACATACTGATGGCCAACAGGTGCATGAAAAGATGCTCAACATCACCAGCTCCTGCTGTCTCGGTGTTAACAAGGCGGGTGATAACCCACAGCCCTGTGTGCTGAGGGCTCTCCTCTGATCACTGGCTCCCTGCATCTGCCTGAGTTCTTTCTGCTGTCCTGGTGATGGTCCTGGAGGTGGGTACACTCTGATCCTGCTTTACAGATGAGGAGAATGGGGCTAGGGGAGGAGAAAAGTGGGGGGAGGGATTGGAAACCCAGGTCCGTCTCACTCCAAAACCTCTTGACATGGGGGAAATTCCAGAACACTTCATGTGGCAGAAGTTGCTGGATTCTGTGTGAGTAATTTACCCTCAGGGAGGAAACTCAACCAGGAGCTAGCTGCCTGCAGCTGGGAGCTGGGTCAGAGTTTATTTTGTAGCATTAGAGTCCCTGGAGGGGTAGCCGGTCAGGGCTGTGAGGGAACTGGCAGGGGATGGAGGAGGCGGAGGAGAAAGAGGGAGGAGGCGGCATTTACCACTGGTGCTCAGCCCCGTGTGCTGGGAGGGGTCCACACCGGTGGCTCCTGGGCCACCACACTCCCTCTGAGGCCAGGACGCTGTGTGGAGGCAATGCCTCGGGGCTGTGGATGGTGGAGCCAGCTGAACTCCCAAGCCTGCCTGCATCCTGCCTCCCGGCCCCCGAGTGATGCTGAATGGATGTGTCAGTTATCTGCTGCTGTGTAACAAATAATCCCAAACGTCAGGGGCTTAAAACAGCACACATGCATTAGCTCATGGGTTTTAAGGGGAGGAGTCCGGGAGCTGCCTGAGTGGCTGCAGGCAAGGTGGTCATGCAGAGTGTCAGGGATTCACGTCCCTGCCCTCAGGGCCTCACTGGCTGTTCCCTGGAGGCCTTCATTCCTGGCCATGTCTCTGGGAGGGCAGCTGGCTTCCCACAGAGTGAGTGATCCCAGAGAGAGGGAGGGAGACAGACAAAGACAAAAGCCCCAGTCTGCTTATAACTTAACGATGCCACACCACTCCTGGCTGTTCTGTTTGTCAGGGGTGAGTGTGTGAGTGCAGCCCACGCTTAGGGCAGGAGAATCCAGGAATCTGTGGACGTTCCTTTAAACCACCATGATGGATGACCTTGCCCTGCCGGGGTGTGTGGTTTAACTGGGCCTCCGAGCCTGCTGTGATGTTCTGCTTGGGAAACAGGACGCGGTGGGTTTGGAGCCTGCAAACCTGTGCCCATCTCTGCCTCCACTGCTTCCCTGCAGAGTATTTTGTCCTTTTTGTCTAAAAACAGTGACTGTAAGCAAAAATCAGGAACCACCCGTGTGCTTACCAGGATGCGTGATAGTTAACTCAGCTGGGTTCAGTCTCAGAGTGGCATAACCTCTGTCCTGCCTGTAAGATGAATGAGAGCTGTAGGAATCAACAGAGATGAACCTAAAACGTTTTCCCTCCGTATCAGGTGGAGGGAGAAGAACTGCTGAAGGATTTAAGTGGTGTGATAATCTTCATGGAAATTCTGTAGGACACACATGATGGCAGATGGTGGGAAGAACACAGTAACTCGGCAAGAAGTCGCCTCTGGGCCGGGTGAGAGGGTAGGGTGGGGTAGAGCTTCCACTCTCACTTTGATGTCCTTAAAAACCACTCCAGAGCAAATATGAAAAAGATGAACATTTGCTCAGTCTGGGTGGTGGTACATGGGTGTCTGGTACAGGCTGAACTAGTCATAATTTAAAATCTTGAGTGTATTTTGAAGTGGAGCTGCCGTGGAGCTGCTCTGGGGAGAGGTGGGTTGAACGTCCCCCCACAGACACGAACATGCTGGAGACTCACGGGGTTGTCACACTCCCTGCGATGTGCATGGATGCTCACGGGTGTACACACATGCAGGTCACACGTGTCACATGGGGGGCAGGCATGTCAGCGTGTAGTAGAGTCCGACTCCATCTTGGATGTTGGGCTGCTGGCAGCTTTTAAGCCTCCACCCGCCTCCTCCAAGTTTAGGCTCTACGTCCAGGCAGGCTGATAGAAAGTGGTGCTCCCTCCTTCGGAGCTGCTGGAAGCTCCTTTCTGAGAGCAGGGCGCCTCACCGTGGCCCCGCCCCCACCCACAGCAAGACCCAGGCCAGCCTCCTTTCCCCAACATTTTGGACCAACTTGGGAGGCTGCCCTGCTCTCTGCAGAGAGCCTCCCTGTGACAGCATGTGCTGCACGTCACTCCTGATGTGAGACCCACACTTGGTGGGGGGGACAATTTCCAGCCCCGTCCCTCCAGGCTGGCCATAGCACACTGACACCTGGGAGCTCTCACCTCCTGATTCAGGAAGGTCGGGGCCAGGTGAGTCCCTAATGCGCACATTGGCATCTTTGTCTCCCGGGATCAGACAGAGGTTGGCATCTCCCGCTCAGAGCTCTGCCCGGCCTCCCTCTCCCCTCCCACCCCATGGCTCTTCCGTGGGATGGAGGTCTTGGTGGGAGAGAAAAGGAGGGCAGCTCACACTGGCATGAAGCAGATGCCAGCCCATGGGGGCTCTTTCTCCCTCCTTGGCCATCCGTCTTCTGGGGTGTGTGGCTCCAGAAGCTGGAAAGAGAAGATGGGGGCACTGACCCCCCAAAGATCCCCAAAGCACTGACAGTGGAACTCCACTGTCAGGGGGACAGAGGGGCCCAGAGCACCAGAGCTTAGATTCCATGGAATACGGTCAGTGTTGTTGCAAAGTGTGTGAAACGTAATTGTGTACCCATCAGCATCGTGCATCCTGAGAACCGCCCAGTTATAAAAACGACTTCAAAGGTTTGCCATGATGTTCGCACTGAACCACATGAAATTGCCCTTTTGGAGGGCAAAAATGGCCCCAAATCGGCAATTTCATGTGATTCATACACAAAGCAAAAACACCCACGTATTTTGTGCCCTTCCCCCTACTTTTACCTGGAGTAACGTTGTTTGTTTGACCCCTGAGCCCAAGAAATGCCACGCTTTGCAGCCTCTCGGGCTGCAGTGGAAACTTAGCGTGCACACTGCATCTTACTGGCTGGGAGGCAGCTTTGCAGGCTGCACGGACGCTCCTGTCCAGACGGGGTCTCCCTCGGCCTGCCATCCGCTCCAGGCCTGCTCACAGCGCTGCCGCAGGGACCGAAGCCCGCAGGCCCCGAGGCTGCAGGAAAGGCCCTCCTCACGCATGGCTGGACCCCAGCCGCTTGGCCTTGGTGCAGAGAGCTGATCTCTCTTGGCCTCTCTGGGTGGATTGGATTTGCGGCAATTGGCTGCGTAAACAGCCAGGCTGGACTGGAGGCTAAAGGCAGAGATTCAGGCTCCATGCATGGGGAGATGCAGGCAGCGTGCCAGGACAGGCTTCCAGCCCCGCCGCTAACACGGCCCACGGCTGCGGTCTGCCCACCCCACCGAGCACCCAGCTTCCTACAAGAGGTGCTGGCAGAGAACCCGTGTGCACCTGAGGACCCCCGCCACAGGGGGGCCGGTGGTGGTGGTCCTGGACCAGGGGGGTCCGCAGCGCCTGCCTCAGAAATGCTGGTGTCAGGCCCCGCCCAGGGCTGCAGAAGCAGAAGCAGAGCCGGGGAGCCTGTGCACAGGAGCTCGAGCAGCACTGTAGCAGGCAGGACCAGCAAGCAGCGGCAGCAGCTGGTTTGCCAAACTCACGTGCCCTTTGACCTGGCCGGCCTGCATTTCGGAATTTATCCGAAGGAAGCGATCAGAGATGCACACAGGGAAACGTCTGACCTGGTAACACAGCGCTCGCTGTGTTGTCCTGCTCCGGGCGTGGCGGACGCCCCATTCATTTCATGTCCTTGGACGTAACCCTGGGAGGGGGTTGGCTGATAAAGAAGGGACTGAGGCTCACCAAAGGTAAGGAGCCCCAGGTCACCCCACCAGGCCGAGGTGGAGTTAGGAGTTGAGTTTAGGTGGACCAGTGTCCGTCCTGCTGCCTCCCTGGGTGAGCGTGGCCATCACGGCGTCGTTTACAAGTGAGGGGGCAGACCGAGGGCATCTCCCATGCCGGGGGTGGCCAAGAGGGATGCGGTCTGTCTCTATAACCGGGCGTCCTGCTCTCTGGTTTGGGGGTGTGGATACCAGCCCCCGGTAGGACCCTCACGTACACTTGAACGACACTCTTCCAAACTGGGCTGAAGCCCACGTTTTCCTCCCTTCTTCCTGCCCTTGTAAAACATCCCAGAACCCCAGGCACTGGTGTGGCTTCCTGGGCGTGGAAGACGCCCACCCCCCCAGCCACGGCCTGTGATCTTGCTCCTGCGGCTGTGGCTGCTGGTGGCCAGTGAAGCCCTGTCTGCAGTGACTCAGGCTGCCATCGCCATGGGCAGTCTGGGCAGCCCTCATTCTAGAACATGGTGCTTAAGACCAAGGCAGGCGGCAGGAATTAGGGGCAGAAAAGGACCCCTGCCTCCCGTCGCTGCAGCTCTGGGAGTTCCAGGGTAAATGGTTCCCAGAGTTCTCGAAGGTGTTGGCAGGTGACGAGGTGACGGGGGTACAGACAGCCCAGCATCAGTTACTTCTGGACCCAGAGACACCTCTCTGTCTGTCTTCCAAAGCCCCAGAGAGGAGGAAGCTTGCCCCTTCTCTGCTACCCCCCACGCCCCCACTGCCGTTCCTGTCCCATTTCTGCCCAAAATGAAGGTACTTTAGAGGCACCGTGGCCTCTGCAGCCAGACTGCCCAAGTTTAAATCCTGCCCCTGCCCCTTAGCAGCTGTGTCACCTCAGGCAAGTGGCTGCACCTCTCTATGCCTCAGCTTCCCCCTCTGTAAAATGGGGTCTTAATAGTGCACTCAGCTCATGCAGTTGTTGGGGGGATTAAATGAGTTAATACATGGAAAGCATTGAGAACATATGTGCGTGATGTAAAGATTATAAAACTCTAAAGGGATATAAACGATATTCACATATAACATTTGCTATTATTGACAGCTATAGACAGACACGAGCAACCATTAAGTTGGGCTGTAGAAGACAATTTTATGAAATGAGAAGATGTTCAGGACATGTGCTAAGTGAAAGGAAAAAAAAAGGGAAGCGCAAAAGAGCCTCTTCCTAGTTTTGTAAAATATATTGTGTTAACTGTGCACAGAGGCAAAGAAATCAATTGTTAGCTGTGTAACCACTGGGTGTCGGGATGGCGGTAGCTTTCGTTTCTTGGGTGCTGCTTCCTGTATTTTCCAAGCCTGTGCAATAAGTGTAATGGCTGTAACAGGAACCAAGCACATTTTTAAAACTGCTCTCAAAGAGGACAGCTGTAGTTCAGAGGGCCCTGACCGTTGTCATAATGGGGAGCTACCTTTCCTTCCCCAAAGCCATGGCCCCACTGCAGGGAGAAGGTGTGGGGGGAAGGACCAGTGGCAAGTTACGAAAATCCTGATCTCTTTCCCTAGCTCTCCAGGGAACGCAGAGACCCTGGGCCAACAGGCTCCGCCCCTCCTCCGTCCTGGGCTTCTGTCTCCTTGCCTGGGGGTTCCTCCCCCCGTGGGGCTGTTGTATGGGTTCAATGGGTAACACCGAGGCCAGATCTTCATTAAATGGAGGGATCGTCACCACCTGCAGCGGGTCAACAGCGACAGTCACACGTGACCTCATCCTCTGCATGGGGGAGGGGCTGATTCTTCTTCCCATGTGACATGTGTTGACTCTGAGGCTCAGAGACGCTGAGTGACTTGCCCAAGGCCACAGAGCTAGTGAGGGGCAGACTTAGGACAAAATAACCCACAGAGTGGAAGAATATATTTGCAAATCGTCTATCTGGTAAGGGACTTGTATCCTGAATATGCAAAGCACTCCTACAAATCAATAATAAAAGTACAAATTTAGAAAAGGGCAAAGGATTTGAATACATATTTCTCCAAAAGAAGATATACAAATGGCCAGTAAGCACATGGAAAGATTCTCCACACCACTAGCCACCAGGAAAACAGTGCAGCTGGTCTGGAAAACAGTGTGGCAGCTCCTCCAAAGGTGAAACAGAGTCACTGTATGACCAGCAGTCCCACTCCTAGGTTTATACCCAAGAGAAGTGAAAACATGTGCACACAAACACTTGAAAACAAACGTTCACAGCCGCACTGTTCACAGCTGCCAAATATAGAAGCAACCCAAATGTCCATCAGCTGATGAATGGATAAACCACGTGGTCCACCTGCACAATGGGATGTTACTCAGCCATGAAGAGGCAAGAGGTGCTGATGCTAAAACATGAACGAACTTTCAGGACATTATGCTGCGTGAAAGAATCCAGTCACGAAGGGCGCTTATTGCATGATTCCCTCTACATGCAATGCCCAGAACAGGCACATCCACGCAGACAGAAAGCAGACTGGTGCTTGCCGGGGGCTGGGGGGGGGGGGGAGGATGAGGATGACTGCTAATAGGTACGGGGCTTCTTGTGGGAGTGATGAGAAGGTAAAGTTACATTGTAGTGGTAGTTTACAACTTTATACTAAGAGTGTACGTATTATATGATATGTGAATTGTATCTCCATAAAGATGTTTTAAAAACATCCTTTTGCAAATGCCAGAAAACCCAGCTCAGAGTGGTGTGCACAAAAAGGGGATTCGTTTGCTTCTGTACTTCAATAAGTGGGTAAGATCAGACATATGTCTGCCTTCAGGTACCACCCGATTCAGGGATGAATCAGGTCCTCAGCACCTAGGTGAAGACACTCAACGCGTGGGCTGAGAATTGGGGAGAATCTGAGTGCTTTTGCCAGAGAAAAGCGTAGTGGATTCTGAGCAAGCCTATGTCCACTGCAGGCTCGATCTGGTGCAGGACATAGCCTCTCAAGAGGAGGAGAGGCTACATCTATGAGGAAGGCGAGGTGCAGGGCAGGGCTGGAAGAGGGGAGGAGCGCTCCCCAGGCCCAGCTACCTTGGAGTCACTCCACGGTCCTAGGAAAATACTTGCCCACCTCCGTCATTCACACACGCACACACCCTCCGGCTCACTAATTATGACGGGGATGGACGAATCAGCTACACAGTAGATGAGGCAACGGCATGAGGAAACCACTAGCTGCCTTGTTCTGATGAGGTCTAATCACACTCGCTGGCCCTGGGAGGCGGAGGAGGAGGAGGGAATAGGGAGAAGCGAGCAAACCTGCCGGGAAGCGTTTTTCCTGGATGTTTCTCTTCCTCTTATGTCCCCACCTGCTGAGCAGGAAGTGTGAGTGAGGCCTCTGTAATCCTCCCCCTCCTCTGCCCATAGACTGTGTCCCCAGTGCCACCGCCGTGACATCAGATTGTGTCAAACAAGGTCAAACACAGATCGAAAGCAGCCCCAGCTAACAGCACCTCCGGGCTCCACCACTCACGTATGTGACAAGCTTCGGTTCAACAGGGAACGCCCACTGTTCATCCATTCATTGGTTTGTTCATTCATCCTTGACTCACATGCAGTGATCGCATTCCTGGTGAGTGCCAGACACCGTGCTGGGCACAGAGGGGGAGGAGAGGAATCGGATGGGGTTCCACCTTGCAGTACTCCCCCACCCCCTGCCATGTGAGTGGATGAGGCCATGAATTCAAAGACAACTACGTGGCAGAGTGGCATGTGCTAAAACCAGAGGAGCTCAGGTGCTGACAAAGCTCGGAGAAGAGGCACCTGCCCGACCTGGGGTCCCTGGAGAGGGATGCGGGTGATGAGTCCTGTGAACGAATCAGTGTTCCTGGGACAGAGGTGTGTGCGCCTGTTCCAGAGCACAGAGACCAGAAAGCGGAAGGAGTTGTTTTTAACAGCCCCAAACTGGAAACAACCAACCTGAAAGTCTAGTTACAGCAGAACAGAATGAGCAATGTTGGATACATTCATACAGTGGAACATTATACAGTTAAGAGAATGAATGACCCCAGAGACACACAACCACGTGAATGAACCTCCATGCAATGCTGGGCAAAAAAGAATGCATGTATTCAGTATAATTCTAATCACGTGAAGCTCCAAACAGACAAGGCTAACCTACAGTGCTTAGGAAAACATATACAGGTGGTGACGCTGTAAAGAAAAGATGATGATAAACTCAGGTTAGTGGTTCTGTTTGGGAGCGGACAGGTTATCACTGGGGAGGGGCACACTGTGGGCTTTAGGGTGCTGGTAAGGTTCAGCCCCTTGGCCTGGGGGGTTGTTCACGGACAATGCTACATAACCGTTCAGTAAAACGCCTGACTGTGGCTTGTCCGCAGACAATAACTTGTCCTCCCCAGTGAGGGGACACGTACACACTCAAGACAGAAAAGGGTGGTAGTTGCAAGCCCGTTCTTTACTGTTGGCTGATTGGGTTCATTTCTACCTTGGGTAAATGGCTTCACCTGTCCAAATCTCAGCTTTCCTCATGAGTAAAATGGGGATAATAATAGTACCAGCCTCATAAAGTTGTTGTAGGATTAAATATGACAGTAAATGTCAAGTGCTCAGCACAGAGCCAGCCCCACAAATGTAATAATTAATCATGATCACCAGCATCACCACCACCACCATCACCATCACCACCCCCATCACCACCACCATCATCACCACCAACATCACCTCCCCCATCACCACCACCATCACCACCACCACCTCCCCATCACCACCACCATCATCACCACCTCCCCCATCACCACCACCATCATCACCACCATCACCTCCCCCATCACCACCACCATCATCACCACCATCACTGCCACCACTACCACCACCACCACCATCACTACCACCTCCCCCATCACCACCACCATCATCACCACCATCACTGCCACCCCCATCACCACCACCATCACTGCCACCACCACCAACACCACCCCCATCATCACCCCCATCACCACCACCATCACCTGCCCCATCACCATCACTGCTACCACCATCATCACCACCATCAACAACACCACCATCACCACCACCATCACCACCACCACCATCATTACCACCACCATCACCACCCCCCTCACCGCCACCATCACCACCATATCTATTATCACCACCACCACAGCCTCTCTTTTTCCTTCTTTCTAATGCATGCAAATCACTTCTTCCTGCTTTATTCCTCTACCACTCTCTTCTTCATAATTGTCTTCATCTAGAAATTGAATGGCCCAGTGACAGTGCTCCCTGGAGTTATAAATAGGTCTAGATCTTGGTAAATAAGGAAGTAAAATTATACCTGCCATTTTTCAAAGCTCTGTCATTCTCAATTTCAAATCATCTGTCTCATTGACAGAACACACATCCCAATATATTTTATTTTATTTTATTTTATTTTATTTTATTAAGTATGGTTCATTTAAAATGTGTTAGTTTTAGGTATACAGCAAAGTGATTGAGATTATGTATATATAATATATATATATTCTTTTTTCAGATTCTTTTCCTTATAGGTTTTTGCAAAATATTGCATAGAGTTCCCTGTGCTATGCAGTAGGTCCTTGTTGGTTATCTATTTTATACGAGGTTGAGTCAAAAATTATCCACACTCTGGCTGTAGAATTTAATTAACTTTTAAAAAAGACAAATACATAATTTTTTGACATAATCTTCTTGCTTTTCAATACACTCTGTCCATCTGTCAACAAGCTTTCACATTCCCTCATTAAGAAATGTTTTAGGCTGAGCTTCAAGCCACGAATGTACCGCTGTCTTCACTTCTTCATCAGAAGTGAATCTCCATCCTTATAGGGCTGCTTTCAGGGGACCAAACAGGGGAAAGTCTGATGGAGCAAGATCAGGAGTGTAGGGAGGATGCTTTAACACCTCAAAATGAAGGTTTTGCAGAGTGGCGACAGTGTGGGCAGAAGTGTGCGGACATGTACACCCTCAGACCACAAAAAACGAACCACTGCATGCTGCTCTTCTTTTGTGCAAATCACAAGTGCGGCATCCATTTTTGCTCACGCTGCAGTTACAAACGAACTGATGTAACATGTTCACACCTGCACAGCAGTGACTGGGGAGACAGTAGCCTTGAACGGAAAGCACTGATTAGACAGTGCAGCCAACAAGTTTTAATATAACTGGAGTGCAGATAATTTTTGACTCATCCTCGTGTATGGTAGTGTGCATGTGTTGTTAACTCCAGCCTCCTAATTTATCCCTCTCCACCCCATCCCCTTTGGCAACCAAAAGCTTGTTTTCTTTCTTTTTTTTAAATATTTATTTATTATTTATTTGTCTATGCCGGGTCTTAGTTGTGGCACAAGGGATTTTTGTTGCTGTGTGCGCGATCTTCATTGCGTATGCAGGATCTTTAGTTGCGGCATGCAGGATCTTAATTGTGGCATGTGGGATCTAGTTCCCTGACCAGGGAACAAACCCGGGCTCTCTGCATTGGGAGTGCAGAGTCTTAACCACTGGATCACCAAGGAAGTCCTCATAAGCTTGTTTTCTATGTCTGTGGGTCTATTTCTGTTTTGTAAATGAGTTCATTTGTATCTTTTTTTTTTGGTTCCACATGTAAGTGGTATTATATGATATTTGTCTTTCTCTGACTTACTTCACTTAGTATGATAATCTCTAGGTCCATCCATGTTGCTGCAAATGGCATTATTTCATTCTTTTTATGGCTGAGTAATATTCCATTGTATATATGAACCACATCTTCTTTATCCATTCATGTGTCAGTGGACATTTAGATTGCTTCTACGTCTTGGCTATTGTAAATAGTGCTGCAGTGAACACTGGCAGCATGTATCTTTTTGAATTACAGTTCTCTCCAGATATATGCCCAGGAGTAGGAGTGCAGGATCATAGGCAACTCTACTTTTAGTTTTTTAAGGAACCCCCATACTGTTCTTCACAGTGGCTGCACCAGTTTATATTCCCACCAACAGTGTAGGCAGATTCCCTTTTCTCCACACCCTCTCCAGCATTTATTATTCGTAGGCTTTTTTTTTTTTTTTTTTTTTTTTGCCAAGCTGCTTGTAGGATCTTAGTTGCAAGACCAGGGATTGAGCCTGGGCCACCGCAGGGGAAGGGCCGAGTCCTATCAACTGCCAGGGAATTCCTGTATATGTAGACTTTTTGATGATGGCCATTCTGACCGGAGTGAGGTGATTTTGCTTTGATTTTGCATTTTGATTTGCGTTTGTCTAATAATTAGCAACGTTGAGCATTTTTTTCATGAACACATATCCCAATTTTTGCCTCAGAATCTGCTTCCTCTAACTTCCACTAGGAATGCCAATCATGTCTCTTTCCTTCTGTCATGAGGCAGGAGCCCACTCCCTGACCACAGCTCCCTGGGTCAGGAATGGATGCCTGACCCCAGCCGACCTAAGCTGAATCTCCCCAGGAGTCAGGATCTGTAGCGTCCAGGTTATTGACTGCCAGGGTGCTGGACTGAGAGGTGATGGGAAGAGCAGACTGCAGCAGAGAAAGCTGGTCTGTGGGGAGCAAACAGCAGGAGAGGCAGTGGGGCCCAGGAAAAGAGAGGGACATGGGTTCTGACTCTCCAGTTCTTGGCTTCTGTCCAGAGCCTGCTTTTGCCTCCATCCTCAAGGTCAGAGAGATCCTCCTCTGTTCTACTAAAGTGCCGTGTTCTCATTCCTGCTGGCCTGTGATTTAAAAATATTTTTCTTTAAATGGATCTTCCCCTGCCTCCCCCCACCACCATTTTAAACCTGGAAGGACTTATTTTCAAGGAAACTTTACATTAGCAATTTAAACAGAAAATCAGTAGCATATGCTATTCTCAGAAGGAAACTAAAAATAGATACAACAAACAAATAATAATAGACATCAACATCAAAAATAAAATTTAAATAGTGAAATACAGGGAAAAAAGAAGCTTAATTAATTTACAAAGTGTTTATCTGAGAAGTGCAAATTAAAATCACAGTGAGCTCCCACTACATAGTCACTAGAATGGCTACAGTTTAAAAGACTGACATTACCAAGTGTTGGTGAGGATGTGGAGCTCCTGGAACGCTCACCCTGTGCTTGCGGGGGTTGCATCTTGATTCAACCACTTTGGGAAACTGAAGATTAAAATTAAATACAGCTGACACTTGAACAACACAGGTTTGAACTGTGTGGGTCCACTTAAAAATACACAAATTTTTTTCAACACTAAATACTACAGTACTACACGATCCGTGGTTGGTAGAATCTGTGGATGCAGAGACGTGGGTGCAGAGGAAGTGTGGCTGCAGAGGGCTGATTATGAGCTGTATGTGAATTTTTGGCTGCATGGAGGGTGGGTGCCCCTACTCCCCTCGTTGTTCAAGGGTCACCTGTGTACTTCTCCTCTAGTCCCAAGAGGTTCGTTCCTAGGTGTACACCCCAGAGAAATGAGTGCCCCCAGAAGACGCATACGGTGCTCATACCAGCTTTACTCAAAATAACCCCAAGCTGGAAACAACACACCTGTGTATCAACAGTAGAGTAGAGAAATAAACTGTATATTCATGCAGTGGGCCAGTAGCAGCACCAAAAAGGACAAAGGGCAGTTGCATATAACATAACGTTGAGTGAACGGGATTCCGTTTACATGGAGTTCCAGGGTAAGGCACAATGAATCTCTGGCCATATGGGTCAAAATAGCTGTTCCCTGTGGTGGGTGGAGGGGAGACGGGTGGGAGGTGCTCAGGGAAATGTCCTGTGTCTCGAACCAGGTCGTGCTGTTATCGCTGCCGCTCTTGTTACTGCGAGGGGTGGGTACCAGGCAGAGCAGAGCGGCCACCACACGTTAGGGTACTATTACTGCTGCTCTTGCTGCCAGCTCCTGAGGGCATGATCCAGCTGAGCAGGAAGGTACTTTAGGGAAGAAGACGGAGGGGATGTTGCAGGATAGCAGGGAGGATGGGGTGTCCACACACCTGCTGCAGTCTAGACTCTGCCACTCATGGGCAGGTTAGCTCATGTGTCCGTGTCTTTCCTCGTCTGTAAAGTGGCACCGTTTAGGGGCTGATGTGGCTTGGGGGTTTCAGGGCACCAAGCCCAGCTTGCAGCAACCACCCACTGGCCGTGCTAACAAAGGATGGTCAAGGGTGGGGGTTCCTGGCACTCCCGGTGGAGAGTACAGTTTGAATGAGCTTGGAAACACTTGAACTTGCAGTGTCAAGTTTGCAGAACCATTTCCTGCAGAATTTACTTCCCTTAGGCAAGTCGCTTGTCTGCTCTCTGCCTTATCTGTGACTCGGGGACCAGCATTTCCTGGGACTACAATGTGGGCCTTGCAGCCACTGGGTGAGGAGAGGAAGCACCCAGCAAGGTGTCTTAGGGTCGCATTTCAAAGCTCAGATTAAGGTTTCTCAACTTTTTTCCTTAGCAGACTTTTGACACTAGAGCTGGTCAGCAATTAATCAAAAACAAAGGATTCCTTTGTTATCATCTCCACACAAATCAACCCCTGTGATGCCCTGAAGGCCAGGTGCCGGCATCCCAGAGCAGCCCAGGAGAGAGATGCCCCTCAGACTTCTCCTTGCCTTTCTGGAGCTAACACTTGCTAGCTGTATGTGGCCTCGGGTCACTCACTTTACCTACTTGAGCTTCAGTTTCCCCATCTTTAAGGAGGAAGCGATGGTCGCAGTCTGGATTCCAAAGAGTACTGCCAGGAATTAGATGAAATCAGGTACTCAAGGTCCTGGCACAGAGAAATCAGCCAAGGACACGCAAGAATCCTGTTTATTCCTCACTGAGCTCCCGTCCAGGGCTGACATCTTTCCCTGCCTCTGGTTTAGGGAGAATCAAGAGCCCAGGACAGTCTCACAGTGTAGACCCTCATGGGCACCTCCAAGCAGCTGTCATCTCTTCTCTGGGGCCTGAGCAGGGACAGGCAGAGAGTTACAATGGGAAGATGAGAGATGGTGGTTTGGAAGAAGGAGAGAAAGGGAGATGGAGAAGGACACGGGCACCTCCAGCACCCCTCCACCCCCTCAGGGCAGAGGCAGCTCCTGTAACAAGACCACCCTCATTCTTGGGGAAAATTATCCCTGGAAAGGGGCAATAATAATCATAATAGCAGGTATGAGTTATTGAGGACCAGGAGGGAGTGGGGACCACCCAAACACCTTGCTTACCTGGGTTGAGTCATTTACCCTTTGCCCCAACCCTACAAGATGGGAACAGGTGTTGGTGCCACTTTATAGATGGAGAGAGAGAGGCTCAGGGCCACCCCATAATGGGCTCCTGGCGCGCAAGCAGCTGACCTGGTTCTCACACCCCAGGAGCTAAGGGGACTGCGCAGGTAAGATCATGGATGCCTGTTCTGATAGCTGCTCCTAGAGCTGTAGCCAAGTGGACCTCCCACGTTTGCATGAGTTTGTGTAGTGGGGCCAGTTTTGGGGTGGAGATATCAAGCCCTGGAAGCTGGCCTGTGGTGACCCCAGGAAGATAAGCCCCCCTGGAGATGTTTGGTCAGCGCTTGCCAAGGCCACAGTCCTGATAAGTAATCCATGGAGCAGCAGGGCAGGGTCACACTGGGCTGTGGGCAGAGGGGTGGGGACCGCTAAGTAAAGGCCTACAGCCTGGAGCCGAGGGACCAGGGAAGCCATCTTGCTCCCTACTTTGTAGGTGAAGCCATTGGGCCTTGGGAAGCTCTGGGAGACTTGCCTGATGTCACACAACGTTAGTGTCAGAACTGAGACCAGAATCCACATCCCCAATGCATGGGAGGGCGTCTGTCCCTATCACCACCCTACTTAACACCAGCTCTTGGGTCAGCATATTCACACAACAAAAGTGTATCATACACTGACTGTTCCAGCTCAGGGGGTGTGAGAGTGAGTGGCACAGATGTGGCTCCATCTGCATGAAGCATGCAGTCTGTTCCAGTTGCTACTGCTGTGTAACAGCTATCCCCTAAACTTAGTGGCATAAAACAGGGTGTTATGGGCGGAATGCCCCCCCTCCCCAATTCATATATTGAAGCCCTAATCCCCAGTGTGGCTATATTTGTAGACAGGGCCTCTAAGGAACTAATTAAGGTTGAATGAGGTCATAAGGGTGGGGCTTTTATCCCTTAGGATTAACTGTCCTTATAAGAAAAGATACCAAAGAGCTCACTCACTCTCTCTCTCCCATGTGAGGACCCATGAGAAGGCAGCCATCTGCAAGTCAGGAAAAGAGCTCTCACTAGAACCTGACGATGCTGGCACCATGATCTAGGACTTCCAGTCTCCAGAAAATAAATTTTCATTGTGTAAGCCACTCGGTCTCTATTATTCTATAATGGCAGCCTGAACAGACTAATACATAGGGCTTGGCAAACTTTTTCTGTAAAGGGGAAGATGGTAAATATTCTAGGCTTTATGGCAGTGTGGTTTCTGTCAGAACTGTTCAGCTCTACCATTGAGTGTGAAAGCAGCTGTGGCCATATGTAATAAATGCGCTTGGTCATGTTCCCATCAAACTTTGTCTATAAAAACAGGCAGTGGCCCCTGAGCTGTAGCTGACATGACCTCTGCCTGGCTTCACATAACAATAATCATCTATTTTGTTAGAAATTGAAATTATGATGGAAACAACCTAAGTGTCCACTGATGGATGAATGAATAAAGAAAATGTGAGATAGATAGATATAGATATAATGCAGTATTATTCAGCCACAAAAAATGAATGAAATCTTGCCATTTGCAACAACATGGATGGACCTTGAGGGCATTATGCTAAATGAAATAGACAGAGAAAGACAAATCTCATTTCATCTCACTTTTGTGTGGAATCTTAAAAAAAAAAAAGCCCACAGATACAGAGAACAGATTGGATTGGAGTTTACAGGGGAGGGAGTTAGGCAAAAATAGGTGAAGTGGGGTCAAAAGGTACAAAGGTCCACATGTAAAGTAAGTAAGTCATGGGTTGTAATGTACAGCATGACGACTCTAGTTAACGATACTGTATTGCATGTTTGAAAGTTGCTAAGAGAGTAACTCTTAAATGTCTCATCACAGGAAAAAATAATTCTGTAACTCTGTATGGTGATGGATGTTAATTAGACTTATTGTGGTGATCATTTTGCAATATATACAAATATCAAATCATTATGTTGTATACCTGAAACTAGCATAATGTTGTATGGCATTTACACCTCAAAAAGAAAAAAGACAAGGCATGGTGGGGAAAGCCCCGTGGGTGGGGTCTCCGATTCACGTGGCATTTGCTGGGGTGACTAGACAGGAGCTGGTGGACCTACTTTCAAAACGGGGCATGGATAGGGCTGTCAGTCGGGGCTGGCTGTTGGCTGGGAGTCCAGCTGGGGCTGAGGGCTGCAGGGCCCGTGTCTCCCCCGGCACACCCTTCCACGGGCTGCTTGGGCTTCCTGACAGCATGGTGAGTCAGTTCCAATCTCCAGGGTCTCGAGTATCAGGCAGAAGCTGTGTCACCGTTTACACCCTAACCTTCAAAATCACATTGTGCCACTCCTGCTGTACTCACCAGCCAGCTGCCTCCTGTTATAAGAGAACATGAAGAAAGGGAGCTCCGATGCAGACATCTCAGTGTCGGCTAAACACGGGCACATTCAAGAAGACAAACAGGAAACTGTAGACTGCAGCTCAGGTCTCTGAAGGAAACACACAGGCTTCTGTGGAGGTGAAAGGGGGGGCATCCTTTACATAGGGAAACCAGGAAGCCTTTCTGGAGCCGAAACCGGAAAACTTCCCGGTCTCGGGAAGAGGCAGTGGGCAATGGAAAAGGCAGCGCACACCCCTGGAGGCTGGAAAAGCGGACAGCTTGGGCTGGAATCCTGCTCAGTCATTACTTTCCTTTTGGCCAGGCACTTCCCAGAGCGGGCTCCAAGCTGGTCTTTATGGAAGCTGAGTATTTAAGCCCAGGTCACCTGAGGAGGGCCTATGAGGTCACTACTGTGAGCCGTCCACTCCAGAGCCTGGTGCACAGAGCCACAAAATTCCGCACGGTGGTCTGACTTTTTGTGTTTTCTCCCTGGTTTGTATTTTGAAATTGCTGGGTGGTACTATGTTTATAGCCTTGGAGAGTTTCCTCCAAAATGAAATCAATACCGCCAGCCCTACTTTATGGGAGAATGGATTCCAAATTGCACAAAATGAATGCCTCTAATATCTGCGTTTCAGGGAAGAGAGTCTGTCCCTGTTGGAGCTAATCTGATGGGGGAGAGGAGGGAGGGTCATGGGGGGCATGTATTGGAATTGCCTGGGGAAAGGGTATGCATTAGCCAGAAGTAGAAGGTGCTGACCAGTAATTGCTTGGAACCAATCATCATTTCCCAAGGAGATCTCAGTTGCAATCCACTGCTTGTGTGAGGAAGGGCTGCTGAATCAGCAAAAGACAGCTTGGAAATAAAATGGAAGAAAGTGCAGTGTGTCCACAAGAAACAGCAATTTTATGTCAGCAGTGTTGTGGGGAGCTAGCTGAAGGCTGGGCAACCCATGTAGGAAGCCGTGACCTTCGCCGGGGGCTGGACTTCTAACATTGCGTCCCACTTCTTGAGCGCCTACCAGGCACTGGGAGCTCCGCTCACCTGAATTCTCACGGCGACCTGATGAGAACTATTATTGTGCCCATTTTACAGATAAGAAAACTGAGCTCAGAGACTTTAAGGGACTGCCCAAAGCCACACAGCTGCCATGCCATGGAGGCAGGATTTGAATCTGAATCTTGAGGAAAGTCTGCAGCCCTTTCCTTAAAAGATTCATCATATCTAATTTTTCATTTACACTGAACAGCCCTGAGATACTATTTTACATCCATGTAGAGAGACAAAATAAAATAAATGCAGACCTAAGTCTGATAACACTGAGTTTTAGCCAGGAAGTGGAGAACCAGAAGGGCAGTGCTCTGCAGGATGAGAAGGAAATCGCTCCAGGTGTTCTGGAGAGCCATTTGGCTGCTTCCATTAAGTCCAAGATGTGCTGGACCCAAGAATTCCACCCCTAGGCATTTAGAAAAACCTTTCAGAGAGCACAAGGAGGCGCCACCGAGAAGATGCATTGAATCACTGTAACTGCAAGCCACAAAGCAAAGCTGAAAACTCCCTAGCTGTCCCTCTGCAGGGGGAGTGGTGAAGAGGGGACTGCCCTGCAGACTGGTGGCCCTTTAGGGAGGGGGCTTTGGTGCTAAGGGTAAGACAAGAAGTCCAGTGTGAACTGTGGGAGAACGGAGGAGGGGCTAGTTTTCTAGAAAGAGCCAGTTTAGCCAAAGGTGGGAACAGCGCTGGCAGGAGGTGTGAGCAGGGCCCCTGGCTAGTTGGAGGCTTCAAAGTGCAGCTCTTCTGGCATCCTAAATCTCGGCTGCAAGGCCTGGGTTGCAATTCCTGACTCAACTCGGCCCGTGTCGCACCCCGCACTCCAAAGAGCCCCGACCCTGTGCAATCTCCCCCTGCAGCACTCGGCTGAACCCGTTCCCGGAGAGCTGGGAACTCGGGCTCCTGCCTGCGGATTTATGGTCCAGGAAATGCATTTCTAATTGGTCCCAGGATGCTCGGATACAGGAATCAGACACCATCTCTTGCGGGTGGAGGGTGGGCGTGTGTGTGGAGAGAGAACTAATAACACCAGAGTGGTGATCGCACTCTGCTCCCTCAAAGCGCAACCGCTCCCAGGATGGGGGGAATACCTGCTGGCCGGGGCGCAGGGGAGGGACAGAATTTGGGTGTCTTTACTCCAAGGTATGCGCGTGTAGCCGGACTTTCTCTTAATTTATGGGGAGGGGCCAATCGCGAAATACAGTACCCGTTTTCTAAGGCGAGCATCACCCTTCCCCCACACGTGGACCCAAACTGCCCGTAAGGAAAAAGGGTGGATCATTTATCATAGAGAAAACCACCTGTGGTCCGCCAAGAGCCTCTTCAGTCAAGTCGGGGCCGGGCGTCGCAGACGGGAGCCGGACGCGAGGGACCGGGCGCGAGGTGGGCGAGCCGAAACGAGCGGGGCGCCTCGGCCCGCCCGGGGCCTGCTGTGCCGGGCTTCACCTAGCGGCTCCCGGGAGGGGCCAGAGAGTGCCCTGGGTGCTGGGAGCCTTCCCGTTACGCAGTGCCTGTCCCTTTAAGTCCAAGTCCCGGGAAAGGAGGGGCTGGGGCGCCCCGGCGGGACCCCCGTTTCCAGGCCCGCGGGAGCAGGAAGGGACGGCGGGCGGGCGGCGCGCCCGGGGACCCCGCCGGCGCCGCGCGCCCTCCGCCAGGCGTGGCCGCGCCCCTCTCCGGGCCGCCGGCGCGCCGGGGGCGGGGGGCCGGCCGGGGGCGCGCGCGCGGGGTGCGGGGTGCGGGAGCGCGCGGGCGGGGTGCGGGTGCGGGCGCGCGCGCCGCGCCGGCCCGAGCGCGCGAGCCGGGCCCGGAGCGCACGCCGCCGCCGCCGCCGCCGCCGCCTGACCCGCCGCATTGCTGCTGCCGCCGCCGCCAGGCCCGGCCCGGCCCGGCCCGCGGCCCCCAGCATGGTGCGGCCGCCCGCGCCGCCGCCCGTGCCGCCGCCGCCCGCGGGCCCCGCCGCCGCCCTCGGGCGCCCGCAGCGCGGCAGCCGCAGGTGGGGGGCTGCGCCCCGGGCCTGAGCGCCGCGGTCCCGCCCGGCGGGCTCGCCTCCGAGGGGCACTTGCCGCTGAGGTGGAGCCGCGGGCACCAGACGCTCCTGCTCCTGCCCCCTCCCTCCCCTCCCCCGCCCGCCTCCCCTCCGGTCCTGTCTCCAGCGGGAGCGCGAGACGCTGGTCAGGCTCCGCGGCGCAGCTCGGAAATGAATAATCGGCCCCGATCGACTTAAATGCCACCGGAGCCGGCGCCGCGGCCGCCCGCCGCCCGGGATCTGCTCGCTGTGGTTTTTGCTTTCTCCATTCTTCCTTAAAAAAAAAAAAAAGAAAAAAAAAAAAATATATATATATAGCAAAACAAAACCAGCCAGCCAGCCAGCCAACCAAGACTCCGGTTTGTTGATCGCCTTTTTTTTTTTTTTTTTTTCACCGTTTGCGGGATTTGCAAACCGAGTTACATGCATGTCCAGTGGGGGTAGGTTTAATTTTGACGATGGAGGGTCCTACTGTGGAGGCTGGGAGGACGGCAAGGCGCACGGCCATGGCGTCTGCACCGGCCCCAAGGGCCAAGGCGAATACACCGGCTCGTGGAGCCACGGCTTCGAGGTACTGGGCGTCTACACCTGGCCCAGCGGCAACACGTACCAGGGCACTTGGGCGCAGGGCAAGCGCCACGGCATCGGCCTGGAGAGCAAGGGGAAGTGGGTGTACAAGGGCGAGTGGACGCACGGATTTAAGGGGCGCTACGGGGTGCGGGAGTGCACAGGCAACGGGGCCAAGTACGAAGGGACCTGGAGCAACGGGCTGCAGGACGGCTACGGCACCGAGACCTACTCCGATGGAGGTAGGTGCGCCGCGCGCGGGGCTGGCGGAGGAGGAACCTTCTTCTCTTGCCCCTTCTGTTTATCTCTGGGGAAGTCGAGCTTCTCCCTCCAGAGGGCCTGGGCACCTGGGGCTTTTCTTGGGGCTCCCTGGAGGCCACAGCGGCCTTGGCTACAGGTTGCCCCGCTGCCTGGTGGGGGACAGCGCCTCTGTGCCAGCTGAAGGGTGTTGGGGGCTTTCCAGGAGCAGTGCCAGGCCCAGGAGCCTCGGAGCTGAGCAGAGTGTCAGTGCTTCGTGTAAGAGCAGGCCGGAAAGGCCAGACTGGGCCCGCGGCCTCCTCTGGGACCCAGCAAGGGCGCGGGGGGCTGGAAGAGGGCCCCCTCCCCTTGTTGGCAAAGCTCCCTAGGTGTCAGCCTCTGGGAGCCAGGCCCGGTTCTGCTGCTCGTTTTCCTGCCTGGCCGACGGGCCTGCCTTAGTCCTGATTAGCCCAAGCCAATGGAAAGAGCGGCTGGGAGAGCTAGAGGCGGGGGACAAGAACCCAAACCATCACAACAAGGCAATAAACTTCTAGGTGGTTGGACGCGGGCTAGCGCTGTCGGAGCAGGCTGCTGGCGGGAGAGAGGGAGGGAGGCCCATCTGTTTAGCGTGAGCCCAGGAATCTCGTCTTTCAGTGGCTGAATCATTTTCACCATTAGTTTAGAGATGCTCTGTGCCTTCATTCTAAGATGCCACCACATTCCGGGCTGAGCCGGTGCCGGAAGCCAGCGTGCTGTCTGCCTGCCCGGCCTCCTGCCCGCCGCCACGGCTGTAAGATGGTTTCTGTGCAGGGAGCCCTGGCTGGCTTTGCAGCTGCTCCCCTGTCCCAGACACTCCAGTGTCCACTCCTCAGGGCGTCTGAGAGGCGTGGAGCACTTACTGTTCTTGGAAGCCAGACCCCCAAACAAGCCAGCTCCCCAGAGGCCCCCTCCCCCATTAGGAGCTTATCCTCAGAAGTGGCTCCCTGCTTCCCTCTTGGCACTTGGTAATTTTTCAGGCATGGATGCCTGGAAAGGGAATGGGGCACAGCGGGGACTTGTGTGCTTTTGCCGGGCACAGAAATCACCAGCGGACGTGTGGTCTCCTGCTCGCTGCCTGAGTCTCCTGAATCAAGTGCTAAATACCTGCTCTCCAGCCACATCCAGGAGTGACGGGGGGCTGGAGAGTAATTATTATTTTGGCTTATGCAACTGAGAGGCAGGGTTCGTTATTCCTCAGAGGAGAGGAGGCGTGGGGGGCAGTTAATTATATAACGCTCCTGCCTGTCAAAGCCATGGCGCCCTGTCCCAGGCGGCCTTTTCTGTGCTGTTGTTGTTTTCCTGGAGTGGGTTGGAGAGCTCCCCTGACCCTGGGGCAATGGGGCCAGGCCCAGCAGAGGGCCCTCCCTGGGTTCTAGGCCGTGGGTGGGTGGGTGTGTGTGTGTGTGTGTGTGTGTGTGTGTGTGTGTGTGTGTGTGTGTGTGTGTGTGTGTACAGGCACCGCGAGGCCCAGGCAGCAGATGTGGGTGGTTGAGGTGGGTGGCTGAGCAGCCTGGCACTCCCAGCTGGGCTCTTTGGGAGCCCAGGGGCCATTGTCACCCAGGGGACTCTGGTCTGGCTGCTCTGCAGATCCGTCCCTCCAGAGGTGCTCCCCTGTGCCTGCGACTGGAGCCTGGAGCCTGGGAGGAGAGGAGCTGGGCCCAGGGCCCCCTGGAAGTCGGCAGACTGAGAGGAAGGTTCAGCTCCCCAGTCGGCCCACCTTCCCCAGAAGTCTGCGGTGACCCGTGGCACTGTAGCTTCCATTCAGCAGACATCTACCGGGTGCCTACGCGAAGCAGGTGCTCGGGGCTCTGGGAAAACAGCAGGCAGAAAGCTGTGCCCTCACGGAGCTTCCATTTTAGAGGGGAGGGTGGTGACTTCACTGAGATGACGCAGGGGGTGGGGGGAGAGGGTCTGATTCTGTGGTTGACCGTGAGTGTAGACCCGGTTGCATTGTTGTGAGGGGTGCTGCTGTCGTTGGGTGGACATCCTTGGGTCTCTACCCGCCATCCAACTGGCTACGCTGTGTCCACTTCCTAAAGCATTTCCCTCTGCACCGTCTTGCTTGAGTCTCACGGTGTGTGTGTGTGTGTGTGTGTGGGTGGGTGTCCTGTTCATCACAGACGGAGCCAGGGAGGCCCCAGAGCCCGTGTGACAGGACAGAGCCCCCAGCCTTTGGTGGCAGCATCGAGGGTTTGAAACCCTGATCTGTGTGGGGTGGGGCCCCCTCTCCTCACGTCACACCACCTGTATGCCAGCCGAGGCAAGCGCACAGATGCAGGGCGCCAGGCTGACTGCTGCCTTTTGGTTGGCAACAGGGCATGATGGAAAGTCGCATTGACCTTTCTGACCTGGAATAATCAGTCCCAGACATCGGGAGCCACTTTTCTGGAACATACTCCCCGCTGCTCATTAGGAAGGAGGTGACTGTTGAGAATGTTTGCCCTCAAGCAGTGTGGGGGGTGAGCAGAGCCAACGTGGGGTGTCGTAATCCTCTGGAACAGAACCGCGGGTCTCCACGCCTGCTCCCAAATCCGCTGGTGGGTGGGGTGGGTCATGTTCCGGAGACGGCGGGCGGAGCCCTAGTGAGTCCTGACTCCAGTCCTACTTCTCATTTGCACAAGGGATGGGGACTGGGGACAGGCATCAGCACAGCTCCCGAACTTCAGCCGAGCTCCCAGTGCTGACGGGGGAGCCGGCGGTTTTCATGAAGAATGCACCGACGGCAGGTGTATTCTACATTTAGCTGGAATTGGTATGGAATCCATTTCAACTTGGGACACTTCTGCCAACTCCTCCGCCTCCAGGGTCATCCTCCACCAGGCGCAAGGCAGACATTGCTCACGCAAAGGAGCTGAGCGGCTTCCACTGTCTGTCGGGTGACCCCACATTGACGGTGAGGCCTGGGGGCCTAGGGTGGCAGGAGCACATGCTGTGGAGTTGACACCCATTGGGCTTGGATCCCAGGTGTGCCTTTGCTCTGCTCTGTGACCTTGGGCACGTTACTCGACTTCTCTGAGCTTCTGTTTCTAAAGCTGTACAAAGGGCTGATAATAACAGCTGTAAAGTAGGCGGAGATTAATTGAGGCGGTGGACACAGCAATGGCAGGAACAGAGTGAGCATTCATTATTAGTTAGCACTGTTTTATTACTACCATTCACATGCAGTGAGTGTCACTTGTAACGATGGTTGTTAGAACCAATAGCCAGACATGGTCGTGGTGATAGTTAGCATGATAATAGATGTCGGTGTTCAGCACTTACCGTGTGCCGGGCGTGTGGCGAGTGTCTGCACAGACACAGCAGTCAGCTGCTGCACCTCTCCAGGCCCAGTTTTCTCCATCCTCCCATTTCCACACGGGGAAGCGGAGGCTCAGGGCAGCCTTTCCAGAGCCCGTGCTTTTGAGTGGAACACCTCTCTCTAAACTCCCTCGTGCAGAACTACCTCCTGTTCCTCGCTCTTCTCCACACCCATTCTTCTCCTCTGGGTGCAGCAGAGGAGTTGCCGGCAGACGCACATGGGCAGACACCACACCCAGGCCCTCTTCTCCGCTCGCTGGACCCCTGCTTTGCTGCACAGGTGAATATTTCCTGCTGGGTGCCGTGCACACAGGATCCCTTGGACCCAAAGTTACCCCCCCGCAAATAAAACCCTCCCACAGCCCGAAAGATATGAGTCATCGCACACACCCGGCCGCTCCCCCTCATGCAGATTCCGTTCACCGGCCCAGATCCCTCGGCCCACACAAATCACACACACCCACAGTCAAAATTCAGATCCCCCAGTGCCCGCGCACACACACACAGTACACCTGTCACACACACACAGTACACCTGTCACCCGGAGACCGTTTCCACCCTGTCCCCCAAAACACAGCCATGTGCACCGTCCAGCTTTGTTCCCTTGCCAGGTACTCCAGATTCCCACCAACTCCTGCTGCTGAGAAGCAGCTCTCCCTGTGAAGGGGTTGCCTGCCGCAAAGCAGGGCTCAGATACAGATGGGGCTGTGGCTTGGTTTCCACATTAAATACACATTTAGGCAGTTAGTGCCCCATTAAAGGGGGAAAAACCCTCATCCAAACAAAATCAATGACATGTTTTTGGTGCTTGGCCAGGAATGTGTGAAAAGTAAACTCTTTTTTTTTTTAATCCAAATGGTTGATTTAGGAGGACGCAGGTGCATAGACATGGATATTACGCCCATAGGAACTCATTGCAGAAACAAACGGCAATTGGAGATAGAAGCATCTCCTCAGAGAGCCTTTCAGCCCCTTTGGGGAGGCCGAAGGCTCCATGAGGTGAAAGGAGAGGGGAAAGCAAATAACTAGTTCTTTGTTGCCAATAATAGCTGAGAGAGGAGTGCTGCGGAAGCCTCCCCTCACCCAGCACAGCCCTGGGGCGATTTGACGAGCTTTATGTTAGGAAGCCTAACTGGGCTGGTGAGGAAGGAAAGATCAGCACCCTCCGAAAATAGCCGTCCCCCGAGTGGCTAGTGAGGAGCCCTCGCTGACGTGGATGGCTGGCGCAGCAGCCCCGAGGAAGGGGGGCCGCCGGCCCATGTTGAGGATGCCCGTGGAGAGAGGAAGCCCGCAGGAAAAAGCGGTCATGGTGGCAGTAGGGCAGGACCAGGGGCGTCTTCCGTTTTCCTTCGAGACTTTTTCTTCCTCACCTTCCGCCAGGCCTCCGCAGCGCTAAAGACAGCTAGCTGTCAACCACGAGCTGATGATTCTGCGTAAAACACTCCTTTGACCCTTAAATGTCAGCGAGATATGAGATTTGTGAGCCCTGGAAGAGAGGGTGATGTTTGTGTGAATTTCCCCCCGTGGTCCGTCCCTTCTTGGACCAGCCGCTCCCCAATGTGCAGTTTCCTGGCATGTGAAAGGCCATGTGGTGGATGAAGGGCCTCTGCTAGTGGCCCTGGCCTCGCCAAGCAGGCTCTGTGGGCTGGAGCAAGGGGCCGGCTCTTCCGTCCTTCCCGTCCGGGAGAGAGGAGCCGTCCCTTCAGCACCTTGGAGAGCGCACCCCCCCTCCCCCACCCCAACGTGCTGCCTGGGCTGCGGGGAGCCCGCGCTGCTCTCATTCCCTCCGGACATCTCTTTCAGCCAGACCGTGTCTACCGGCCAGTGACCACCTGGCCCTGGCCCCTCCACACTCGGCCCCCAAACGTTTGCCTGCTCCCACTCTGTCAGCGGGTGGGTTTCATACTCCAGGAAACACCACGACTGTGGATGTTTGCCAGTTTTTCACCCCAATCCTATTAAGTCTTTTCTGAAAAAGTGGAGTGCCTTCTAGATGTCTCCTGGTGAACCAAGAGAGCATGTCCTAGCGAGGGGAGGCAGATTTGGGATGGGGTCCCTTAGTAGGACTCATGGAAATGAAACCTGAGGTTTATTTATGCCTTGGGCTGTGTGTGCTCAGTTCCCGTGGGGAGTACAGGGGCTGTAAGTGCACACCAAAGGCAGCAAAGGAATGACTTTGTCTGCAGCAGACAATGAAAGACTGTTTTGCCTCCATTCTCTTTAAATCGGCATCAGTGGATTGGTCATCTAGGTCAACCCTGCCCAATCCGCGTGAGGCTGTTTGAATTTAAATTTAAATTAATTACAGTGAAGTGAAATTTAGAGACTCAGTGCTTCTGTCATGTTAGCCACATTCCAAGCGCTCAAGTGCCACCTGTGACGTGTGGCCAGAACATTGGGCAGTGCAGAGATGGAGCATTTCTGTCATCACAGGAAGCCCTCTCGGACGGCGCTGGTGTGGAGCATAAGAGTCACGCAGAAAGGACTGTGTGTCTGTGCTGGTCACCACTGTGTCTCCAGGCGCTAAAACAGTGCCGGCATACAGTGGTCGCTCGATAAATACTTGTGGAAGGTACCAACTGTGCAAATGCAGTAGTATTTGGTAATTTCACCCACGGTCATCATTTCACATGTCCATCTCATTGCAGGAGCTCAGAACTGGATGTAGACAGTTAAAGGGAAATTTTAAAACTCTTCAAAGCATCGCTGTGTAATTCCCTGGTCAGTTTTGTTTTGTTATCAGCTCTGTCGCTCTGCCGCTGCTCATAGATACTGCCAGCATTTTACGTGAGTAAGATGGATGGTGTTGGACACAGTGAATAATGGAGAAAATGTGCTAATGCCGCCAGGCAGTCATGGCCAGGAGGCATTTTTGGAGCACTGTCTAATGAGCAATGTTCGTTGTAAAGTGCTAGGAAACACAAGCAGAAAAATAAGTACCCTTTCATCTGCCCACTTTCTTTTATTTTCTTTCTTTTTTTAAAAAACGATTTATTTATTTATTTATTTATTTATTGGCTATGTTGAGTCTTCATTGCTACGTTCAGTCTTTCTCTAGTTGCGGCGAGTGGGGGCTCCTCATTGCAGTGGCTCCTCTTGTTGCGGAGCACAGGTTCTAGGCATGTGGGCTTCAGTAGTTGCACACACGGGCTCAGTAGTTGTGCCTCGCAGGCTCTAGAGCACAGGCTCAAGAGTTGTGGTGCACAGGCTTAGCTGCTCCGTGGTATGTGGGATCTCCCTGGACCAGGGATTGAACCTGTGTCCCTGGCATTGGCAGGCAGATTCTTAACCACTGTGCCACCAGGGAAGTCCCTGCCCACTTTCTAATGGTTCGTTTTCCTTGGCTTGATTCATTCAGTCATTGAGAAGCACTTACTAGTTGCTACTATGTTCGAGGCATAGAGACGGAAAAGCTCAGCTCCACTTTCAGTGAATCCACCTGGCAATATTTGCTCTGTGTCTTAGTCCATTCGGACTGCTGTAACAGAATACCATAGACGGGGCAGGGCCGGGGTGGGGCGGGGGGATGTTTATAGACAACAACAGTCATTTCTCACAGTTCTGGAGGCTGAGAAGTCCCAGATCTAGGCGCTGGCAGATTTGGTGTTTGGTGAGGACCTTCTGGGTTGCATACTGACCTTCTCTGTGTCCTCACCTTGAGGGGAGGGACAAAGGAGTCTGTGGAACCTCTTTCATAAAGGCACGAACCCCGCCATGAAGGCTTCACCTGCATGAGCAAATCACCTCCCAAAGCCTGTACCTCCTAACTCCATCCCAGTGGGGTTTAGGATTTCAGCATATGGTTCTTTGGGGGACACAAGCATACAGCATGTAGCACTCTGTATACAGTAGACAGGTTGCAGTAATGTAGGCTGCTGGAAAAAATAAGCAAATAAAAAATAAAATTCAAGAAGCAGGATGACATGACTTTTACCAAGAAGAATATGTAGCCTGGGTGCAAAACTATAATACGTAAAATAACTAGGGGTTTCTCGTGCCAGACTTTGGCTCTCCCAAATGGAAATACCACAGGGGAGTGTTCTGAGAAGGGGAGGGAGAGGCGTGTCTATCCTTGAGTAGGCAGCAGAGGCGTCCCCGGAGGGGCATCTGAGCTGAGTCTGAATGACGGTGGGCAGCGTAGCTGTTACCCCAGGACTGAAGCTTCTGACTTTGAAGGGGACTTGGCCTTGGCTTTGGGTTTCTCATCTCTATGTTGGAGTCATAGCAGTTTTTTTCATATGTGCCATCTCCCATCTTCCCAGGAATATCAGAGGTGTTATTGGGACCCAGGGAGGGCTCCCTGGTGCTTTTGGAGACTTCCGAATGCATCAAGGGTCAGTCTCCGCTGCTGGTGCTGGAGAAACTGTCTGTTACTCCAGACCCATACATCCCACACCTGAGCGTGTGTGAGAGTCGCCTGGGAGGCGTGTTAAAACAGAGTTGCTGGCCCCCCTGCTGAATTTCTGGGTCTGAGACATCACCCAAGAATTCACATTTCTTACAGTGTCAGTTGGCGCTGATGCTGCTGGTCTGGGGACCCCCCCCTTTAGAGCCGCGGCTCCGGGCTGCTGCCTCTCAGCCCCGGCCGCACAGCACAACCACCGAGGATGATGTCCCAGGAGACCGTTAGAAATGCAGAGTCTCGGGCCCCACGGACCTGCAGGGTCAGAATCTGCACGCTTGCCAGATGCAGGCAGCTCCGTGTTAGCACACTTGTCCCGATCTTGCCTGCATGTGGAGTCATCTGGGCGCTTTGGAAGATGCTGGTGCCTGGGCTCCACCTAGAGATGCTGACGAGGTGGTCTGGGTGTTCAGTCTTTTTCAAACTGTCCAGGTGATTCTAATGTGTGGCTCGGGTTGACGGCCTCTCGTCCGGAGCAGCCTCAGCCGCACGTCAGAGTCACTGGGATGGTTTCAGGGAGGGACCGTGGGTTCCACCCAGCGCTGCTCCAGCCAGGATCTCGGACGGTGGCACCCAGCTTGGGTATGTGATAAAAGTAGGCTGGGCTGAGAGTTGCTGTTCTGGACAGAGATTTTAAACTCTGGGTCAAGTGGCTCATGAAAATGACATAGAGTCTAGCGTTCCCAAGCACCACATACAGGTGCTGTTACTTTTCTGCCTTGTCACCAGGGGCCTCCTCCTCTGTGTCTGTGTCTTCCCCTCGTTTCTTGTAAGGATGCCTCTCGTTTGATTTAGGGTCCAGCCAGAATCCAGGGTGATCTCATCTCAAGAACTGTGTTCATTGCATCTACAGAAACCGTTTTTCTAAGTGAGGGCGCATTCCCAAGCACCAGAGTCTCGGACGTGGACGTATCTTTTGGGGGACACTCTTCAGCCCCCACTGCAGTGTCTTACAGGCTTCGGCCTGAACGCGCTCCAAGGCGTGTGCCTGCTAACTAGACTCCTAAAGCCGGGGGGTCCTTTGGAAGAAGAATGCTCACTGTTTTTATCATCCACTTGGTTCTGAGCCCTGGGCTGTGCACGTAACCGTAGATGCTATTTCTTTTAGTCCTTAGATCAGTGCTTGTGGGTAAAGTATGTATTGCCATTTAAGGGGTGAGAAAGTCAGGCGTGCAGGGGTCTGTGGCTCGATGAGATTGCTAGGCCGGCGGGCGGTGGGCCTTGGTTGGCCTGCGGGCGGTGGCCCTGGGCTGGCCTGTGGCACCGAGCCATGGCATTTCCCGATGGAGCAGTCATTTCAGTGCCGCCCCCCCCCCAGGCCCATACTTTACAGTTGAGGAAGCTGAGGCCCAGAGGAGCCCACGGTCCCACAGTGAGGCAGAGGCAGGGAAGGATGACAGTCTTCTGAACCTGGGCCTTTGGTGGGCCTTTGTGCAGTCATTCTTAAGCTCGTGGGGGCTCCCAGACCCCTCTGAGAGCGTTTGGAAGCGGTGGTCCTCTCCCAGGTGTCAGGCAAGGCCCTGCACTCATGCGATGTTTTGTGGGCCCCTCTGGGGGTCAAAGACTCCTGGCGACTTCTCCATGGACCCTGGATAAGAACCCTTCCATCCTCCATGGGTATGCACACGTGCCGAGATCCTACAGCCAGTGGGAGTGGGAGGAGGGCCTGTAGACTCCTACAGGACTGAGTCCAAGGCGAAGGTCAGGAGCGGGCAGTGGGCCTCTCCCTGTCCCTCCTCCGCTGTGAGGATGCTCCCCTCTCCAGGGACCCAGAGCCCCGCCGCTTCTCCCAGAGGACCCCCAGTCCACCCTTGCAGCCAGCATCTGGTGCTCTGATCTTCCTCCCGTCCTGCTCCCTGCAGCTCACCGTGGACTCGGCCTCAGCTGCTGTCACTCCCAGGCCCGGTGAGTATCTGGCCTTGAGCTGGGAGCCGCCTGGCCCTCTTTCGTGTGGTTTCCCTGTGAGATAAGATAAGCTTGACTCCCTCATTTTACAGATGGGAAGCTGAGGCTCAGGGAGGCAGAGGTGATGGGAAATGCTGAAACAGGGCTGACCCTGTGGTCACTGGGCTGATCACCTGACCTGGGCCGCCTGGACAGGCTCCCAGGGGAGAGCCCAGGGGCCTGTAGTCGGGTCCTCTGATGCAGGTGGTCCTGAGGACCACACCTCGAGCAGCACCTGCCTCCCACCCCCCCAGTCGGCTGTGGAGGCACTTCCAGGTAGGGTGGGTGGCAGTCGCGTTGTGGGGAGGCTGGGAAGGGTTTTCAATGGGGAGGGTTTCAGGAACCAAGGGAGGCCAGGGGACCCCTCCCAGTAGCACCAGGTGGACTCCTACCTGGTAGGCTGGTGTCACAAACCTGTGCAGGCTTTGTCGGAGGCTGGTTGTAGGAGCAAAGCCGAGGGGCCCTGAGCTGGGGCCCCACTGCCCACCTGGGGCCCATGCAGCCAACTTGCGTGCACAGCCTTTTCAAGGCCGTGCTCCTGGCCATTGAGTTGCTGACTGGTGAGTTTGGAGATGTGGCTGCAATAGTGGAAATGCGTTGTGGTGAGGATGGTGCGGGGTGGTCTGTGGCTTTACCGGTGGCCCTTCTGTGCCTCTGGGCCCTGTGTGTGCACACACGCCTGTGCACCGGCTCCTGGATTGTCTCCTCCCCATCTACTGGAAGCTCCAGGATGGCAGGTGGCCCCTGGTCCGGCCACGGCACCGCAGCAGGGGGAGCTCAGGGACTGTGGCTGGATGACGAGTGAGGGACACCCCAGCAGAGCTGAGGATGCGAGGGGCAGTCGTGTGGGGGTTGTGGAACAGGCAGGCAGGAGAACAGCACGTGCAGAGGCCCGGAGGCAGAGGCATGGGCTGCAGCCGAGTGAGGGCAGAGGGTGAGGGGTCTGAGCACAGCTTTCAGGCCATGGGGAGGACGTTGCGTTTTGTCCTGAGGCCAGGGAAGGGCTCTGAATGATTTTTTTTTTTTTTTAATGTTTTGGCGGCGCGGCATGGCGTGTGGGATCTTAGTTTCCCCACCAGGGATCAAACTCACGTCCCCCGCAGTGGAAGCATGGAGTCTTAACCACTGGACCGCCAGGGAAGTCCCCTCTGAACAGTTTAATCAGGGCAGCAGTGCAATCTGGTGTTTGTACTTTTGTAATTAAACAGTTTGTTTCCAGGTAATTGTAGATTCCCATGCGGTTGTGAGAATAATACAGGCACATCCCCTGAACCCTCCACCGCGTCCCCCGCAATGGGAAAACCCTAATACACATTTTCAGCCCAGATGCCAACATCGATACGGTCCAGTACAGAATATCCCATCTCCACAGGGACCCTTGGTCCTCCTTTTATGACCACACCCACACTCCCTCACCCCTGTGTCTCCGCAGCCCCCGGCAGCACTGGTCTGCTCTCCATTTCTGTCATTTCTCATTTCGAGAACGTTCTCCAGATGTAGCCTTTGGGGGCAGCCTTTGTTGTTCGCTGTGATTGTCTGGAGACCGTGCAGGCCACTCTTCCCGTCAACAGTTGGTCCCTTTTGCTGCTGCCTGCGGTCCACAGAGGGGATGGAGTGGCACCCTGTCACCATCCGGGGCGTCTGGGGTAGCTCCCGCGTGTGGCTACTGTGCGCACAGCTGCTGCAGACTCACGTGGAGGCTCTGTCTGTGTGAACCTGAGTCTTCGTTTCTCTGGGATAAATGCCCAGGAGTGCGCTTGCTGGGCCGCATGGCCGTTGTGTGGTTGTGTTTGGATAACCACTCTGGCTGCTGGGCGGGGAAAGAAAGGGGGGCCAGAGTGGAAGCTGGGGGCCTCTGGGAGGGGGTGCAGCTGTCCAGGGGGAAGCGGGTGATGGTCTGGGCCTGGGTGGGGATAGTGGACTGGGGAGAACCAGAACCCTGAGAGTCCGGAGGTGGGGAGAGCAGGCGGGCGGAGTCCGGGACCATCAGTGCCCAGGAACCGGGGACAGAGGGGGCCCCTGGGGGGGGGGGCAGGTGAGGATGGTGAGGGTGCCGTGGGGGTTGTGAGTCTGGACCTCAGTGGGGCATCATCCTCTGGGGGGTGGGCCAGGGGAGAGGTCGTCCCTGGAGGGGCCCCAGGACTCAGAACTGGGCGGAGGAGGAGGAGGGCAGGGAGGGAGGAGGGTGGTGGGACAGCGGGAGCAGAGATGGGGCCGGGACTCAGCCCTCGCTTGTCCCTGCCACGTGGCCACCATTTTCGTCCATTAGGCCATCTGCTTGCCCCCCACCCCATGAGGCCAGGCCCACATGGTTACTGGGCCCATTTTACAGACGGGGAGACCAAGGCCAGGGGATACACTTGCCCAAGTCATGTAGGAGATTTGGATGCTGGAAGCCGCGGGATCCACAGCATAGGGCTGAGCTCAGACCCCGGGTCCTCGGTGACGAGCCCGCGTGGGGCCTCCTGCAGGCTGTGTATGAGCTTGCGCCTAGTACACACACATGCTCCGTACATAGGCTGCCGTTACTGTTGTGGTCGTAAACCACATAGAGACACCCGTGGTGGGAGATGGGCCCGTCCTGCGCGGCACGTGCTCCCCACTCGTCCTTAGTTTACCCTAGAGGTGGTTGCGTATGCTTTGTTGAGATAGAATTTACATAAAGTTTGCCTTTTTAAAGTGTACAGTTCAGTGATTGTTAGAATGTTCACAAGGTTGTGCAACTGTCACCACAACCCAATTTTAGAACTTATCACCCACGAGAGAAACCCCGATGCAGCAAGCAGCCCCCCGCTGCCCCTCCCCCCCAGCCCTTGACATGCCCTGATTTGCTCTCTGTGTCTGGATTTGCGTGCTCTGGCCATTTCATACAGATGGAATCCTACCCGATGTGGTCTTCTGTGTCCGGCTTCCTTCATACAATGTCTTCAAGATTCCTCCACGTCCCACGTATCAGGACGTCGTGCCTTTTTAAGACTGAATAGCATCCCACGGTATGGATAGACCGCAGGTGTTTATGCAGCCATCCGTCGGGGGACACTTGGGTTGGTTCCACCTTTTGGCTCTTGTGACTAGTGCTGCTGTGAACATTTGTGGGCACAGTTTTGTGTGGAAATATGTTTTCCATTCTCTTAGGTAAACACGCACGAGTCGAGTTGCTGGGTCATATGGTGACTGTTTCACCTTTTGAGGCGCTGCCGGACTCTTCCAGAGCAGCTGCACCAGTTTACATTCCCGTCAATGGGGTTTGAGGGCTCCAGTGTCTCCACACCCTCGCCAACGCCTGCCATTATCTGTCTTTTAGATGACAGCCATCCTGGTGGGTGTGAAGTGGCATCTCACTGCGGTTTTGATTTGAATTTCCCTAATAACTAATGATGTTGAGCATCTTTTCGTGCACTTATTGGCCATCTGTGTGACTTTGGGGAAATGTTTGTTCAGACCCTTGCCCACTTTTAGGTTGGGTTATTTGTCTTTTTATTGTTGAGTTCTAAAGCTTTTTTATGTATTGTAGAGACCACAGAGACGTAAACCGTAGTGCCTGACTCCTAGCCACCCCCAGGGTGCCCACTGGCATGCTGTCCCCTCCCCACTGGGTGGTGGATTCCTTGAAATAAATCGTGGGTGCCTTTCTCTTGCCCCTAGAGTACCTAGCACAGTGGCAGGCACACAGCAGGCGCTCAGGGACCTCAGCCCACCGTCTGAGTGTCCGGGTAGTCCTGTCCAGTTCTCGACGAGGTGGCTTTGATGGGCTGCATTTAGGGTGTGTTTTACCAGCAGGGAGAGAACAGGGCAGCTGGGACCCACACAGGTATTTATTGAGCACTGACTGTGTGCTGGGCCATGAGCCGGCCCCAGGGTGGTGTGTGCATTTGCACAGGGTGGGGACCCCCGTCAGCGCATCCTTTACATTTAACTCTGATGGGGTGGAGGGAGCTGGGCCGGGGCTCACAGGGGCCGATCGGTGGGTGTTTGGGGCTTCTGGGAAAGCCTTCTAGAGGATGACTTCCCACAGAGAGCTGAGGATGGCAGGAGTGAGGCAGGTGTCGGACGTGGACTAGGAGGAGCATTTTTAAGCCTGACCCTCTGGGTCTGCACAGAACTAACCCAATTGTCGGGAGAAACAAGAGCCAGGAGGTGACCCACCAGGGACCAAGGTCTCAGCCCAAAGCCTGGCCAGAGTCTGTCTGGGCCCCAGCGTCCCACGCTGCCCAGACAGAGTGGGGACCAGCGCTCCCTGCGTGGGGGCTGAGTGGCCGTGTCCACGGTGCAGGGCCCAACGTGGAGGAAATTAATCGTGGGTCCCCGAGAGAATGCGGCAGAAATACAGCAGAAGTCGGGGTTTTCTCAGGGTTGGAGGCTGCTGTAGTGACAGTGACCGCGAATCCACATGCTCAGAGGGTCCTGCTAGCTCGAGGCCGAGCAGAAGGAGGAAAGGAAGGGCAGGATCATGGAGACGGAGAGAGAGAGAAAGAGATGGAGGGGCAGAGACAGACGGGGGAGGGGGAGGGGCAGGGCTGGGGAGGGGGAGGGGCAGGGCTGGGGAGGAAGAGACAGAGTTGGGGCTGAGTTGCAGGTGGGTAACGGCGGGGGTGGGGGGTGAACCTCGCCTGCTGTCAGGGGCACACGTGTGTTGTTGCTCACTCCGCCTCTTGTTGGTAAGCCCCGCGCCCCGCGCCTCACACGCACCTTCCTGTAAAGTCCCAGCAGCCTGAACCTCCACCAGAGCAGGGCCGGCCAGGCTGTTCCTGTGCCCCAGGCTGGCACCCCTGCCTCCGTGTCCGGCCCTGCCCACCCGCTCAGGACAGCGAGGGGTGCTAAGGAGCCCTGGGCCCCTGGGCCGTGGGGGCCTCGAGATGGTGACACTGGTGCTGCCTGTCCGCCCAGCGGCCCAGGGCTTCATCCCACTTGCGCTGCTCTCTGTTTGGCCCAAAGTCCTGAGATGAAAAAGCAGGTCTGCCTCACCCACCCAGGGAGCAGAACCCCCAGCCTGGGGACACCCTCCCTCTGCTTGGAGACACCCCTGTGCCATCCTGCAGGAGGGGCCCAGGCCCGGGACTCCCGCCCAGCAGGCTGAAGGAGGCTGGTGGGGCTGATTCTGAGCCGGGGTCAGGCCACAGGGTCAGCCCCGGGGGCTTCTGAGGTCCCTCAGCACCCCTGCTCTTTGGAAGGCGGGCAGATCTCTGCCTCCAGGCCTCCCCTCCATCTCCACCTCCAACTCCACGGAGGCCAGCAGGGAGGAACTCCTGTGGAACCACCCAGAACTCCCTTGGGGGTGTAGAGGCCAGGCCCCAGGAGCGCTGGGGTGGACAATTGGGTTCAGCCCTCGATATATCAGTGGTGGACCCGCCTCATGGTGAGTCGTGGAGTGAGAGGGTGTCAGAAAGAGCCTGCTGTGGGAGTGGGCTTTGGGGGTGGGGTGGGGAGGGTCTGAGAAAGGGGGCTCACCCTGGGTTGGGTGCTGTTGGAAAGGGGGCCAGGCCTCGGATGGGGGTGGGACTCATCTGTGGGGTGGGGGTTGGAGCTGAAATGGTAAAGGCTGTTTGGCATCCTTGAGGGGAGGTTTGGTCCTATGTGGGTGGCCGGGTGACCTCTGTTACCCTGTGGTGGTCCGGACCCTGTCTGAGGTCCGATTTATGCCCAACAGGAGGACAGCACAGCCCAGCCGGCTGGCAGCCAGGCCAGTGCCCAGGTGTTTGGGGGCCCTCTGGGGGAGGGGGGAGCTCCTCAGGTCTTCACACCATCGAACCCGCCTCTCAGCCGCCTTCTGCCCTCAGGGCCACTGTTCCAGCTCCTGTGCCTCAATGACCCTGGGTGATGGATGAGGGAAGTTTCCGGAAAACCCAACCTCAGGGGCCTGTCTGCCAGGGGCATGGGCCCCCTTGCTTGTGTGACCATACCTGTACAGAGCCTGGAAGGAGCGTGGGCCCTGGGCGGGAGCGACAGGAGTGGGGTCTGGCCAGGGTCCCTAAGGAACTGCGTGCTGGGACCTGAAGGGGCCGGCAGTGCCCAGAGAGAGTCAGGGTCCCCAACCCTCTATCAGACCCCATCTGGAGGTGCCCAGTGCAGCTATGGTCCCAGGGCTGACCAGGAATCAGGGCGGGGCTGGGGGAGATGGTTTAGCCCAAGACCTGCCCACTCCCCAGACGTTCCCTGGGCTCCACTTTCCAGGGGTGTCAAGGCTTCAGGGAAATAAAAAGGGTCCTGGGGTCCCAGGTCCCCCAGGGGCTGGAGGTCAGAGGAGGCTTGACAGAGGCTGGCTGTGGGAGGGGGCTCCCTGCCAGACCCCCTGAACGTAGAGTCATCCAGGGGCTTGGAGGCGGAGGAGTCTGCTGGCGAGTGGACACCGTGTCGGCCCCTCCTCTGCCCTCAGGGTCCCTCCTCAGAGCCGCTCTCCCCAGAGATGCCTGTGGAGCTCCCAGTGTCGCTCCTCACCAGGGCCACCGGGGTGCGGGGCCGGCCATCCCCCCCCAGACCCGGCACAGCTCAGAGCAGCGTCCATGGGGGCCACGGGGCGGGCTCGGGGCGGAGGCACGGCATGTCCTGGGCCCGGTCCACCCCTGGCTGGCCCTCCTGGCGTCCGGCGGGTGGGTGCGAGCTTCATTTTTGGCTCTCCAGCCGGCAGGCCTGAGTGTAACGCTGTCCCAGGGCATTTGCAGCCACCCTCACTGGACGTGCCGTTTCCATGGGTGACAGAGTCACGGGTTTGGCGAACACCACCGTGGTTTGCTGCCTGCCTAGGTCTCAGGGGGAGGCTGGTGAAAATAAGGATGTAACTTCTTCCCCCACGATCCCCAGTTCCATCCTCCCTCTGGGAGTCCACAGACCTCGGCTTGGGGTCCCTGCGCTGGCCCCACCCCCAGGGAGCAAATGTCATGCCTGAAATCAGTCTCCACCTCTGTGTCCCGGGGGGAGTCCCGACCTGAGACATCTCCACCCCATGGGCCGCTGGGGCCTCTGGGCAGGTTTGGGGGTGTTCTCTGGGGGTTCGGGGCACAGCTTGGAAACACTCCCCGACTGTGGGGTCCCCCCAGGCTGCAGAGCAGGCTTTCTGGGAGCCTCATCTGCAGGGGCCCCCACGGAGCCCGGTCGTCAGGGGGCTTGTTTCTGGCCTTCTCAGCAAGTGGAGGTGTCCCCACTGGGGTAGTCAGGGTAGCTGCGATGCCTGCAAGGAGGGGGCGGAGACCCCCAGACCCCTCCCCAGGGCAGTGGAAGGGCCGGGCTGCCCCACGCCCCCACCCCGCCCCCCGGGGGGCCCTCTCTGCTCAACTGAGGCTCTGTGTTCACTAGTGTGAGGCACAGCTCACACAGCACACAAGGCACCCACTTACAGCGTAGGATGCCATGATTTCTAGTGGAGCTGCAGGGCGGTGCAGCATCAGCTTCAGGACGTTTTCATCACACAGCTGTCGTCCCCGGTCCCCCGGCCCCTGGCAGCCACAGGTCTGGTTCCTGTCTCTGCGGGTCTGTCCATCATGGACGTTTCACGTGGATGGAATCCTACGCTGTCTGGCTTCTTTCACTCCTTGTAACATTTTCGAGGTTCATCCGTGTTGGGGCTTGACCACGTGCCACGTGAGTATTCAGACTGAGGAACGTTCCAGCACGTGGGCGGACCACACTCAGCTGATCCGTCACCCGACCGTGGACCTTGGGGTTGCGTTCCCCTTTCGGCTGCTGTGAACGTGCGTGCGCAGGTTTGTGTGTGGACGTGTGTTTTATTCATTTCATCCTTTTCATGTTGGGGTGTAAACGGAGGAGTGGAATTCCTGGGTCAGGCGGGACCTCTAGGTGTAACTGAGGCACGGCCAGACTGTTTCCCAGGGTGTCTGCACCATTTTACGTTTCCGTTCCGTTTCTTTTTAAAAAGAGCCTCCTGGAAGCCGAGACGTCCTCACAAGGCCCCGCACCGTCCCCCCTCCCCCCACAACCCGGACGTGGTGAGGTCTGTGTCTGGAGAAAATCCTAGTTTCCCCGAGCGCGCGGTCCGTGCCGCCGCCTGCGGGAGGCCCCGCCCCCTCCCGGCCCCGCCCCCGGGCCCCGCTCTGGTTTCCTTCGTGGTGGGGTTCCCGTGGCGCCTCTCTGCGCCCCTAGATCCGGGTCCGGGAGGTTCTTTGTCCTCCGCGCTCTCAGCCCCTGGCACTCGGAAGGGGCCTGGTAGGCGTGGGTGAGCGGAGGAAACCGCCGTTTAGGGTGGGGGTGTCCCCGCGCCGCAGGGGCCGGGGGAGCCCGGGGGCGGCGCGCTCTCCGCGGGAGGGGAAGACGAGCCGCGGCGGGACCGCCGGCCCCAGCCAGGCCCGCCTTCGTCTCGGCGAGCGTGCCCTGCCGGGGCGGGGGGCCTCCAGGCGTATGCCCGCCCCTGGGAGGGCCTCCAGGGGGACGGGTCGCGGGGCGTGCTTCCGGCAGCCGCGCGGCCTCCGCGGCCGGAGGGGCTCCCGGGCGCCCGGCGCTCGCTCCGGGCCGGGGCTGCTCCGGCGCCGGCGCCCGTGCGCTGGGAGCTGCAGCGCCTCACGGGCCGTTTCAGCCCCATTCACAAACGTGGAGGCTGCGGGTGAGTCACTCGCCGGGCCTCGCGGCTTCGTGCTGGAGCAGGACTCGAACCCAGGGCCCGGTGGCCGGCCTGCCCACGCCTCTCGCCCGCTCCGCCTGTGCCCCCGGCCCGGGAGCCCCCACAGGCCTTGGCCCTCCGCTCTCCCCGGGGCCCCGCGCTGCGGGAGCTGAGGCCTGTGGGGGGCTGGCTGGGCCCAGGCCGGCCTGGCGGCGGAGCCCCTGCGTTGGGTAGTGGCTGCGCGCGTCTCCTGCGACAGCCCCTCAGAGCTCGTGTCACGTCTCGGAGGCTTGGGGGACCCACCTGAGCCCAATCCTCCGCCTTAACCTGGGCGCCGGGCCTGGGCTGTGGTCCGGGCGTGTTCGGTGCGTGTGGCGTGCCTGCCCCTGAGGAGAGCGGGTGGGGGCTCCCTGCGGGCTGTGGGACCGGGCCGCTGCCCGGGGCGGAGCTGGGAGCTTGGCCCTCGGGCCTCTTTTCAGCAGCAAGAGCGTGGGTCCTCAAAAAAACAGCGTAGAAAAGAAAACGATTGTTGGTCCTGAAATAAGAACCACCTGCGAGCTCTTAAACCCCCTGCTGCTCGGGCCCCACCCCGACCCGCTGGATCCGTGTCTTTGGGCCGACTGGGCGTGAGTCACCAGTTTTCACGGTCCTGCAGGTGGGTTTTTTGTTTTCTTTTTAATTTATTTATTTATATATTTTATTTATTGATTGGCTGCGTTGGGTCCTCGTTGCTGCACACGGGCTTTCTCTAGTTGCTGCGAGCGGGGGCTGCTCTTCATAGTGGTGCGCAGGCTCCTCATTGCAGTGGCTTCTCTTGTGGAGCACGGGCCCTAGGTACGTGGGCTTCAGTAGTTGCGGCACATGGGCTCAGTAGTTGTGGCTCACGGGCTCTAGAGCACAGGCTCAGTAGTTGTGGCGCACGGGCTTCGTTGCTCCGTGGCATGGGGAATCTTCCCAGAGCAGGGCTCGAACCCATGTCTCCTGCCTTGGCAGGCGGATTCTTTACCCCTGCGCTGCCTAGGAAGTCCCCTTCAGGGGGTTCTAACAGGACAGTCTGGGTTCTTGATCTTGAGTGGCATCTGTCACCTGGAGAGTGTTGCAGCCCTGGTGGTCCGCCCACCCCCCGAGTTTCTGCTTTGGTGGGCCCGGGGAGCCTGAGCATCTCCATCTCATCAGGGTCCCAGGTGATGCTGATGCTGTTGGAGAGCCACGGCGCAGAGCAGCCTGGGTGGAGAGCAGCCACGCACCCCTCCCCCTCCCGCCGCAGCCCCCCCACCCGCTGCAGCCACCCCCGTCCATCACGGCCCACAGGTCCTCTGCCTGGTCACGTGCTAGACCATCACGGCCTCTGATGTGAAGTACTTAATGCAGCGCCTGCCATGTGCCCACCCTGAGGGGCTTGGCAAGTGTGACTCCACTTAGTCCCCAGCAGCAGCCCATGGGGTGGACATCGTCACTGTCCCCGTCATCACTGTCCTCGTCACAGAAGGGAAGACGGAGGCAGGGCCAAGTCGGGTGACGCGGGCCACCTCTGGAGCCAGTTGAGTGTCGGTCTGACCCCAGCTCCTGGCCCCTTCGTTGTGCTCCTCTTCTGTGGCTCTGAGGGAAGTCGTTTTTACCGCTGTTTTGCAGATGGGAAGGTAGAGGCTTGGGTCAGGTCATCTGTGCAGGATCCAAGCTCAGATCTGCCTGACTTCAGCCACTGTGGTAAAGGACCCTCTCCCACGAAAGGGCTCCCTCGTTTCCTTCTCCCACCCCTGCCCCCCACCCCCCACTAACCCCACCTCACAGTTCTTTCCAGGAACCCCTGAATTCTAAGAGGCCAGCCCTGTAGGCCTCAGGCCACCGAGACTTGGCACCGGCTGGGGGAGCAGAGAGGGGAGCGTGGGTCTGGGACGCGTGCTGCCCGGATGGCAGGATTGGGAGCCCTGCGTTCTATTCCTGTCTCCCCTGTTCAGGCCCAGAGGGAGGGCCAGGAGGGGTGAACAAGGGTGGTCCCTGCACACTGAGGTCCGACAGGATGTGGGGCTGAAACTTGGAAGCTGGAGGGAGGGGTGCACAGGTCTCCACAGCCTGCACCTCAAAACCACTCACCCCAGAGAGCAGACTGCGCTTGACACCGGGGGGTCGGAGGCAGCAGCCGGCCTCCCCGAGCGAGACCCAGGCTTCTCCCCAGTCCCCGAGGCCAGCACCTGGGTGCTGGGTGTGCAGAGACCCTTCTGCAGGCTGGATCGTCCGGCCACCCTGAGTGAGGACCCCCAGGCCGGTGGGACCTGGTGCAGCCGGAGCTGCAGGCTGTGTTCTTGGGTGCTGACGCCTCTGCTTTTCGGGGGACAGTGGAGAAGGATCCTCCAGAACGTGGCCTGGAGTCTGGCACACGTGGCGGGGTCCTCGCTGAGCCATGTGGTCAGGACATTGGGCAAGTGACTTAACCTCATCACGCCTCAGTTGTTTTCCTGCCTGTACAATGGGCACAGGGTCTCCCTTGCGGGCTCTGTATGGGGACTGACCGGTTTGGACCCGCTCTGAGCATTTGGTGGGGGGAAGGAGCCTCTGCCCTCCCCGGGGCAGTCAGGGTGACAAGCGAGCAGAGGGGGTCTCCCCAGGGAGCGTAGCTCAGAGGGAACCAGGCTCCTGGGTGGGGGGGACGCAGACTGGGGTCTGCACACTGCTCCTTGGACTCGCGGTGGGTGTGCACACATTAGCCGACGCTGCCAGGCATGGGCCTCCCCTGTGAGGGGCGAGGGGGCGAGGGGGCTGGCTCCTCATCCCTGCGGCTCCTTCCAGCTCTGGGGACAGGCGAGGGCAGAGGTTCAGATTTCGCCCTTTCCTGCTGGGTGGCCTTGGACGAGTCCCCTTACCTCTCTGAGCCCCCTGTTGCAGTCACGGCACCTGGCCCTCTGTGGATGGTGAGAGCTCAGCAGTTGTCAGCCAGCAGTGTCCCTGGGTGCCGTGGCTGTGGTTCCTGACTGGGCTGCCTGGAGGGCTGTCCAGGTGCCTCCAGCTGAGAAGCCAGCCATTGCGGAGAAGTTGTCAAGATAAACTGGACAGTGTTCGTTCTTTTGAAGTTAGATCCATCTCTCTCTCTCTCTCTCTTTTTTTTTTCTTTCTGATGTGGAAAAGACCTTCCCGTTATTCATAATCACCAAAACTTAAGCAACAAAAATGCTCTTGAGTTGGAGTGGATGACACAGTGTGGTTCAGGTCCACAAAAGACGCGGAGGCCTTAAGTGCTACTACAAAGTGAAAGAAGCCAGCCTGAGAAGGCTTCCTACTGTCTGAGTCCGACGCTGTGACTTTCTGGGAAAGGCAAAACTATGGAGACAGGAAAAGAACCGTGGTTGCCAGGGGTTGGGGGAAGGAGGGATGACTGGGTGGAGCGCGGAGGATTTTTAGGTCTGTGAAACGACCCTGTGTGACGCAGCGATGGTGGATACAGGTCATCACCTTTGTCTGGAATCACAGGGTGGCAGCACAAGGAGTGGTGACGTATCGATATTGGCCCATCAGCTGTAACTAGTGCACCGCACTCAGGTGTGTCTGGACTTGCGTTCAATTTTTCTGTAAACCTAAAGCTATGAAGTCTAATCTTTAAAACAAAAATAAACTAAACCTTCCCAGGATGAACGGATGAAGGAGAGCAGAAGGAGCAGTGCTGGTGTGAAGTTGGCCGGGTGGGTGCGACCTAGGATGCTGGTTGATGTTGTCTCTTGAGCCTGGTCCTCTCCCAGCCTTTGGGGACCCCCTGCCCCCACCGTGGAGGTGGGCACACCTGGGTGGCTCCCTGGTCTGAGGCCAGCTGCGCCTGAATCCCCTCCCCTCTGTGTGGCAGAAGGATGAATGTGGGGCCCGTATTTGCTGGTCTTCACTGCGTCTCGACCCCTCCCGGCCTTAGGGTAGCTTCGTGGCTGGTGACCTGCTCTCAGCGCGGGAATGGCCGTCATCTACACGCGATGCTCATGGCCTCTCGGGTCACTTCCCTGCCTCCAGTCTGACATGTCTGGTGCCTTCTCAGGGAAGCTTGTCCCCTCTGTTCCCCCAAGAAGGCCACTGACCTGCTCCTTGGGCCCCCTTTCTGGCTTTCCCCACCAATCTGCTAAATACTTGGGCCAGGCCGCTACCAGGCCAGCGTCCTCTGTGAGCAGAGCTTTGCCCCAGTGCCCGGGTTTGGATCCTGGCCCCCACAAGGCACGAGTCCTGAGGCTTAGTTTCCACAACTGGAAAAACACGCATAACATTACTCTTGTGAGAATTTTCTCATGAAAGTCTGTCTCTGCATCCCTCTGCAAAAATTTTAATCTTTACCAAGTTGATGTGCCCATAGTTTAAGATGTCAATTAGTGCTAAAAACAATAGCGTTTAGAACAAAACCCGCTCCCCCTACTGCTTCCCAGAACTACGGCTTTAAACTCCTTCAGCTGTGTCTTCAGAGACTTAACTCCAAGTTCCTGCATCTGTGTGCTAGCTGCTGTCTTGGTTTACGGTCACTTTTAGCTGCTACGTACTGACTTCCTGCTGTGATAGGTGAAGATTCTCAGTCTTCTACAACCATCTTCTCTTCCCTTCCTTAACCATCCCAGCATGGCTCTGTCAGTTCTGTTAAATCCATAGTTCTCATTGTTAAAAGCCTGGAGTCCTGCTTCCTGCTGAGGCAGGCAGCCCACTGACTCTGACACACTTGTGTATCGACACGTTTCACATGCAGCTTGAGTTACTCATTGCTTCGTTTTTTCAAAGGCATAGTTTTCTTTAAAACTGCTGAATTCTTTGCCCACCTTCTGAATGCTCCGTAAAATACCTCTCCGTGCAGCGTTTTGCTGAAACATCCACCAGGTTCTCTACATGTATACAGTATATACATGTTTTTTAATATTTGTATATTTTCCTTCAGTGTTCGCTGGAAGTTAGATACAGTTGACCCTTTTTAAAAAATTTTTTTTTGGCTGTGTTGGGTCTTCGTTGCTGCGCACAAGGTTTCCCTAGTTGCAGAGAGCGGGGGCTACTCTTCGTTGCAGTGCACGGACTTTAGGTGCACAGGCTTCAGTAGTTGTGGCTCGCGGGCTTAATAGCTGTGGTTCACGGGCTCTAGAGCTCAGGCTCAATAGTTGTGGTGCACGGGCTTAGTTGCTCCGCGGCATGTGGAATCTTCCTGGCCCAGGGATAGGACCCGTGTCCCCTGTATTGGCAGGCAGATTCTTAACGACTGCGCCACCAGGGAAGCCTACAGTTGACCCTTGAACAGTGTCAGGATTAGGGGTTCTGACCCTCCACACATTTGAAAATCTACGTATAATTTATAGCCAGCCCTGAGTAGGTACGGTTCTGCTGTATCTGCAGTTCTGCACCTGTGGGTTCAGCCACACGTCATGTAGTACTATAGTATTTACTATGGAAAAAAACCCATGTGTAAGTGGACCCTCACAGTTGAAACCCATGGTATTTTTGTGTACGCGTGTATAAAATCACTCCCCGCTGCTTCCTGGAAGTTCCCTTTGCCACCTCATGTTTGTTGGAGCCCCCCATGTCTTTCCTCTCCTGTGATTTACTCCCTCGTTTTGGTGGAGTACATCCTGCAGTAGCTTCCTGAAAGAATGCATGGAAGATAGTTTTTGTGGCTTAACGACTCAATAAATTGCTTGTATATGTAATTCTAGATCAAAAGTCATTTTTGTTCAGAATTTGGGTGGGGGCTATTTCCCACTGAAGTCTAGGTCTCGGTGTTGCTGTCTAGAGGTCTCATGCCATGCTGAGTCTCAGTCCTTTGTGTGAAGTCTGTCTTTCTTCTCTGGAAGCATTTGGGATCTTTGCTTACTGAAGTTCTAAGTTTCATGTGACTTTGTTTTCTTGTTGTTTTTTTTAATTTTTATTTTTTAATTTAATTTATTTATTGGCTGTGTTGGGTCTTCGTTGCTGCACACGGGCTTTCTCTAGTTGCAGCTAGTGGGGGCTACTCTTCATTGTGGTGCATGGGCTCCTCATTGCGGTGGCTTCTCTTGTTGCAGAGCACAGGCTCTAGGCGCATGGGCTTCAATAGTTGCGGCACAGGGGCTCAGTAGTTGCGGCACAGGGGCTCAATAGTTTTGGCGCACGGGCTTAGTTGCTCCGTGGCATGTGGGATATTCCCAGCCCAGGGATAGAACCCACGTCCCCTGCATTGGCAGGCGGATTCTTAACCACTGCGCCGCCAGGGAAGCCCCTCACGTGACTTTGTATGAGAATCTTTCCTTTGTCGTGCAGGGTGTCTGTGAGCCCCTTCAGCCTGGATGCTCACATCTTTCAGTTCTGGGACACTTTCCCATTTTGAGTCTTTGGTAATTTTCCTTCCTTGCTTTCTGGAGCTCATAATATATAGATTTGGGGCCTTCCGATGACTCACGGTTGACTCTAATTTTCTTCTCACTGTTTCCCACTACTTTGCCCACCTCTTTTTGTTCTAGTTTCTGAAAGGCTTCCTTGACTTTATCTTCCAACTCACTTATCAAAATTTTTATTTTAGCCATCATACTTTTAACTTCCAGGAGCTCTTTTTCTCTGTTTTTCTTCTTTTTTATTGCCTTTGATTCTCATTTTGGGGGTGCAGTATCTTATCTCTATGAGGATTTAATGTTTGACATCTCTGATTGTCTTCCACACCCTGCATTTTTCACGTTTCCCTCCAATTTTTTCCACATTTATTTATATGTTTTGGTCTCTCCTCTTGGAGGCTTTCTCCAAGTGTCTGATGACCCTGGGCTGTTCACTTATTGAAGTAAGGTACCAAAAAGCTGACCGAGAGTTCTCTGCAGACTACACTGCTAGCCTGACCCAGTTCCTGCAGAGGACTCCCCTCTCCTACCTGGGTGTAGGAATTCCAGTTGCCAGCACCTGGGTGTGCCGGGGAAGCGGGAGGGTCTCTGTTCAGAAGAGGACTTCCTCTTAAAAGTCCCTGGTCTGATCCCACGCCTCCCCCCACGCTCCTCACCTGCCTGGTGTCCCCTGGGGCGTGGTTTTCTGGTTCTGTTTTTCCAGAAACGTTTACGTGACACAGGAGGGGAGACGTCTTCTTTTTAACTGGTTGTTGTGTTTTTGGCACGTGGGTTTCTGTTGCTTCTCTGGGCTTGTTCTCCTAACTTTTACTTCTTATGTAGTTGTGTCACCTGCCTAGAGACTGAGAGCCCTGCACTGGTTTGCCAGGGCTGCTGTAACAATGTCACAGGTGGGGGCAGAGCCTAACCAATGGCTACTTACTGTCTTGCGGCCCTGGAGGCTGGGTTGCGCTCTCCTGAGGCCGGTCTCCTCGGCCTGCAGACGGCCGGCCTCTCGCTGCCTCCACACGTGGTCGTCCCTCTGAGCGCACCCCTGGTGCCACCGCCTCTCACAGGAGCACCAGTCATACTGGATCACGTGCCCCCGATGGCCTCATTGTTTTTATTGTGGTAAAATACACATAAAGCTTATCATACTGTTTTTAAGTATGTGGCTTATTGGTATTAAACATATTTATAACGTTGTGCAGCCACCACCACTGTCCACCTCCAGAAAGCCTTTCATCTAGTAAAACTGAACCTCTCTGCACCCATTAAACAAGAACTCCCCAGCCCCCCAGCACCCACCGTTGTGCTTTCTGCCTGATGGTTAACCACTCCACGTATCGCACGTGTAGACTCACACAGTATCTGTCTTTTTATGACTGACATCTCACTCAGCGTGAGGTCCTCAGGTTTCTCCAGGTTGGAGCCCCTGTCAGAACCTCGTGCCTGTTTAAAGCTGAGCAAGGCTGCATCGTGTGGACGCCCCCGTCCGGCTTACCCGTCATCTGTCGACGGGCACTTGGGTTGCTTCCATTCCTTGGCTGTTGTGAGTAACGCTGCTTAAACGTGGGTGTACAAGCACCTCCTTGAGACCCTGCTTTCAGTTCATACGGTGCCTGCCCGCAAGTAGGATTGTTGGATCAAGTGATGATTCTGTGGTTAACGTTTTGAGGAACCACCGTACTGTCTTTCCACAGTAGCTACACCATTGTACATTCCCACCAACAGTGCCCAAGCTGCGAGTTTCTCTACATCTTCACCGATACTTGTTTGGGGGTTTTTTTGATAGCCCTCCGAATAGGAGTGAGGCGGTACTCTGTGGTCCTGATGTGCGTTTCCCGAATGATGAGTGATGCTGGGCGTCCTTTCGTGTGCCTTGCCTTGGGAACCTCATCATCTCTTTAAAGACCCCACCTCCAAAGAGGGTTACATTCTAAAGTACTGGGGGTAAGACTTCAACATGCACATTTGGGGGGGACACAGTTCATCCCGCAGCATGTTCCAGTAAGCATAACTACTCAGAGCCCAGCTAAAACACTTTTTAAAATGATGTGATCTGGTGCTGGTGACTGGGAAGGAAATGGTCACTCTTATGTAGTCTTTGAGGAGGCCAATTTATCAAAAATCTTTTTTAAAAAAATATTCCTTTTGACCGAGCAGTTTCATTCTAGGAAATCATCCTAAGAGTATAACTTAGCATCGTGTACAAAGCTGAGCTGTCAGAACGGAGGCCTGACAGATACCCCACAGCGCAGGGTGGCTTGTATCTGTGTGGCTGTGGAACATTCGTGTGCCAGGATGGCTGCAGCCATTATTAACGATGGAGAAAAGGTGGAAAGTGGTCCAGGGTGTGCTGTAAAGGAAGATTCCAGGACCTAGCACATCCGCCTGTGCTGTGATGCTGCTGCCCATGGGCTGGGCCATCTTGGACTAGTTCCCGCACCTCCTGGTCCTCCTTCCCCACATCTGGAACAGCTGGGGATGCTGACAGGAAGAATCACCTGGGGGCTGTGACAGGTACACGTACCCGGTCCTCTCTGGCCATCCTGCTTCAGTAGGTCAGAGATGGGTCCTGGGAAAGTGCTTTTTCCTTGAATATATACACACACACAAAAACACAACTGCTGACGTCTTATCTTCAGGGACGTTGGGATTCTGGGCCCAGCTCTCGGGCTGTGAAATTGCTGTGGTGACCATTTAAACTCTGGACGAAGTGTACTTGGCCATTTGTTTGCAGAAACGCTGGGAAAACCACTTCCTGGTCAGACCTTGAAGCAGGAGGTGCCGTTCAGCTGCTCTGTGTGTCCTCACCTGGTTGTGTGGCTGCTTCTGCCCAGCATCGGGGGCCTTGGCCGGCACTGAGTGCTGGGGACGGGGGGGACCTCTGTGCGTCACCCTCCCAGCCCCCGCCTCACGCCAGGCACGGAGGCTGCTGCAGGTAGGGCAGAAAGGCGGGCCACAGGCGTTCTGTCCAGCCGCGGACAGAGCCTGGAGCCTTGCAGGTGCCGCCCGTCACCCCGTGGGGAGGTGGGTTCAACACGGGCTCTCACGCCAAGTGTGACCGGCACCCGGACCTGAATGCTGCAGGGGGTCCCGGGGACAGGGGTCTGCTCTGGGCATCTCGGGCTCGAAGCTGTCAGGTGACAGGCGGGCTCAAGGAAGGAAGCTCTCCGCTGGCCGAGGGGCGCAGGGTGGAGTTGGCTTTTGGACCTGGACCCAGAGGTGTCCTGAACCAGACAGTGCAGGTGTCCACTGTGTGCCCGGAGTGAGGATCTTGGCGGCCCTCCACATGGGTCCCCGAGGACAGTGTTGGCCTTACCGGGGAGCCCATCAGGAATGCAGAGACTCCGGCCGTGCCTGCCCGGGGGCTGGGTCAGGGTTTCAGGGGGTGTTGACTGGCCCTGTGATCAGGGACACTGCCCCTGCCCAGCCTGAGCCCTGCTGTTGGTCACGTCTCATTTTCTCTTCCCTGCAAGCCTGGGTCAGTCCAGTCGGCGTCTTACAGGCCTCATTTAGGGAGGTCGGTTTCCTCGCCTGAGGCCCACTCAGGTCTCCTGATCCTGGGTTCCGGGTGATGGGGACAGAGGGGCTGTCCCTCATCTTCATGGAGATGGGCAGGTGAGGTGGCAGTGGAGGCGGCGGAGTCCCTGAGAGGGTCACCTGCGTGCGACTCCGCCCTCTCAAGTCACTTACAAAGGAGCAGGGGTGCCCGCTCGACGATCCATCTGCATCTGAGTGTCTCCCTGAGAGGGGCGACCTTGGGTCGGGGTGCAGACAGGAAGTTGCCCCTGCCCTGGGGGCTGCACTGGCCCAGACAGACCCCATAGCACCGCAAGGGCAGCCCCTGTCCGGGCCATGTGTGGCCCTCTCTTTGTGCTGGGCTGGCTTCTGTCTTTCCACATACAAGCTGCTTGGGGTGTAAAACACAACAGTGGGTTTAGTCTTTTGCTAACAACCAGCCAGATTCAATGGGACCACCAATGGGGAATCAGGGCCTTGAATTCAACCCTTTGTCTGCTGGCCCCAAACAAGAAAGAAAGAAGGGAATGACTTCCCTGGTGGCACAGTGGTTAAGAATCCACTTGCAAATGCAGAGGACACGGATTTGATCCCTTGTCTGGGAAGATCCCGCATGCCATGGAGCAACGTAGCCCGTGCACCACAACTACTGAGCCCACATGCCGCAACTACTGAAGCCCTTGAGGCTCTTAGAGCCTGTTCTCTGCAGCAATAGAAGCCACCACGATGAGAAGCCCACGCACCACAGTGAAGACCAGCTCCCGCTCGCTGCAACTCGAGGAAGCCCGCATGCAGCAATGAAGACCCAACGCAGCCAATAAATAAGAAAGAGAGGGGTGGAGGAAGGACTCTGGCCCAGTGGAGGCCGGCCTGGAGCCTCCCTTTGGGAGAAGCCGTGTCCTCGCTGAGGGCCTGCGTTCTCTCTCCTCATCTGTGCTGGCCCTTTGCTGTCGAGCAGCAGGGCCCAGCTGCCCTGGCAAGTCACAGCAGAGCTGATCGGGAGCGTATTTCTGTAATATTGAAATCCATTTTTCTTACCGATGTCAGCTATAAAATCAGAAGTATGTTCCGACTGGGAGCAAAAGTGCAAGTACAATAAAACTGCAAGCTGCAAGCAAGGAAGGCTCAGCTGCCCCTGTCATGCCATGTGCAGGAGGCCATGCCAGCTGCTTTATGTGCCTGGGCGGTGGCTACAGTTATCACCCCCATTTCACAGGTGGATAAACTAAGATCTGAGAGGTGGAGTGAGGCCCCCCAGGTCGTGGGTAAGTGGAAAGGCCTGGCTCTGGCCCCGGGGTGGCAGCTGGCCTGGCAGGGCCCTGGCGGCCACAGGAGTTTGTTTCAGAGCCCCGTGCCCCTCACTCCGCTCTCAAACTGCCTAGAACTTGACCAGCTCATCTTCTGTCTCTCTGGGAGTTTGAAATGATACATTTCTCAGTGTGCTCCCATTCTTTTTCCTGTACCAATCCTTAACCTTCTTGTTTTCTATAAGTGACCTGAAATTCGTGTGACACACAACTGGCCCTTTTAAACGGAGTCATTCACAACGTTGTGCAACCGCCACCTCCGTCTAATTGCAGACCGTCTCCATCACCCCAAAAGGAAACCCCGACCCCACTAGCTGTCGCTCCCGGTCCCCCTCCCCCAGCCCCTGGAAGCTGCCAACCTGCTTTCTGTCTCCGTGGGTCTGTCTGCTGAGGACGTGGAGCAATGTGTGTATTTTAAAGCAGGGGCTGGCTGTGCAGCTCCTCTTTCTCACCGTTCGCTCTTGCCTGGGCACACCCTGTGTGCACATTTCTGCCCCTCTCCAGCCTCTGCTGATCTGTCCAGGGACCTCTGGAGTCACGGAAATCAGGAATAATATGCCAAGCAGTTCTTTTCACTGATGTGGAAACAGACACAGAGGCTGTCCTGGTCACTCAGCTCTGCAGGGGGACGGTTGTGTGGCTCGTGGAAGGCCAGGGTGGCAGGACCCAGGAGCTCAGAGTGGGAGGGAGGGCCCACACCCCCACCTGGGGCCCTTGCTCTGCCCACTCTGTCACTCAGAGAAAGCCGATATCTCCGTTTATACAGCAGACTCTGCGTCCACATCTGGCAGAGGGAACAGTGCTCTCCAGCCTGTAGGGACGTGGTATGGATTCCATGGTCGGGTGTGGGGGGCCTGCTTCCCGACACCTCCCCGTGCTCACCCTTTTTTCTGAGGCAGGGAATGTGGGCCCTCATTTCCTCAGAGGTGGGGTTGGCCCGCACCTCGCAGGATGCCAGCTGTGGCTCGAGCCTGGCTCCCTCGGAACAAGATGGGCAGGCACTCACTGGGCGCGGAGCCCAGTGCGGGGAGGACTGCGAGCCCTGGGTTTGAATCCTGCCCCTTTGGCTTCCTGGCCCCTCTCTGAGCCGGTTTCCTCACCTGCAAGGTCAAGTGCTGTTTATCCCTGAGGTTCTGATGACAGTGGTGAGTAGCAGTCACCATTAACCGAGTGTGAGCAACCTTCCAGCGCTTTACATGGACTACTGTGTTTAATCAGCACAGCCGCCTTCCCCGTTTTACAGATGAGGAAACTGAGGCACCGAGAGTTAGGTAGGTGTTTCCAAGGTCACAGATCCAGGAAGAGCAAAGCTGGGATTCAAACCCAAGCCTGTCCCGCTCCTAACTCCATCCTGCATACCCATACCCCTGGCCTCCACCAGGCTGTGTGCAGAGCTCCTGTGCGTCCTTAGCTATAAGCCCCGCCTGCCTCAAGGGGATGTAGGGGTGCCGGCGGGGAGGTGGGCTGAGTCTCTTCATGTAGGAGCATCCTCAGCTTTGGCGGGGGAGGGGCAGGGGGCCTGCCAGGGAAACCCAGGGTGACATCTTGGGGGGGTCCCAGCTAGGGCATCTGGATTCATTCAGCAAATAAACACATGGGACACCCAGTTAAACTTGAATTTCAGATCATCAATCTGATATTTCTAGCATAAGTATGTTCCATGTAATATTCTCTAAAAATTGTCATCCATGTGAAATTCAGATTGCACTGGACGTGCTGTGTTTTGTCTGACAACCCTGTCCCCGGCCCACAAGCAGAAGTGGCCGTATGCCGGGGGCGAGCGGTCCCTGCGACAGCAGCCCACTCTCGGCTTGCACTGGCCACAGGGAGACCACTGTCCAGGCAGACAGGTCTGGCCTTAAAGGGCCAGCTTCCCGCAGGCCACCCACCCCAGGCAGGGGAGGGGCCGTCCAGGACAGAGAGCCTAGTCCAGGGTCCTTCTCACCACCCTGGTGCAAGCCCTGGGTCTCCGCCCCAGCATAGGCAGCTGCTGCCTGAGGAAGGAAGAGATCTTGGGGCGGGGGTGGGAGGAGGGAAGAGGCTGGGGAGCCCAGCCCTGCTGAGTGGCATTTAACTTGCATAACTACCTGTGGTATGAGAGATTTAGACCTATCCTACGCAAGTCACACAGCCAGTAAGCAGAGCGAGAATGTGAGACCGGTGCTGCTCATTTTATTTTATTATGATAAGATTTATAGATAACATGAAACTTGCCACTTTAACCATTTTTCAGTGCACAGTTCAGTGGCATTAGTCACACTCATAATGTCATACAACCATCACCTCTATTTTCAAGACTTTTCCGTCACCCCAGACAGAAGCTCCACACCCATTAGGCAACAATTCCCTGCTCCCCTCCCCCGGCCCCGGCCCCGGCCCCAGCCCCGGCCCCGGCATCTACTTTCCGTCTGTCTGAGTTTGACTCCTAGGTAGCTTGTACAAGTGAAATCAAACAGTCTGCGTCCTTTTGTGACTGGCTTATTTCACCTAGTGTAGTGTCCTCAAGGCTCATCCACGTTGCAGAAGTTGCGGGACTGCCTTCCTTTTGAAGGCTGGATGTTGTCACATTGTTGGGATGGAGCACGTTGTCTCTGGCTGTTGTGAATCATGCGGCTGTGCACATGGGTGTACAAGTGTCTGAGTCTCCACTTTGGATTCTTTTGGAGATATCAGGTCTGCCGGTTTTCATGCTGTAAGGTGTCCTTGCTGAGTGGTCTTCCCAACTGTTCTTGGATGCCTCCAGCAATGGGGAACTCACTACCTTCCAAGGCAGCCTTTTTGGTACCCAGTTTGTAGCCTGGATCTACGTCCTTGTAGCTGCCCCTCATGCGCCCCACGAGCCCTGTTTGGAACTGCTCACCCAGGATGTGCCCTCTTCTTTTCCACGCCCTTCCCTGTCTTCCCGGGGTCGGGCCTTCTGCTCACGTGCCTGGGGAGCTCTGCAGTTCACTCCTGACTGCGTCGGACTCTTGCGCCTCCTTTCCCCCTCCCCGACCTCTAGGAGAGAGAGAACAGAATTCAGCCGTGGGAAGCAGGAGGGCAGGGTCTTTAAAAACGGCCATCGGTGATAGGAATCGTAAAGCCACCCGTGGCCAGACAGTCTGTCTGCCTCGAGGCGGACCTCGCCGTGTTGCCCCAAGACGGGGTGAACGGCGGCGGCTGGGCCCCCGGCACGTGCGCTCACCCTCTCCTTTGTCTCCGCAGGGACCTACCAGGGCCAGTGGGTCGGCGGCGTGCGCCAGGGCTACGGCGTGCGGCAGAGTGTCCCGTACGGCATGGCGGCGGTCATCCGCTCGCCCCTGAGGACCTCCATCAACTCCCTGCGCAGCGAGCACACCAACGGCGCCGCGCTGCACCCCGACGCCGCCCCCGCCGTGGCCGGCAGCCCGGCCGTGTCCCGGGGGGGCTTCGTGCTGGTGGCGCACAGTGACTCCGAGATCCTCAAGAGCAAGAAGAAGGGGCTGTTCCGGCGCTCGCTGCTGAGCGGGCTGAAGCTGCGCAAGTCGGAGTCCAAGAGCAGCCTGGCCAGCCAGCGCAGCAAGCAGAGCTCTTTCCGCAGCGAGGCGGGCATGAGCACCGTCAGCTCCGCGGGCAGCGACGTCCACTCCACCATCAGCCTGGGCGAGGGCGAGGCCGAGCTGTCGGCCATCGAGGACGACGTCGACGCCACCACCACCGAGACCTACGTGGGCGAGTGGAAGAGCGACAAGCGCTCTGGCTTCGGCGTGAGCCAGCGCTCGGACGGGCTCAAGTACGAGGGCGAGTGGGCCGGCAACCGGCGGCACGGCTACGGCTGCATGACCTTCCCCGACGGCACCAAGGAGGAGGGCAAGTACAAGCAGAACGTCCTCGTGAGCGGCAAGCGCAAGAACCTCATCCCGCTGCGCGCCAGCAAGATCCGCGAGAAGGTGGACCGGGCCGTGGAGGCGGCCGAGCGGGCGGCCACCATCGCCAAGCAGAAGGCGGAGATCGCGGCCTCCAGGTAGGCGGGCGAGGGGTGCTTCTGGGTCGCGGGGCCTGGGTCGGTCAGTCGTGCTGCCTGGTTCGAGGCCTTCGCTGGTGTTTCTCAAGCTGTGCCCTGTGGAACCCCGGGGTTCCTCAGAGATGCTCAGAGGCGGAGCTAGGAGATGGTTGACCTGAGGAGGCTCTGGGTCTTACAACTTCCTTTCAAATGGAGAAAAGCTCCCTTCCTCTTATTTAGTTGTTTTACATGCTGGTGTTTAAAGTAAAACGGTGATGGATAAAGATGGTGGCCGTTCTGCTTGCTGATACGCATAGGACAGCTGCTGGCTGAGGGAAAGATGTGATCCCCCATGGCCGCACTCCCAGATGGGCATGCAGTGCCCAGTGCTGCAGGGGCGTGGGAGCAGGGTGGAAGCTGACCTGGCCACCCCAGCCCGAGGCCCAGATTCTCCATGGGCCCTGGAGGTGGACAGACCGGCTGTGGGCACCGGCCTGGGGGCTCATGCGCGACCTGGTGCTGCAGGCCCATAGCTGTTCCGAATGGAATGCAGGACTTACTGCGTTCAGGGTTCATGGGGCCACCAGGCCCTAAGCAGTGGGTCCAGAGTTGACCATTGGTGGGCGCCGTGTTGGATGTTGAGGTGTCTTGGTGTTGGTACAGGGGTGGGGGCTTCAGATCTGGAAGAAGGGGGCCCTGGGTCTCCCTGGGAAGCGCAGAGTCAAGTGTGTGAGCCTGGGTCTGTTCTGCTTGGCTGTGGGTGGCCAGCCGCAGGTTGAAGGAAGCTGCCCTGTTGCAAGACACGGCCCCCGGCGGCCGTGCTCCTGGGTGCTCAGGGAATGCTTCCTGACTTGAGTTCACGGAGAGCTTCCCGCCGCTGTCCACTTTCCCAGGTCAGGGTAGGGCCCTCGGGTCCGCCCTGAGAGCCGTGGGGCCTCGGTCGGGGATCTGGGCTGCTTTAAATGCCCCAGGCTGCCCCGGCAGGAGGTGTCTAGGGGGACAGACGCTGAGTCTTTCTGGATGATTTTGTATTCCCGGCCAGGGGCAGGCCTGGAGTTACTCCAGGGAGGCTCCCAGCTCAGTTACGGCTCAGGCCTTCCCAACCTTGTCAGTCATGAAACTAGCTCATTTGGTTCTGGTTTCCAGGGACCTTCGATCCGCACTGAAAGAACAAAAACGGGGGCTGCGGATTGTTGGCCGGATATCTGTGGCCCCCATCTGAGGTCTTGGAGATGAAACGCATTCCAAGAAGCCAAAGGGAAAATGGAATTACTGCTCTGAATGTCGGGGTCCCACACTGCCCTGTTCACCCCTTCCTACTCCCCCCGGAAGAGTTCAGGCACGCAATACATAGCAGCATTATGACGACTCATCTGCTATTTTTGATCAGGTTTGGTTCCATAGTTACTTTTTCTGTTGGAAGTGAGACTCGTGCTCCGTACGGAAAAGGCAGGGAGCAGCCTGAGGGCGGGTCTCATGCCACCCAGAGACCCCAGCTGGCACTGGCCGTATTCCCTTTCTTCCAGTAGTTCATCTGTGTGGTACCTTTTGCGTTTGGTGTCTCATTGACCTTAGTGGACATGAGGCGCTTTACAGGGCAGGGGCTGGGGTCATCAGACCCTGGGGCGCTTATGAGGCAGAGACACAAGGATTTCATGGACAGTCTTCCCCAGAATTTTTTCTTTAATTTTTATTTGTTTGTATTGGCTGCATTGGGTCTTCGTTGCTGCATGCGGGCTTTCTGTAGTTCTGGCAAGCAGGGTCTGCTTGTCATTGAAGTGCGCAGGCTTCTCATTGGGGTGGCTTCTCTCGTTGCGGAGTGCCGGCTCTAGATGTGTGGGCTTCAGTAGTTGCAGCACATGGGCTCATTAGTTGTGGCTCACGGACTCTAGAGCGCAGGCTCAGTAGTTGTGGTGTGTGGGCTTAGTTGCTCCGCAGCATGTGGGATCTTCCCAGACCGGGGATCGAACCTGTGTCCCCTGCATTGGCAGGCGGATTCTTAACCGCTGCGCCACCAGGGGAGTCCCTCTTCCCCAGAACTGACTTTAAAGTCCAACAACCAGCCGACCTTCTTGGGACTGAGGACATGGGACGCATCCCATAGAAACTGGGGGTGCTGGTCTCCATGAAGGAGTCTGTGGAGGTGGGGGTGGGCACGGAGCTCAGAGCCGGCTCCCCGAGGAGCCCCGCCTGGGGCAGGCGTCCCATCTCTCACCTGTGAGATGGGAGTGGCAGCTCCCTGCCCGCTGCAAAGGCCTGGGAACTTCCGTGACGGCGGCTCCGTGCGTCGGGTGCTGGCCCCCGAGATGCCCAGCCTGGCCCATCCCCGCCGAGCAGCCTGGGCAGACGCTTGCTCGCCCCCGCTGGACCGGGTTCCCTGTGGAAGGACGGGATGGAGTGCGTGCAGCGGGCTCAGTGTGTGGGGCCTGGTGTGTGCTGTTGTCACCCTCCTCGGCGTCCCCAGAGCCTGGCCGGCCCCTCCCTTCCTGCCCTGGCCTGCAGGGAGGTGGGTGTGAATTCACGTCCATGGTGTCATCCCAGCCTTGCGGCTTCGTGGAGCCCTCGGAAGTCGGAGGGGACAGTGTCCTCGGTCACCACGACAGGGGTGAGGACCAGCCTCCATTCCAGGCTGCAGCAAGAGCTGTGCTTCCTGCGTTTTCTCAATGGGTTTAGATTTGAAGGAAAAAAAAAAAAAAGGATGCGAGGCGGCCGTCCTGGAGAGGGAAGCCGGCGGATGCAGGCGGGTCAGTGCCCCGGGAGCCCCGAGGCCCACCCACCACTGGAGCATGAAAGCAGCCGCGGTGGCCACGTGGGGCTGCAGAGTGTCTGGCCCCAGGCGGGCTGCGGTCACTGTCACAGCCGGGATCCGGCCGGGCAGCTGGGCGCAGTCGCTGAGCTGAGTCAGGAATGGTTTGGTGTGTCCTCATCACCGTGCCCAGGACCTTCCCCAGAGGGCAGCTGCTGTGAGGACCGGGACACGGCTTTCCTGGAAAATGGGGGGGGGAGGGGGGTGGCACGGAGCTTGCGATCTGAGAGGGGGCCTGTTACCTCTTTCAGGGAAGACTGCGCCCACAGCTTCTAAGGACCAGGGCCTGGCCCCACTGCTAGGATGGGGAGCGGGGGCTCCTCCTCAGGGCCGGGGCTGCAGCCCAGTTCTCAGCATCCCTCCCCACCCACCCACCCACATGCGCTGGGATCTCCTGGGGGCAGACACAGGCCCACCCAGAGATGCTGAGCTCCTTGCCAGGGATCCCAGCAGGGCTTCAGAGCCCTTTCAGAGCTCTCCACGTAACTCTCAGGTGCCCTCAGGACGTGTGTAAAATGCAGATGGCCGGTCCCACCCCCGGAGCTTCTGCCTCAGTGGATCTGGGTGGGGCCTGAGAACCTGCATTCCTGAGGAGCCCCCGGGATGCTGGTGCCACTGGTCCACTGCTCTTGTGTCTCCCAGGAGGCCCCGGGGGAGGAGGCGGGTCTGCGACCAAGGCGGGAGGTGGGGGAGGTTCCTGCACCATCAGGGTCCAAGTGGGAGCTGGGGCCCAGGGGAGAGTGTGCCGGGCGGGGCTGTCTGGGCGAGGCGGATGGGGTCAGAGGCCCTGCTGTCCCCCGGCTCCAGCTTGTCCTCGGCAACACCACGTCTGCACAGGAGCTGGTTTTGGATGGAAGGATGAATAACTGCTGAGGCCCCGCCCCCTCTCCGTGTCAGGGGCCCTTTGGTTCTGGGGCCTGGAGGCGTGGCCGGGGCTACCGCGGGGCAGGGGACGGCTGGGCGAGGCGCCCCGGGAGCGGGGCAGCCACTACGCTGTCCTTCCCGGGAGCTGAGGGTCCCCTCTTGTTGCCTGGTGCCCGCAGAGTCTCCAGCGCATCGGGAGGCGCGTCCTCTGGGGCCCAGCGAGGCAGCATCTTCTGGCAAAGTTCACGGGAGAGAACTGCGAGTTACTGTGGGTTGAGTCTGTCTTGGGGCTGGGCCTGACCTCCCCCAGACGTGGACCAGTCCTGATCCTGGCACTCTGTGTGGCCTCGTGGGTCCCTCTGATCTCAAGAGAGGCAGCTGTGAGCGGTGGTGTGACGCGAGATCTTAGTTCCCTGCCCAGGAATTGAACCCGGGTAGCCTGGATGAAAACCCGGAATCCTAGCGACCAGACCCCCTGCCTCTTGCCCCCAGGGAAAAATGCATTTCTCACTGAGGCAAACACTGTAAACACAGGTACAAAGTTTATTATTAGAGACAGAGCACAACACCACATGGGAGAGCTCACAGAGAAACAGTTTGTTTCGGTAAGACAGAAGCAAGGCAGAGATGCATGCCGCCCGTAGAGAAAGAAAGGGTGTGGGCGTCCCCCGTAACGAGGAGGAGCCAGAAAAAAGGCGATTAAGTCATTTCTGTAGAGCCGTTCCTCCGGATCTTTGTTTACCTTTGGCCAGTTATCTGGTTTCTTTTCCCTCACCTGACCTGCCCTAGGGCCCTCCCCACCACGCGCGTGCGCAGTTGTTTTCCAAAATGGATTCCCGCCCAGAGGCCTACGGGGCGGCCTTAGCGTCACATTATGTGGTGGTGCCCCCTCCTTTTTGAGCCCCAAAGAGCCTTTCTGAGCACGTGCAATGTCTCCCCTGCCCCAAGGATGGGAAACACATGACTTTTTTTTTTTTTTATAAATTTATTTATTTATTTATTTTATTGGCTGTGTTGGGTCTTTTTTGCTGTGCACAGGCTTTCTTTTTAGTTGCGGTGAGTGGGGGCTACTCTTTTTTGTTGTTGTTGTTATGTAAAACCATTTGTTTAATTTTAAATCAAATCACTTTCACAACAGTGAAAATTAGTGACTGGTCAAGTGGTGGGATCTTCCTGGAGCAGGGATCGAACTCATGTCTGCTGCATTGGCAGGAGGATTCTTTACCACTGGGCCACCAGGGAAGTCCTGGGGCTACTCTTCATTGTGGTGCGCAGGCTTCTCATTGCCGTGGCCTCTCTTGTTGGGGAGCACAGGCTCTAGGCACGTGAGCTTCAGTAGTTGCAGCACATGGGCTCAATAGTTGTGGCTCACGGGCTCTAAAGCGCAGGCTCAATAGTTGTGGCGCACAGGCTTCGTTGCTCCGCGGCGTGTGGGATCTTCCTGGACCAGGGATTGAACCCGTGTCCCCTGCACTGGCAGGAGGATTCTTAACCACGGCGCCACCAGGGAAGCCCAATACATGACGTCTTGATCCTTTACTCAAAGAAGGTTTAGCCCCTCTCTGTCCCTGCCGTGACTGTTATCTGAAGGTGTCCACAGGAGGCAAAGCCTGGCTATTTACCCTGTTTCTGTTGTTACTTCTGGCTCGTTGTACGTGTCCAGCCAGAAGCCTATCTTTTTCTCACCCCGAGAAATGTAAGTAGGAGGCCCGTTGTAAAGGCCTAACCTGGAGCCCCTCTATCTCCTGCCTCACCCCAGCTCCACAGGTAGGGGGAGGACAGGTACGTCCCCCCTGCCCTCGGGGCCTGCGCTGTGGGGATTACGTGACAGGGACCAGGTTTGCCCCTGAAACTGCCCTTTCAGAGGGGGAGCGGCTGGACGGCGGGACAGGTGCTTATGTCCCTGCCCCCGCTTCTTGGCCTGGTGCCCTCTGGCACTACACCCGCACCCTGGGGCTGGGGGCCAGTTCCGCTTCCTGGGCGTGACCACGGTGCCTGTGGGTGAGTGGGGGGGAGGTGTGGCGGGGCTGTTCCACAGTCCCCCGCTTCCCGCGGGGCAGCCCCAGGTTGCTGGGGCGCGGGGGCAGGAGGAGGGGTGGCTGGACCACCCGCTCCTGTGCGTCGGGGCTGCTGGGTGGTCAGGGCGGCCGACTGGGCCGTGCGCGCTGGCCATGGGCGGACGCCCCTGTCTTGTGACGCTTTGCTGAGTGAGCAGAATCCTGGGCCCCTGGCGCTGGGAGGGACCTTGAAGAGGACACGATCTTGGCCCCTGGGCAGCCGTTCCTCCCTCCCGGCAGGCATGGCTGATTGATGGCTGCGCTCAGAATCCTCACGCCAGGCAGGCTGGCCCTGCTGTAGGACGGGGGTCATCCTGGCCGGCGCGGTGGGAGAGTGGACCCCGCAGACGGCGCAGCTGAGAGCCAGGCCCCTGTGCCAGCAGGGCAGCGCCCGGGTCTCAGAGCCAGGCATTGGCCCAGGCAGGACAAGAACTCACATCCTGGGCGCTGCCTACTGCCCTGCTCCTGCTCTCAGCCCCTTCAGGCCTGGACCAGATTCTGGGGACCCCAACTGTGAATAGCGGGGTGCTGGCTGGCTTCCTTGGAGCGCTCTCCAAGTACGGCCCTCCGCCGGGACAGACGGGGTTTGGTGTATAAAACCTCCGGTGAGGCCTGCTCTGGGAGGGGCTTCCAAATCCCTAGTCGCTTTTTTTTTTCCCCCATTATTCCACATAAATTTATTGAATGTCAGAAACTACCTGAAGCATTAAATACAAAAATAAGTAAGACATGATTCCAGCCATTTAGGGAACTTGCAGTTACAAGTTGAATGTTTATATTAGCAAATATTCTGCTGGCTTTAAGAGGGTCTGGTCTTGGTTTTAAAAAAAGAAAAGGAAAAAAGGAAAAGGATGTCATTCTGTTTCTTATTGTAATGTTGCTGTGCCCAGTCACGTTTTTCATGCCCGATCCTGAGTTGGCCTCTGTCTGGGCCTCAGCGCGGCCTGTTTGCTGTGAGCTTTCTGCTGTGGCTTCTCTGCTCCCCTGAGTTCACCAGGCCGTCCCCAGAGCCCTGGGTGCAGGGGGACAGTGCACAAGCACCCGTGTGGGCCCAGATGGGGAGGGTGGATTACCTGCCGGGAGAGTGCCTGGAGCTCTCCAACTGGGGCATCTTTCCATCTTAAAGGAAACAAAATATTTAAGGGGGAGGGGTGGTGGTGGTGTCTTGTCTTAAAATATATACCTGTCATTCCTTGTTAACATGTAAGAGTAGTATATCCGTGTAGAACTGTTACAGCAACAGGCAGACTGGCATCAGGTAACCACGTCCCGCAGTGACTGTCCATCTCCTTGGAGGGAATCATGGTTTTTTCAACACATGTGCAGATAAGTGTATCACACGGATATGATTCCTGGTTACAGTGAAGGAATTGAACTCTCGACTTGTTTCGTAGCTTGTTTTCCTCCCCGCCCCCCACACTTTTCTCCAGGACTCTTTCCATGTCAGGTATGTTTCCTCAGCAGCGGCATCCTATCCCACGGTGCGGAGGCACCCTAGTGGGCCAGCTCTTACTCTGTTCACAGATGTTTCGGACGCATCCCATCTTGCAGTCTTACAAACTAGTCTGCAAAGACTGGCCCTGTCTGCCCCCGCCCCCGCGAAGCTGCTGGCACGGGTCTTTCTCACCACGACCCCCTAGAGCAGGTGTGGCCGAGTGACATGTGCATTTAAAGTTTGTAGACGCTGCTGCCACGTCATCACCTGGCAAAAGGCTGCACCCGTTTACCCTGGCTGGGAGGGAGGGCTGCAGGAGGAGGCGGTGGGGCGGCCTTGAGTGACGGCTGTGTCATCGAGGGGTTTCTCCCTGCAGTAAGCCAATAACAGCCCCCCCAGAACGTCCACATCCTAATAATCCCGGTACCTGTGGATGTGTGACCTTCCGTGGCAAAGGGGACTTGGCGGATATGATTACATTAGGATCTTGAGCTGAAGGGATTATACAGGATTATCTGGGTGGGGGCCCCAGAGTCATCACAGGGTCCTTATTAGCGGGAGACAGGAGGTCAGAGTCAGAAGCTGTGACGATGGAAGTGGAGGTTGGGGTGATGTGGCCACGAGCCAGGGGGTGCAGGTACCTCCAGACGCTGGAAAAGGGGAGAACACAGATGCTCCCTGGAGCCTCCGGAGGGAACCAGCCCTGGGACACCTTGATTTCCGCCCGTAAGACAGACTCATTTTGGACTTCTGGCCCCCGGAACTATAAGGTAGTAAGTGTGTGGTGTCCTAAGCCGCTGGGTGCGTGGTGAATTGCTACAGCTCTGTAGGAAACCCACCCGCTCCTGGCTCTGGCCGAGGGTGGGGTCTGTCACCCGGTGTCCCCCTTCTAGAGGGGGCAAGCCCGTCCCCTTCTCGCCCCCACCAGGCAGCCTGCTCTGCAGCCGCTCTTCCAGGCCCTGCAGAGTCAGGCTCTCTGTGCAGGGGATGTGCGGCTTCCTGCCTCCGGGGGAGGGCCGGCCACACGCCAGGAGAGGCCTTCTGGTGGGCGACAGCCATCTGTTCTGGCTCTGGCCTCTCACCATTAAAAAAAAGAGAAGAAGAAGAAGAAGAAGGAGAGACTGGGGAGTGGGGTGCTAGGTCCTGAGAAATGCCTGCGTTGGGGGCCAGCCTGAGGGTTCCCTGGGGGTGAGAGGCTGCTGCCTCTGGGGCCACGTGTGCCCCAAACGCGGGCTTCTTCCTGGAGACCCAGGAACCCTCGACCTTGGGCCTGTGTCTTGCGTCTGTACGGTGCTTCCCGGGGCGTGGCAGGTGTCGGCACGGGTGCCACCTTCTGCCCACACCTCTGTCACCTCCAGTCCGCACGCGTGGGGTCGGGGATTCGGGCCGTCAGGTGGGATTAGGATCGCCGCCCGCCTTGCTCTGTGCCACTTGTCAGACAGGACGCACGGAGCCTCTGACTCACCCGCAGGCAGCTTTCCCACCTGGCATCAGGAAGGCACCTGGGGTGACCTGCCCTGGCCCCGGCCCGGGGTTCTGGGGCGCAGAGCAGCCCCAGGGCTGTGGGGCTGTTGAAACTGCCTTCTGCTAAACTCACCCCTTCACAGGAGAAGCTGCTGCGTCCTACCCGGCCCTGGAGAAAGGGGCTCCCAAACGGTGCCCTGTCCCCAGACGTGGTGAAGGCAGGGATTTTTCCTCTAAATCTAAACCCAGACTCTCCTGTTACAGCGGAGCCTGTTTCTTTCCCGTCCTTGAGGGAAATGGGAAATGACTTTGCTGTTAGTGCTGCAGCCTCAGGCAAGGTGCATAAACTCCCTGGGCCTTTGATTTCAACTCTGTGAAATGGGTTGAAGAGAGTGTGTGCCCAGCGGGGTCGTTGTGAGGAGGGACACGCCACCAGCAAGGATGGGACGCCTGGCTGCCTTTCCCGCGACGTGTGAGAGCAGGCGGGGGCGGGGAGGGTGTGTAGGGAGGACTCCCCTGCCCTGGACTCCTGGGCGGTCACGGAGCCTCCGTCTCCCCACCACAGGGAAGCGGCTCCCTAGGTGTGCGGACGGCCGTGTCCACACTGCTCAGATCTGAGGAGTTTAGTTTGAGTTTAAACTGAGGCGTTTCATCAAATTGGAGTTTACTTCCGTCCGGCCTGGAACGGGCAGGCACGTGTGCTAGGTTACACGTTTGTTCCTTATCCCCCATGCCCTTGGCCCCGTGACTGTGGTCCCTCCCACTGGGGGCTCGGCCGCGAGCTTTGTTTGGTCCGTGGGACCAGCCCGAGGGATGGAGTGCCAGTCCCAGGCTGAGGCCCTGGGAGGCTTGGTGTGTTCCTGCTCACCCGCCTTGTACTTCTGCCATCGCCATGACAACATGTCCTGAGAACCCTTATCCCTGGGGGTGAGGGACCCTTGGGAAGACCTGGATGTACCAGCAAGAATAAATGATGATTTTACGCCTCCTACTTTTTTGGGGGGGCTGGGGATTGTTAAACAGCGTCGTTTGGCATTGCTGACTACTGCAGCCTGCAGTGGGTGGTTCTGGAAGGAAGAGAGGAGCATCTTCACTGGGCTTGTCTGCACACACAATGGGCTCCGGCCACACTGGGCCATCGGTCCTTTTGGGGAACACTCCTGGTCCTTCATATGAGTGTCCTAGGGCTGCCATATCAAAGTGCTCCAGTCTGGGTGGCCTAAAACAACAGAAGTGTGCTTTCACCGTCCTGGAGCCAGAAGTCCAAAGTCAGGGTGTCGCAGGGTCACAGTCCCTCCAGAGGCTCTGGGGGAGGGTCCCTCCTGCCGCATCCAGCTCCTGGGGGCTCCAGGCATCCTTGGCTGGTGGCCGCCTCCCTCTAACCTCCGTCTCTGAGTCTGTCCTTCCTTCTTATAAGGACATGTCATTGGATTTAGGGCCACCCTCATCCAGTGTCACCTTATCTTAATTACATCTGCAAGGACCGTGCTCCAGATAAGGTCGCGCTGTGAGGGTCTGAGCGGATGTGGACCTGGGGGTCTGCGCTGTGCACAGCTGCCCCGCGGCCGCGGCTCCCGTGGCTGTGGCTGAGTGCCTCTCTTCCTGCCGCTTCACCTCGACTCCCGCAAACCACAGCTCTTGCCTCTGGAGCCGGCCCTGCCCTCCAGAGGGCCTGGAGCAGAACTTACCGCTCCCCTGGGTAGTACAAGAGTAGTGAGTGTCTTTGGGTCTCGGCGTCTTACGTGCTGGTGGGTCGCGCCCCAAGCTCAGAGGGCACTGCCTCAGCTTTCCCAGCCTTTTCCGACCATGAACTTCTTCCATGAGAAGCTACTTCATCCTCACCTAAGATGTGTGCGTGTGGACTTTGCAGATGGTTTGGCGGGATGGAGAGGGGTTGCCTCGGTCACCATTTGCTGACCACGCTGTCCTCACAGTGCCCAGTCTCTGCTCCAGCAGGAGCTTCAGGCTTTGTCTGTTGTCAGCTCCCCCAACCCCCACTGCCGCCCCAGACTCTGCGCTGGGCCTCCCTTTGTCTCTCCCAAGACCCTCTTTTTTTTTTTTTTTAATGTATTCATTTTTGGCTTAGTTGTGGCATGTGGAATCTTTCGTTGCGGCATACACGGGCTTTTCGTTGCAGGCTCTCTAATTGCGGTACACGGGCTTCTCTAGTTGTGGTGTGCAGGTTTTCTCTTCTCTAGTTGTGGTGTGCGGGTTTTCTCTTCTCTAGTTGTGGTGTGCGGGTTTTTTTCTCTCTAGGTGTGGCACACGGGCTCCAGAGTGCGTGGGCTCTGTAGTTGTAGCACTTAGGCTCTCTAGTTGAGGCGTACAAGCTCAGTAGTTGCGGCGTACGGGCTTAGTTGCCCCGCGGCATGTGGCTTCTTAGCTCCCTGACCAGGGATTGAACCCACGTGCCCTGCATTGGAAGGCAGATTCTTTACCACTGGACCACCAGGGAAGTCCCCAAAGACCCATTAATGGCCTCTGCCAGGTGGGAGGTCATCTTCTCCCAGCCTGTCTAGTACCTGGAGAAGTCACACCACGTGAGCATTGAAAGTATGGATTCAATCGTGCCAGTGACAAGGCAAAAGGGAAAAACAGAGCAACAGAACAAGGTGGGAAATGGGAACATCCCGTGTGTAAGCACCTCTTTGAACTTAGTTTCCATTGTTTAAACCTATATATTCAGCATAATAGAGCCCCTAAATGTATGTACTTTAGGGGATTTTGAAGAGTCATCTTGACCACTTGAGGTTTTCTCCAGACCTAAAGTCTACGTAAAATGTTACTTGGCTCTATTAATCAGGACTGTGTTGCAAGCAATAGAATCATAGCCCAAATTAGCTCAAGCAGAAAGGGATTCTGTTGGCTCCCATTCCCTGGGTTGGCTTCAGGCACAGCTGGATCTAGGGGTTCAGATAATGTCAGGGCTGTGTCTTTCTCTCCCTTTCTTGGTTCTGCTTTGCTCTGTGTGTTAATTTCATTCTCCAGCAGGTTCTCTGCATGTGGTAGGAAAGGTCATCAGGTCTGCATTCACATAACCCTTAGAGTTCTCGATCCCAGCGGGAAGGAGAGACTGTTTTCTCCCAGTGCCCATACAGTGATGATCTGGAAAGGCTCGGACTGGCTCTGCTGGAGTCACCTGCCCGCTTGCTACCCATGAGGGATGGGATTTCCTGATTGGCCAGGCTGGGTCATGTGCCCGCCTGAAATGGGAAGGGGGTGGTCCGAGGATGGATGTCCTGACACCCCACCAGGACGGACAGTGGGAGAGGGACGGTCCCTAATGGGGGGCACTGGGCAACCAAACCGTCCAACTTCAGCAGGGAGCAGTATCACTTCGTTTTCTCACGTCCGTATGGAAAGGAGCAGTGCCTCAGCCACTCTTCTTTCTATGGAGACATATTCACATAGCATAAAAATCACCCTTTTAAAGTGTACAGCTCAGTGGTTTCCAGTGTGTTCAGAGTTGTGCAACCATCACTGCAGCTTCCAGAGCATTCCCGTCACCCCAAAAGAGACCTGTACCCCTCAGCAGCCTCCCCCAGCCCCTGGCAGCCACAAATCTACATTCCGTCAATGGATTTGACTACTCTGGACCCTTCACGTAAATGGAATCATACGATACGTGGTCTTCTGTGTGTGGCTTCTCCGTTCAGTGCAGTGTGGCAGCCCGCGTCTGAGCCTCATCCTTTCTACAGCTGAGTGACGTTCGTGGTACGGATGGACCCCATTCTGCCGATCCGCTCACGAGCTGACGGACATTGGCTTGTCTCTGCTTTTGTCTGTTATGAATAGTGCCGCCGTGCACATGTGTGCCCAAGGTTTGGGGTGGATATATGTTTTCGGTTCTCGTGGGAGAGGAGCTGCCGGGTCGTATGGAGATTCTAGGTGTGCCTTTCTGAGGAGCTGTCCCGCCGTTGTGCACGGTCCGCCCCTTTTACGTCCGGTCAGCGCTGCGTGAGGGCTCCCGTGTCTCCGCACCCTCCCCGACACTCGCTGCCGTGCATCTCTTGGATTCTAGCTGCCCCGGTGGGTGTGGAGCAGGTCTGCTTGTGGTTTTGATTACATCCCTGTGCTTGTTGGCCACCTGCGCATCTTCTCGAGAGGACCATGGGCAGCTTGGGTTTTTAATAAATATTTGTGTCGCCTTCCCTGTGGGCTGTGTGTGTTTGCTGGAGGCACCTGCCCTACAAGGCGGAGCTGCCCTGGGGACAGACCTGACTGGTCTGCACTTGTCACCAGGGAGACCGGGTCCCTCCTGCCCCAAGGCCCCGGTGAGCTCACCTTCTAGAGGAGTCACTACAGAGCTCTGCACCGCTTGGGTTCCCCGGGGGAGAGCCTGCAGCTACTCAGGACGCGGACCCCTCCCTGAACCCCCTGGGACCTCACAGGCGCATCGGGGACGCTGGAGGGTGTTTGTCACTCTCGTCTCTCCTTTGAGCTGGCTCCCACACCCTCTCCCTTGAGCCCCACCCCTGCCCTGGGCTCCTGAGGTGGAGGGAGGGGTGGCGTGGGCGGCGGAGTTCCAACTCTGCGTCTAGGCCTCAGCCCCGCTCCCAGCGCTGCACCTGGACGAGAACACCTCGCAGGACTTCCCTGGTGGTCCAGTGGTTAAGGCCCTGCGCTCCCAGTGCAGGGGGCCCGGGTTTGATCCCTGCTCAGGGAACTAGATCCCACATGCATGCCACAACTAAGAGTTCACGTGCCACAACTAAGGAGCCCACAAATCACGACTACGGGGCCTGCCCCCTACAACTAAGGAGCCCGCCTGCCACCACCAAGATCAGGCACAACCAAATAAATATTAAAGAAAATAAATAAGAACACCTCCCCTTGTGACTGGTGAGAGGCCACATATAGAGAGAGTGTAGCACAGTACCTATGGTGGGGGGTTGCAGTGGCATGAACAGAGCCCCCGAAAATCCACGTCCACCCAGAATCTCAGACGTGGGCTTCTCTGGAAATAGAGTGTTTGCAGGTGTAGTTTAAGATGAGGTCACCCTGGATAAGGGTGGACCCAAAATCCAATGACACGTGTCCTGATAAGAGGCCACGTGAGGACAGAGGCAGAGATGGAGGGACACGGCCACACACCAGGGGTGGCCTGGAACCCCAGGAGCTGGAGGGGCAGGAAGGACCCTCCCCCAGAGCCTCCAGAGGGAGCGCGGCCTTGTGGCCCCTGGGTTTCTGATTCTGGCCTCCAGACTGTGAGAGAGTAAATCCTGTTGTTTTAACCGCCCCGGTGTGTGCGGCGGCCCAGGACACGGTACCTGCCTGCACACAGGGGCCTGTGCCTTGTCTCCTGGGCTGTGAGGGGAGCTGTCACCCCTTCACGGGGGCCCAGGGGCCGCCCGGCAGCCGTCCCCTTCTGACGTGGGCACATTCATCACTTCCTCTCTGTTTGGAAAACAGTAGGGATTTTCCTGGGAAAATGAGGAAACTTAAAGGAAACAAGGCTTTGTTCCCTCGCCGTCCTGCTGCTGCTACTGATGGTGCAGGGCGGGCCCTCCACCCTCCAGTCCGGTCCCCTCCCTCCAGGCACACAGCTGGGGGCGTCTCTGGGCCCCCTGCCGTGGGGTGGCCCGCGGGCCAGGCGGGAGGAGGAGCTGGCGCAAACAGCCCTCTGCTCTGGGCCCCGGGCTCCTTCCCCACCCTGAACTCTGACCCACCCTCCCCCGAGGCTACTTCTGAAGCCAATCCCAGGCATCACACCCTTTCATCTATGAAAATTAAAATACTTTAAAAAAAACATAACCTCAGTATCATCCCACCTAAAAAATAACACCAGGATCTAATATTAAAATCCAGCCAGGGTTCTCATTCTGCTGGCTACCTCATTCTTTTTTTTTTTTTTTTGGCTACCTCATTCTTAATTAGTTTATCTGTTTAAATCAGGACTGAAATCATATCACACATTGTAATTGGCTTATGTGTCCGTGGTGCCTTAAGCTGCAGGTTCTCTCCCTGCCTTTTTTTTTTTTTTCTGATTTTTATTGGAGTATAGTTGATTTACAGTGTTGTGTTAGTCCTCACTGCCTTTTCTCCCTTGCAGTTTGTTGAGAAAACCAAGTTGTTTGTCCTATAGAGTTTCCCACAGCCCAGGCTTTTCTGAGTGCCCCTGGGGGTTGCTTAATAGGCCCCTCTGTCCTGAGGATGTCCTGAAACCGGTAGTGAGACCGATCAGATTCTGCTTGTTTGTGTGAGAATGCTTCCTGGGTGCTCTGTGCGGCTCTGGAGACAGCAGGACATAAAGGCCATCCTGCCTCTGTGAGGTCAGTGGTCAGCTGTGATCATTGCTGGGTCACTGTCTCAGGAAGGCCTGGTTTGGGCTTTACATGAAGAAGTAAGCATCTGTGGCGTCTCAGCCATTACCCGTCGTCGGGCCTGTTTGTTACATCAGTCAGCCCAGCCTGACTGATACACTGACTGCTGACCTGGCGCTTCTCCTGCTGCAGCATGTGGGGGGTCTCCTGGTCCTGCCCAGGCCGCTGGCCAGACCCCGGAGCCCAGGCAGTGAGGGCCCCTCCCCTTGTGGCTCATCTCCAGGCAAGCCTGGTCCTGGTCCCTCTGCAGCCCTGCATGTGGACAAAGCAGGTGATCGCCTGGCCTCCACCTGCCCTGAGTGTGGGGCAGTGACCCAGAGGGGCAGCTAGTGGGGAGGAGGGAGGCGGGGCTCTGCATCCCCAGACTCTGAAACAAGGCTCCCTACCCGCTCCGGCCCCAGCTTGGGAGAGGCCTTCCCTCACTCTTCTCTGGGCCTCTCCTCCTGTTACCACTTTCTTCCTCTTTTTACTCCGTTAAAGAGTCAGATCAAACCACAGCCTCCAAGCCCCACCACCCAAGGGCGCCCCTGTTAATGTGCTGGGGTGCTTCCGCCCAGGGTCTTTCTCCTGTTCATATAATGCGTGCAAACATAGGGGGGATGTCATGCCTCTTCCGTAATTCGAGTCGCTTTTTATTCACAGACCCTTTTTGAAGGTTTCTACGTGATAAACAGACCAGCTAGACATACGTCTTCCCCGGACCAAGCTGCCTTCTAGGGTGTTCTTGATGTAAGGCTTTAAAATCACGTGTAGATAGTGTCCTATCTTTGCAAAGAAAGGCTAAAAGTATATATTTATGAACAGTTAGGTGCCTGGCTTTTGGCTCCATGGCTTGATACCTCTAACTCTGCCAGGCCCCTTACCGCCCCGGGACTCCCCTGAGACACGGGAGTGGTGCTGAGAGCTGCTGGCTGACGGCTCAGCAGGTGGTGTGAGCAGGGGTGGGGTCCCTCCAGCAGGCGTCATGGGCCCTGCAGTCCTCCCTGATCCTCCTGGTACGGTGGGGACCCAGGAGGCCCCCAGGGAGGGCTCAGGGCTGCAGCCACACGCCCCCTTGCGTTGGCCCCTCCTCCCCTCCCGGGACCTGGAGTCTGGACACTGGCACCAGCCCCCGATGAGGCTTTCAGATGAGGTCTGCGGGCCTGCCCTCTCGAACGGCGTCGTGGGGAGCAGAGGGATCTGGCAGTCGGGTCCAAGCCCCTGCGGCATTCTCTGCAGCCTCAGCCTTGGCTGTCCGATGGGCCCCCCCGATGCCCACCGAAGTCCAGCTTGACCAGCCAGGACACTAGTTGTGTGGGACCAAGTGTGATGGCCGGCGTCGCCTGCGTGGAGACTGACCCAGCCCCATGGACGGTGTCCACCGGTGCAGAGAGGGGATATCGGGATGGGGGCGCAGGGCCCTGCTCCACTGCGCCCTCCTCTGGGAGTGCGTGCTGCTGCCCGGCCCTCGTGCACATGTCGCGTCATCTCTGCGGTGGACAGAGGGGCACATCAGCAACCTGCTGTCTCTGTCCCAGTGCTTCCAAGCCTTGGGATAAAGTCCAGATCCCCAGCTGGACGACAGCCCTCCTTGTATTCTAACCATGTCCCACCACCCCAGCCACAGTCCTTCACTACCGCTCCACCACCCTCTAGGCAGCCTTCCTCTTTGCGCACGCTGTTCCTTCTGCTTGGAATGCCTTAGCTCTGCCCAGCCAACTCCTATGCATCCCTCAAGACCCAGTTCAGACGCACCTTTCTGAACTCATCCCTGACTCTGAGAGAGGGTCAGCTGTTCCCTTTCTGTGATCCCAAAGCACTTTCTCTTCCCCTCCATGTTGTTATCTGTCTGGTGGTGCAGGAGTTTTCATCCGTTGGAATTGTGAGTTCCCCGAAGTTATGACCATTTCCTTCTCAGTGCCCAGTAGGTACAGGAGTGAGGAGGGGATCTCTCTAAAAAAAGAGGAACACATTTGGATAATAAGTGTTGGGGGCTGTAGGGTCAGAGCCGCCATGGATGTCTGACCTCAAGTGAGCCTTCACTCTGAGTTTGTTTCCCCATCTGTACGTCAGGCATGATGATATACCCACTCCTGGGACAGCTGGGATGTACCTGCAGGATGCCTGTGGAATGCTCAGCATGTCCCTGCCCCCAGGAAGCCCTCGGGGATTGTCTTTCCACCTTGGGGTCCTCGGGGCGGTGGGAACTCACAACAAGCTCGCTAAACACTAACTCAGGAATCAGGGATTCCCTTGCCAGGCTCCCGCACTCTCACTGCGCACAGACGCTGTTCCTTGGGTCCTGGTCACTGCCCTGCCCTCTCCGTGTGGAAGGGTGACCACACACGTGCACTGGGCACCTGGCACCTCCCAACAAGGGCTCAGGAGAAATCCCTGCCCGGGTCTGGCTCCAGGAAAACACTGTCGCTGGAGACAAGCTGCTCTTTGTTGCGAAGCACCCAAAGGGCGTGGCTGAGTGGGTTCCTGTGGTCCACCCTGGGCAAGGGCTGTGGGCTACCGGTTTGCCTCAGGGGCCAGAGGGGTGGCGCCTTGGGGCTAGAAAGGGCTTGTGGCCCCGTGTCTCCAGCCTCATTGTGGCCCCGTGTCTCCAGCCTCATTGTGGCCTCGTGTCTCCAGCCTCATTGTGGCCCTGCTCTTTCTCCCTCAAAGTCTTGCTCTTCCAAAAGCAGCAGGAGGTGGGGACCTCCATCAGCAACAGCCCCTGCCTGCCACCCCCGCCGAGCACGTGAGCTTTGACACAAACCCATCACACGGAGCTGCAGACCCGGCCTCAGACCCGCCGGCCACCTGGCAATGTTGCCTCTCCTCGCTCAGCCAGCTCCCCGTCTACAGGAGAGAAATCATTTTCCATTTTGGTTTTGATTTTCATTTGCCATGTCCCCTCAACAACCATAACTATTCCCAGGGGTGAGGGTCAAAACACCTACCAGCCAATCAGCACAGCACCAGCCGGCGTCCCGACAGCTGCGTGGAGAACCAGGCACCTGTCCCCATCCACACGCCTGCTCGGCCCGCCTCCTGGCAGTTCTGGGTGAAATGAGGCGGGAGGCAAGTGCACACAGCACACTGGCCCACGCGCACCTGGAATCTCTGGGCTGCTGCGCTGCCGTCACTGCCCCACCACATTCCCTCCCACACCGCCAGGCCAGCCTCCGCAAGTTGACCTGAGTGGTGCTGAGAGTGGGGTGTCACCCATGGCAGTGAAGCCTGGATAGTTGCCAGCAATCCGAGAGTTAAGCCATCGGGTGTCTTGGCTGTGAACTTGCTTCCCTGAGCTGGTCAGCCGAGCAGGACACAGCCGGGTGCCCTGGGGTCTCTGTGTCCCGTTCTTGCAGGCTCTCGGGGCAGCGTAGGAGGCCGCGCACCTGTTTCACAGCTGAGGAAACCCAGCATCTTCCATTCTCTGTGCCTCTCTCCCCACTCCTGGCGTCTTTGTCCTCCTCTTTGCTTGGTATCTTAGCTCAGAATGCGTGAGAAAATCTCACATTCCGCAGGCTTACACAAGACGTGCTTTCCTCCAGTGCTAGAGTCTGCAGGGTGCGAGGTCAGGGTGCCTGCATGGGCGGCTCCGAGCCGCTCTCCTTGGGGGCAGGTAGCACCATCTCGCTGTGTCCTCACGTGGCCCGTCCTCCATGCGTGTAGAGAGCTCTCTGTCTTCCCCTCCGTGTGAGGACACGAGTCCTGTTGGACTTGCCCCACCCTCATGACCTCACGTAACCTTACGTACCTCCTATAAGTCTTGTTTCCAAGTACAGTCACATGTGGGGATTAGAGCTTCACATGGACATTTCAGGGGGTATGCAGTTCCGTCCGTGGCACCTGGTGTGTTAGGAAGGAGGCCAGATTGACCAGACCCTAAATAACAGCAGTTGAAGGGCCAACACACGCTGCAGCGCGGATGCCCCTGAGGACATGGTGCTGAGCGCCAGGCGCCAGACCCGACAGGACACGTCCCGTCTGACTCCGTTCATGCCAAGTACCTGGAAGAGGCAAATTCACAGAGACAGAGAGGAGAGTGGAGGTTCCCAGGGGCCCTGCAGGGGTGGGCAGTGACCACCTGTTCCTGGTACACGGTTTCTGTTTGGGGCAGCGAAAAGGGGTTTGAAACAGACTGTGGTGAAGGTCGCACGACGCAGTGGACGACACCACTGCTGCTGAATCGCACGCTCCAGAAGGGTCAACGTAGCAACTGTTATGTGTGCTTTGCCACAGTAAAGAAGCTCATAGCGGCACAAAGGAGATGCTTATTTCTTATAACATCTTGAGCTGTCCCTGCCAAGATGCTGTGCTCACACCCCATTGGCCAGAACCAGTCACATGGCCACCCAGCTGCAAGGGAGGCTGGGAAGTGTAGTCCTCATTCTGGGTGGCCATGTGCTGCTATGGGGGAGTGGGGCCAGCGGCTGCTGGGGGGCGGCAGCCGTTCCTGCCACAGCTGGCCACAGAGCGGTCATTAGCGGCACAAAGGAGATGCTTATTTCTTATAACATCTTGAGCTGTCCCTGCCAAGATGCTGTGCTCACACCCCATTGGCCAGAACCAGTCACATGGCCACCCAGCTGCAAGGGAGGCTGGGAAGTGTAGTCCTCATTCTGGGTGGCCATGTGCTGCTATGGGGGAGTGGGGCCAGCGGCTGCTGGGGGGCGGCAGCCGTTCCTGCCACAGCTGGCCACAGAGCGGTCATTCTTGAGGACCTAGGTGTCCTCTCCTCTGCACAGCCTTCCCTGAGCCCCGGAGACCGGGGTCCTGTGGTGTGGCCTGTGCTGCGCCGTTTTAGGGCTGTGTGACCTGGCTTCCTCCATCCCACCTGCCCAAGACCCCTTGCTCCTTGGGTGCGAGGTGCTGCCTGTTTGCCGACTGGCATCTCCAGGGCCAGAGGAGAACCTGGCACCTGGGAGACGCTTAGCAAATGCTTTACAAATGAGCGAAAGCAAGTGAGAGTCCCCTCCTGGGGTCACAGCTGTTCAGCAGCCGAGCCAGGATTTGAACCCCAGACGCAGTGTCAGGGCGGAGGGTTCTGCTTGCCTTTTGGGAAAAGCATTAGAGCAAGGGTCCCGTGTCCGTGTCTCCCTCTCCCCCCGCCCGTCTCTCCCTCCCTCCCCCTCCCCCCGTGGATTCTGAAGCAGACGCAGGGCCCGGCCCGACAGGCCAGGTGAGGGAGGACAGTGAGACAGGGGACTTGCCGCTGTGCCCACGTGTGGGCGGGGGTGGCCGGAGGTGGGCTGCAGAGCTGTGCTCCCGCCCTGGGGAGCTGGGCGAGCAGCCGGCCTTCCGGACCGTCTTCCTCCAGAGGCCGCCTGCGTGGGGCCTGCTGGCGGGGCCCGTGGGAGTCTGGACCCCAGCCTGGCTGGCGGGCGGGCTGCGGGCCTGGAGTGGCGGGCGTCTGCCGCGTCTCCTCTGCCCCCGTGGCCCGGCTTCTGCCCTTTCCCGCGGAACACACCCTTGTCGGCCGCTTCCCCGGCAGGAGGCTCGACAGGGGGAGTAATTACGTGAAGTGGCTGCGACCTCGGTCAGCACCGGCGCCTGCCGAGCCGCCTGGCCAGCCGGGGGCCGAGACAGCCCGCCCAGCGTCTGGGGCCTGGCGCCTGGCGCTGGTTTGCAGGAGCTGCGCGGCCCCCGCCGCCTCTGACCGTGGGCAGCGGCCGCCTAGGGCGCGGGCTGGGAAGGATGTGGAGGCCGCGTGTGGGCTCAGTGGAAGGACCTCATCGGATGGACACTGTCTGCTGTGGGCTTGGGGAGCCACCAGGAGGGCTGCGGGGGGCAGGCGGGGGCTCCCGCGTGCTGGCGTGAACCCCTCCAGAGTGAGCTGCTCCCTCGCTCTCGCCCTTGGTGCCTGTAGCATTTTTTTTTTCTCAAATTTGAAAAATGGTTGTAAAGTACACATAACAAAGTTTACCTTTTTAACCACTTTTTAGGGTGCGGTTCCGTAGTGGTAAGTGTCTTCATGGTTTGTTGTGCGACCATCACCACCATCATCTCCAGCGCTATTTCATCTTGTAAAACAGAAACTCTGTCCCCATCAGACACTAACTGCCAGCCCCTCCCCGGCCCCCGGCGGCCACCGTTCTCCTCCGTGTGAACTTGGTGATTCTCGGAGCCTCGTGCACGTGGAGTCACACCGTGCGTGTCTTTCGTCTGGCTGACGTCACTGAGCACAGACTCACGTTCCTCCGGGTGGCGGTGTGTGTCAGGATCTCCTCCTGTCTGAGGCTGAGGGATGCTCCGCTCTGCTGCGTGGACGACCACACCTTGTTAATCCGTTTGTCCACCGATGGACGCTGGGGCTTCTTCCACGTTTGGGCTATTGTGAATACCGCTGGAATGCATATGGGTGGGCGAGTATCCTTTTGAGACCCTGTTTTCAGTATTTTGGGTCTGTTCCCAGAAGTGGGACTACTGGGTCATAAGGTAACTCTGTGTTTAACTTTTTGAGGAACGACCAGACTGTTCCCCACGGCAGCAGTACGAATCTGCATCCCCACCAGCAGTGCACAGGGCTCCAGTTTCTCCACATCCTCCCCGACACTTGTTTGCTGTTAGTGCCGTCCCGGTGGGTGTGCACCTGTGGCGTTTTGGACACGCTTCTGTTAAATCTAGGTTTTCCATCTCGGGAAGAGGCCCTGCCGTCCCCCTCACTGGGCAGGCCGGAAACCTGGACACACCCTGGGCCCTCCCTCCTCCCTCCTCCCTCCTCCCTTCCCCCTCCCCCTCGCCAATCCCTGATCACACCCTGTTGGTCCCCAGGGATCCTGCCTCCAGCCCCCCTCCCCCCTCCCCAGCCTCCCTCCCCCTCCCCAGCTCCTCCCTCATCCCCAAGCCCCTCCTCCCTGGGTTCCATCACCGTCACTGTCTGGTCCCAAAGGTGGCAGCCCCATCCAGCTCTCCCAGGTCTCTTCTCTTGAGCCCCTGCTCCCCCAACCCCCAACACCCAGGATCAGGCTCCCAGAAGGCAGAGCTCCCTGCTTCTCCAGCTTTAGTTCTTCACACTTCTCACCACCAAGGGCAGGAGTCCCAGAGCCCTGGTGGCGTCCACCTCCATCCCCCGGTCCCACCCCCACCCCCACACTGGCCCCGTAGCCAGGCTCTCGGGCTCTGCGCCTCCACCTGCAGGGCCCCCACCTGCTGGCCTTTACTGAGGCCCAGGCACCCCTGCTCCAGGGCCTTCTGGACCCTCTCCAGGCCAAATGAGGCGCCCCTTGAGTCGCCACTGCCCGTCCCTCCTGGTGTGTGAGTGGCCTTGGGTGGGATCAAGTCTTGGGGTCTTGGGCAGGGCCGGGTCCCCAGTACTTCGGGCCGTCAGGGGTCAGCAGGGCTGGCTGGGGGAGAGGTCACGGGTGGGCCGTGCCCCCTGTGGAGGAGAGGCCTTCCCGAGACCCCCAGGGTGGGCGGGCGCCCGGGGTCCAGTCCTGCCCTCACTGCTCTGAGACCCGGGCAAGTGCCCACACCTCTCTGAGCCTTGGTTTCCCCGTCTGTGAGGTGGAGCTGCCGCAGGACCCATCCCCAGACAGTGGCGGGGACTGAGGGGGTGGCGCCACAGTGCCTGCCGCGTCCTGAGCCCCCAGGAGGTGGGGGCTGTGTTGTTAACGTTTCCCGGGAGAACCTTCTAGACCAGTGAGCTCCCTCCTAGAAAGGCTGTCCCTGGAGCCTGATTCGGGGGACTGAGCCATTCCCCAGGGCAGACCTGGGTGCTTTCTCGGGCGGATGGAGGTCTGCAGGGTCGGGGGTTAAGGGGCCCCAGGAGTCGCTCCCAGGACTCAGTTCTGGAGGCGGCAGGATGACTGTCCAGTCACCCCGGGCTCCCTGCAGAATCAGCCCCTCATCCTCCTGGTTCCCTGCAGCCCTCAGTCTCCCCGAGTCCTGGAGGGGGTGCCGCCAGCTCCCAGGAGGGCCACACTGCCCCCCCCGACCCCCGCAGCCGCCTCTTCCTGGATACGCCCGTGATCACGTCAGGTCACCTCCCTGAGCCTCACTGCCCTCACCCACGAGATGGGATGGCGGCACCCACCCCGCGGGGCATCCTGGGCGCTCAGTAATGAGTCCGCGTGAAGCTGGAGCGAGACGTCTGGTCTGGGGTCAGCCAGCTGGACGTCAGCGCTGGGGGAGTTCCACGTCTTCCTGGAACTCACCATAGGTTCTCTGAGCCTCAGTTTTCCCGTCTGTCCAATGGGATAATAATAGTACCTGCCTCTCAGAGTGTAGAACAGTGCTGGGCCCAGAGCAGACTGACAGAAATGCTCTCTCATCCCCCTCCCCGCCCCCCCAGCGGCACAGCAGCGCAGGGTGGGATGGCTGGGGACGGTTACGTCTGCATTGTGCTGGCTTCTACACGAGATGAGTGTTTCCCCAGGTATGAACGCAGGCCCCCGGCCCCCGAGGCAACAGCGCCTGGACTTTGCTGCCAGCGGGAGCCTCAGATGGTTCATCCCGTGTGGAGGTTTCAGACGCCTAAATTATGGTGGTTTCAGGCCTTGATGTGTCACGTGTTCACCAAGGAGCTGGCAGGACATGTGACTGTCACAAACGTGACTGTAAATAACTTTACACCTCAAAACAGTTGGTTTCTTTGTAATCTCATGCGTCTTATTTTACGTGTTTAAAACCGTCCTGAGTGTAGAGAACGGACCTGAGGACACCGGGGGGAGGGGAAGCTGGGACGTAGTGAGAGAGTAGCATCGACATATACACCCTACCAAATGTAAAATAGATGGTGGGAAGCTACTGCAGAGCACAGGGAGACCAGCTTGATGCGTTGTGACGACCTAGGGGGTTGGGATAGGGAGGGTGGGAGGGAGGTTCAAGAAGGAGGGGATATGGGGTATATGTATACATGTGGCTCTTTCACGTTGCTGTGCAGCAGAAACTGCTACAATACTGTAAAGCAATTATACTCCAATAAAGATTAAAAAAATAATAATAAAAAAATAAAACCGTCCTGAGACAGGCCGTGGGCTTCCCCTGCCCACCGCTGGCCCAGAGGAGCTGCGGACGGCCACCTCGTGCCCCTGGGAGGCGCCTGGCTGTGAAGTGCGCCGTCCACCTTTGAGGACCCCGGGGGCCGGTGGGTTCTGTCAGCAGCGGGCTCTGCATCCCCATGAAACAGAAACCAGGGGAAGAGCTGGATTTTCGCCCTGCTGCCGGATTTTGCCGGCTAACAGGCCTGGGTTAATGTTACGGCTGTTGGTGGTGGAATTGGGCGCTGGCATTTTTGGGGGTTCGTTTTAGGGCCGAGGTCCTGTGGGGTGGGTGCAGCAGGAGACTCGGGGGCCTCAGCCCCTCCTTTCCTGAGCCCCCAGCGGCCTCTCTATGGTCCACCTGGGTCCGGCCCGGGGTGCGCCGAGGCCGCTGAGGGTCGGCTGGTAGCTGAAACAGTTAATTGTACACTCAGCCCCCCCCCCCAGTCTTGCTATGAAAACAGAAATTTGTTGAACACGCTTGATACACACATCGCCTGTGTTCTCGTGTTGTTTCATCCGCCAGAAACACCGCTGCACGCAGACTCCCCTGAGCTAAGCCAGAAGGGAAGGAGACGTGTAGACCCCCCAAGGCCCCTGTGCCCGTGCTCCCAGGGGTGAGGGGCTCCCAGCGGTGAGCGCCCCGCCCCCACAGCCCACACCCTGCCACCAAAGCCATGCCAAGTGCAGGGTCGCAGGGTTGCCGTGGTGGGCGTGTGCTCACCCACCGAGCAGGGCGCCGGGTGCTGTGTGCTGGCTTCCCGTCTGTGTGTGTCACTGATGCCGTTTTGAGGACTGTGCCCCCAGCCCCATTTTCCCACAAGTCTTGTGGGTTTTCCTGCGTGATTTTGCTTGGTCAGTGATTTGTAGGAATATACATGTCAGAGCAGAACAGACTGTTCCCACTCGTGTAAAGGGATGTCCTTGTTTGCAGGAAATACCGAAGTATGTAGAGGCTAAAGATAATCCCCCACCAGGGTTCCCTCCCCAGCACCGAGTCCCTCTCCCCAGCACTTGAGGGCCCCTTGGGGCGCAGCGGGGGGGGGGGGGGGGGATGCAGGCCAGGCCCATGTCAGCCCTGCCCCTCTCGCCCAGGGCAGCGGACGGCACCGCAGGGCCTCCCAGGAGGCTGGTGGGAACCCCGAGAGCGGGCCAGGCCCCCTGGACTCCATTCCCCGGCAGAGCAACCTGGGAGGGGCCTTGCCAACCTCCTGGCATCTTTGGGGCGGGGGGTGGGTGTTCAGAGCAAGACTTTCTGCCACTCTTGCTGCTTTCTGCAGACGCTGCTCTTCTATGTGACGTGGGTGCTTCCCGCAAAAACTTAACGTTGCACGTATTTGAACTTCCTGGAGACACGCCCCCGCTCACCCTGCCCAGGAAGTTCCCTGTGCCCCGCGAGCCTCTCCCACTCACTCTTGGTTTAGGGTCCCGCTTGGTGACGATAACAGCAGGCACGGCAGTGGCGGGAGACACCTGCCCAGCCAGGCCCCTCCTGGCTCCCGCCCCGGCCCGCCCCCGCCCGCCCCCCGACTCTGGGAGAGCCCACCCCCATCCTCACTCTGGGGCCCTGGGCGTCTGGGTACGGTTGTCACGGTCTCGCCGAGCCTGGCCGTGCCCCGGGGCTCTTGTGGGTAGCCGTCCCGCTTCACAGAGGGGAGGACGGTGTGCTGGGGGCGGACGGCCAGGCCTGAGTCCCCTCCCCCGTCTGTCCCCAGGGGTCTGGCTCGGTGCCGCCACCTGAAGGCACGACCAGATTGCACCAGCAGGTCCTTCCTGCGGTCCCGGGTGGGGCGGAGTCGGGTCCCGGGGCTGGTGGTTCAGAGCTCAGGAGCAGTAACTGTGGCCGTGGCCGTGGCCGTGGCCGGAGCCCGCGCCGCCCCCCCCCCCCCACCCGCCACGCGGCGCCCCCCGGCAGACAGGCCGCTGTCACTGGTTGAGTGACTTCGGCGGGGGCTGGTGGCAGGCAGGGAGGGAAGGCCAGACTCAAACTCCCGAGTGTGGCCGCCCACCCCCTGTCCTCACGGCGCCTTGGGGACGTGGGTGTCCTGGGCCACGCCTCTCACGCGGGCAGACGGAGGCCCCGGCGGCCCTGGGACCTGTCCAGGGTCCCTCCTAGGAGCTGGTCGGGCTCTGTGAGGCCCAGGGCACGGCAGGGTCAGCCTTGCCCCGCCCGGCTCGGCCTTGGAGCCTCTCCTGAGCAGGAACCGCGCGTCCCCGCCCCCCTGGACCCTCCTGCAGACAGTCTGCGCGCAGCGGTGGCTTCTAGCAAGATGAACCCGGAGCCGTCGCCCCGACTGGTCCCTTTGATGTGGGGCAGGGGAGGGGTGGGCCAGACTAGACCCTTCCTCCCTGGGGAGTGCTCAGGGATCCCCGCCCCGGACCCAGGGCCAGCCCGCCTGGGCCCTCCTGTCTCATGGCGGGGGCTGGGCCACCCGGCTGGGGCTGGCGGGGCCTTTGGTGTCTTCCACCTGCTGGTCTCCCTGCAGCCTGGGAATGGTCTCCTGTGAGCCGTGACGTGGAGCCCTCAGCGTGCCTTCCCCTGTGGCTCCGAGGCCTGGACGACCCCCCCACAGGCTGGTGGGGGGGCCGGGAAGCTGGGAGTGGCAGGGAGGGGCGAGGCCAACCTGGGCAGGACGCAGGGCGCCCGCAGCTCGCCGACCTCTGACTGTGGCCCGCCCGCACCCCGCCTGCCCGGGTCCTCACACGTCCCGCCCAACCCCGCTCGCACCTGGCCACCACATCCACGTTCCTCCCTTTGATGAGGCCACTTAGACGGAGCACCTCGTCTGCTCTCCAGAACGTTCCGTCCCCAGTTGACATGTGGGTCACCGTGGCCCCGTCCTCGGCTTTGAAGTCAGATCTCACAGTTGACCCTGACCCCAGGCAGCGCGTACAGCACAGCACCCGCCAGCGTCCCGACACCCGTGTGGAGAACTGGGTCCTAGTCCTTGGTGGTGACAGCTGGGGGTCTAGGGCAAAGTACCCCCGTCTCAGGGCCTCGGAGAGAAAGGGGTGAGACTGACCCGCAAAGTTCCCCTCGATCAGTGTCAACACACTTTTTCTGTAAAGAATGAGACAGTAGATATTCTAGGCTTTGCCAGCCCTGAGGTCTCTATCGTAGAATCTTCTCTTTTTCCTAAAATCCTTAAAAATGCAAAACCTCCTCTCAGCGCCAGGCGTCAGCCACATTTGGCTGGTGGGCTGTAGCTGGGAGCCCCCTGCCCTAGGCCCGCCCTCTAACTGCCTGCCGGCGCCCCGCTGCCCTCCAGCTCGACAGGCACTGGGCCACAAGCGGAGTCTTCGGGGGTCCATCCTGCCTTGGGGTTTCTTTTCTTTGGCTGTGCGTTGGCGAGCAGAGCATGCCGGCACCCCGTTTCCTCCGACGTTTGTTCCTTGCCTTCCCTCTGTCTGCTCCAGGCCCTCTGCCGGCAGCTGCACTTCCTCAGGGAAGTCCTCCTGTGCTATGTCCCAGCCTCACCACATTTGCTGCCTGGACACTGGAGAGTTTGGCCTCAGGCAGAGCTGACCTGGCGCTGGAGCGGGCATGGCTCCTGCCGTGTTGCCTTCTCTGGTGTGGAGCTGACCTGGGCTTGCGGTTCCACCAAGGCCTGTCCCTCATACAAGCGCCTGAAAGCGGGTCCCACGCTCACATGCTTTCCAGAAACACCCTTTCTGGTCCTTGTCAAATCCCGGCCCCACTCATGGGATGTGGGTGGGTGAGTCGGTGAGCACGGCTGAGCCTTAATCCCGCTTGGTTACAAAGGGGAGGCGATACCATCTCCCTGTCTGTTGTGCGAGGGCTGGGGGGACTTAACTTCGCACAGAGTGGCCCTGCCATCAGGCTGGCCCTGCCCAGTGTCCTGGAGAGTTGGAGGAGCTGATCGAGGCAGGTGATGCTCGAGGTGGGTCTGGTCCGGTCCCCTCCCTCCCTGGAGGGATGGGTGCTCAGTCTCTAAAGAGGTCCTTCCATGGCCAGCACCGAGCCCCTCGTGCCCTCAAATTACTGACCAAACAGCTGGACTCCAGTGCCACCTCCTCACCCTCCTCCCCAAGGAACGCGGCCTGGGACCGGGGCCTCAGAGCCCCCACCCCCTCGGGCCACAGCGGGCAGGGCTCCTCCAGCCGGCTCCTTGCGCCTCGCCGAGATCTGGCCTCCCGGGAGCTCCAGACACTTTACAAACACCTCATTAATCCTCTCTGAGGCCACACGAGGTTAAGCTCATGCAGCTCTGCCTTCGGAGAACTGAAAATTAGTAAGGAAATCTCTCCCAGCTTCTCCAGCTGGACGCAGGAGCTTGAGATGCTGTGGGCATCTGCTGTCTTGTGCCAAATGGGACAAGGGACGTCTGTACTCTGGGGTGGGGGTCTGCCCTGGGCCCTCCCAGCTGTGCCGTCGTCTGCAGTGGAGGGTGCAGGAGGTGGGGGTGCAGGGGTGGAGACGGCTGAAAGCCCCTGGTGCCTGCTTCACACCTGCGGGAAACCTGGTCGGGTCAGTGGGTAGAGGATCCCCGATCCAGGATGCCCCCTGCGGAGTGGGGCTCAAAGCCCAGACCAGGTGTCTCGTCTCCCCCACACCTGACTTGGGAGACACTGAAAAAAGGAGAGACTGGTTATCTTTAGGCGAAAGCTTGTGCCTAGACGGAGTGAGAAGACGGGCACCTGAGCTGGATGTGTGGGGTCTCATCTCCCCCCTCCGCCCTCCCCCGCCCCCCCGCCCGCTTGTCTGTCCTCTGAGGCCGGCGGTTGAGCCCCCCCGTCCCTCGGCGTCCTCTCTGTAAAGTGGGCCATCCTGGCAGCAGGCGCTGGGACCGACGCTGCATGGGAAGCGCGTGGGGTGGCCGGGGCCAGAGGCAGGGTGTGTGAGGGCCGCCGCCCCAGTGGAGGGGAAGCCAGGCCGGGTGGGGCAGAGAGAAGGGAACAGGAACAGCAGACGGTGTGCCCGGCCCCGCGCAGGGCCTGTGCGCTCCCTCTCGGGGTGAGGAGCTTACGTTCAGGGCCTCAGAGAGGTTGGAGCCATGTCCAGCGTCACACAGCAAGGGTCCAGCTGCATGTGGAACCCAGCCCCGTGTCCGTGGCCCAAACACCCATGTCCGGAGGCCATAGGAGTTGTTTCTCTCGCCTTTCCTGGACGCAGACGCGGAGGCAGGGAGCTTTCCACGGCGGGTCAGGGCCTGAGCGACGCCCACTCCGTCGCGGCCACCGGTTCCTAGAAGCCTGAGGCCCTGACCAAGCTCGCTGTCACTCTGCAGGAGCAGAGGGGGTGACAGGACGGGGTCGTGAGGAGGGGCTTGCACGGGCTCAGGTGGGTGACTGCCGCACCCACGGGTGCCTAGCTGCGGGGACGGCGGCCTCGGGGCGGGGGGGGTCCGCCAGGAAGGGAGGTCGGCCAGGAAGACGGCGCTGCGGCTGAGCAGCCTTTGTCCCCACTCCTCCCGTAACTGAGACCGGGGAGGAGTGAGCCCGCGTGTAGGGGCAGGCCCCCGACTTACATCCAGCGGCTCTGCAAGGGCCCCGGGGCCCGGCCCAATTCTGTTCCTGCCGTCAGTCAGCGCCTGTGGTTCTGCTGTGTGAACAGCCAGGTGCTGGGACCCGCGGGTGGACCCGGGCCAGGGTCCGTCCCTCGCCCACGGTGCCATCCTCCTCCCGTGCCTTGGCTCCCGCCGGACACGCAGCCCGTTCTTAAAGGGCCGGGCCGGGGTGGGGGAGACGGGTGTTGCCGGAGAATCAGGTAAATACACTGACTCATGCGTCACCAGGTGCCCATCAGGGGTCTGTCCTTGGTGCCTGGGGGCTTCTGCCCTGAGGCAGGAACAGGAAATGGGCTCTGAGCGCTAAGCGGGGAGGACAGAGGGAGGGGCAGGAAGGACCTCCCAGGAGAAGTAACCTTGGTCAGAGATCCAGGGACCAGCGGGAACGGGTCCAGCCCTCCTGGAGCGACCTGGGAGGCGCGTCGCCATCGCCAGAGGGGCTGGGGGGGGGGCAGGGTGCTGGGGGCAGTGGGGTCGCCCGGGCCCCCGCCCCAGAGGGCCCCGGTGCTCGGCCACGCCGTCTCGAAGCCCCTGACCCTTTGCATCTGTGATGAGTGAGGTCCAGTGGGGCAGCGGGGAGGGGTCTCGGCCTTGATCCCCAGGGGCAAGTTCGCGGCCGCCCCCCCCCCCCCCCCGCCCCCGACCTCTCCTGGCCCCCGCCTCCCCTTCACCACCCGCAACACGGCTGGTCTCATTGGTGAGGGCGCCCATCTCCCACCCCTCCCCTCTGCCCCGCGGGGCCTGGGGTGTCGGGGCGGGCGCACAGGGCCCCCCGAGCGGGCCGGGTCACAGCAGTTTGGCGGGCGACCTCGAGGTTCCTGGAGAGCCGCAGAGACCAGCCGTCCTGGGCCCAGTCCAGACATTGTGGACGGACGGGTGCCTTTTTAAACTGGATACAACTGAGTTATTTCAAAGCCCAGGTTTCAGGCCAGGCATGAAGTAGGCAAACCGAAGAGGACAGGGACCCGCTTCCCAACGGGCTTCTAAGCGATGTGGACTCCGTGGGGAGGGACATGTTATGCTGGAGAGAGAGACAGTACCCACCCCTGCCTGGCCCCGCCCTCGGCCCCGCCCCCGCCCCTCGGCCCCGCCCCCGCCCCGCCCCACCCTGTCTCCGCGCCGGTGCACAGACAGCCCCGGGCGGACGCGGCCTGCCTGCCGGAAACGCGGTGCCAGGCTCCGCCGTCCTCCCACTCGCTCAGTGGGTATAGAGGCTGCTCGCGGGGCTGCAGCTCGCCTGCTGTTCCTGGCGTGCGGGGGCTCGGGCGTGGGGCCCGGGAGGAGAAGCGGGGCGCTCGGTCCAAACAGAGACCACCGCCTGGGGGGGAGGCGGCGGGAGGGAGGGAGAAGCCGTGCTGGGAGACCGAGGCGTCCTGAGGAGCGGGCGCCTGTGGGCTGGGGTGCGCCGCCCCCACCCCCACGACCAAGGCTGGGTCCTCAGAGGCCCTGCTCTCTGGGCTTCTGGCTGGAGATGGTCAAAGCCCCCGCGGCACCCTCGGCGGAGGCCCCCGTGTTCTCACCTGCGAAACGGGGGGCAGGGTGGGGGTGGCTGTGGCAGCCTCAGCGTCTCTTTGCCACCAGGCCCGCAAATCAGCAAGGAGAACATCCCAGCCTCACTGTTAATGACCCAACTGCAAAAGAAAACTACAAGGATATTTTAAAAAGAGAGAGCAGACGTCAAGGATATAATCCTGTTTCACCTGTCAACTTGGGAAGGAAAAAAGAGGATCCCCCCCGAACTGGAGAAGATGTGGGGGGAACAGGCACCTGCGCTTCTGGAAAGTGTCCTGAAGATGGATTTGTGTGTGATACCAAATGCACAAGGATGTCACTGGGCCTTGATTTGTGAAAGCAGAAAGTGGAGAACAGCCTACACGTCCGTCAGCAGGGCAGACCCAGTGTATTTGGGCACAAAATCCATTAAAGAGAAGAAGACAGACCCGTGTTTGCTGGTCTGGAACAATCTCCAAGCTACAGTGCTAGGTGAAAACAACCGCAGAAGAGGCAAGAGGCAGCGCCAAGGGGGTGGGCTGACACCGTGTCCAAGCTGTCTTGCGTGTGTGAGTGTGCGAGGGCCTGTCGTCCATACAGTGCAGGGTCGTGCAGGCATCGGACACAGTACGAAGTACCGTGGGGAACCCATAGGCAGAGCTGTTGGTGACGTATGAAAGGCAAAAAGTCACAGGAAGAAATACGTAGAGTCTGACCCCGTTTGTACTTCAAAAATCAGTTGAGCATGCCTGTAAGTTCGGGTTTCCCCCGCTATCCGAAAGCAGAGCATTTCTCTGAAACCTCTCCTGACCCAGAATGGCGTAAAGCGAAGAAGCAATGCCCTGAGGACACACCTGGCTGTCGGATGCACAGAGAGTCCAGACAGAGCACAGTTACAGACACAGTTCACAGCTCTGATGTTGGGACGCTGATTGTGGTTCCCTGGGAAGGAGCTAGGCGGGGGCCCCCTGCTGCAAAAGAAACCCTGAAGGCGGTTTTTCAATTTTCTCCTCTTCTCCTAAGAACGAAAATCCTCTTTTTCCCTTACGGAAAACAGGGATGAGTATAGGTCTTTCGTAAAAGCAAGGTGGCGTAAAGTGAACTTTTGAGAAGCAGGGGATCCCTGTGTGCAGAGAGAGAGCTGGCAGGGCATCGGCCAAATTAAGAGTAGTTCCTCTGCGGTGCTGAGTAGGTGGGGAAGGGCTGGAAGGTGGCTTTATGTTCATTTTCCACAGTTTTTATTTAAACATTTTTTTAAAGAACCCATATATATGTGTGTGTGTGTATATATTATAATCTTTAAAAAGAAGACATGCAGCCACGGTAGCCAGGCAAGCCTCCTCTTCAGGGCTGTCCCCACCGCTGCCCCAGGAGGCAGACCCCCCCCCCCCCGGCCTCCCCAGCATCCCCTGCACACCCGCTGGCCCCCCTGCCCTGGGCCATGGCGCTCGCTGCCTCTCCCTCCAGGACCCGTGGTTGGGCCAGCTCCTCCCCGCTCTCAGGCCTCGGGGAGGCCCGTGTCCACTCCAGAGCGTGGCCACTGCACACTGCTCCGTGGTCGTGTCCAGACCAGCCTCCCCATCAGGCCTTCCACGCTGTCAGGGGCAGCCCTGCCCTGTGCGCTGAGTCCCTGGTGTCCCCGCGTGTCCTGCACGTGGTGGCCCCGGGTCAGTACACCAGGCGCGCGTGGACTGCAGGCCCACCAGACCTGCTCTCCCAGCGGGTGTCCGGCAGTGACTGAGCCCTGCTGTGGGGGGCATGTTTGTGTCTGGGTTGAGTTTTCCACCCTCTCCTCGGTCGTTCTCTGTTTTGTTCCAGGAGGGTGGTCTTCTAGACTTTTGTGCATTTTCACAGCAAAGGGTTTCTATTAACTCAGAAAGGAACTGCACAAGAAAGGCAGTTCAGAGGTGGCCCGGGCACCGTGGAGAACAGGGAGGGGGCTGCGGCGCTGGCCCTGCCCCCGGGTCGCCGGTCCCACCTTTCCACCCAGCCCTCCCTCCAGCTGCATCCGATTCAAACGCAGCTGCCTCTCCCCTGCGAGCACCGCCCCCCAAATACTTCCCTCGAAACAACAGAACAGAAAGCAGAGGGAGTGACGGGGAGTGACTGCTGACGGGTATGAGGTTTCTTCAGGGCGCTGCAAATGTTGTAAAATTAGGTTACGGCCGTGGCTGCCTGCCTCTCCATGTGCTAAGCAGCACTGCACCCTTCAGGAGGGGCCGGGCCGGTACGGGAGTCACACCTCAGTAAAGCTGCTTTTTATAAACCTCACATACAAAATACTCACGCATGAGGAACACGGGGCTCTGCTGTCTGCGCCTCTCCTCGGGAGTCCTCACCGAGACCCTGCAAGGACCCTTGTTACTGTACCTTCTTCAGGTGAGGACGCTGCGGCCCAGAGGGGCATGGCCTGGCCCAGATGGAGACGGCGGCGAGCAGGAGGCGGGATGCCAGCGCAAGCCCCCATCACCCCTTCCTGGGCGACGATGCGGTCCTGGGAGGCCCAGAGTGCTCGTGGGGGTGGGGTGGGGGTCAGGGCTGCTTCCTGGGACTGATATTTGGCTTGGGATTGAAGGTCCCAGAGAAATGGAGCGTTCATACCCTGTCGTAGGCTAAATGGTGGACCCCAAAAGATCTGTCCGGCTAGAACCTCAGACGGTGCCCTTATTTGGAATAAGGGTCTTTGCAGATGTAATTAAGGTAAGGATCTTGACATGAGATCATCCTGGATTAGAGTGGCCCTAAATCCAGCGATGAGCATCCTTATTAGAGACAGGAAAGGAAAGACACAGAGACACAGGGAGAGGCCACAGGAAGACCGCGGCAGTGGCTGGACGCAGCCCCAAGCCAAGGAACGCCGAGGACTGCCAGGCCCGCCGGAGCTGGGAGGGGGAGGCCTGGAACAGAGTCTCTCCTTGGCGGGTGGTGGGGGCGGGGGGCGGGGGGGTGGGGGGAACTTCTGGCCTCCAGAGCTGGGAGAGAAGAAGTGTCTCTCTTAAGCCCCCAGTTTGTGGTCATTCGTTACAGCAGCCCCAGGACCCCGGGCGGGGTCTTGGTGTCAGGCACGGCGACTCCTGACCTCAGATCCCCCCCACGCCCCCGGCCGCGGCGGGCCTGGCTCGTGGGCTGGTGTGCGGAGAGCAGCGGCTGGACGGCCCCCTCTGTGGCATCTCGACCCCACCTGTTCCTGTGCTTTGTGAGTCAGCCTCGCTGGACAGGCCGGCGCACTGGACACCAGCTCCTTCGTGACGTTGAGTTTTTCTTCCTTGCTTTGAAGATTTTTTAGTAGGAAAAAAAAGGCGGGGGGGAGGGCAGTGTGGGGGAGATGCGGCAGGAGGCAGAGAGGCCAGCTGTCGTGGTTGGATCCAGAACGTTCTCCGGCTTTCTGGGCTGCTCTAGTGTTTGACGTTCAAACTGGGACTCTGGTGGGATTCGGGCACTACAGACCCTCCCCCCCAACCCCGAGGTTCCTGGCTCCAGTAGGAAACCCCATTAAAAGAGCTGCAACAAGGGACTTGTGTCATGTTATACTGTTCTTTTTTTTTTTTTTTTAAGTAGATCTTCTCAAGCATGTTTCCTCTTTTGCTGTATGCCCTAGGACCACGTCTACACACTTTATTTTTATTTTTTTAATTGAAGTATTATTTTAATTTTATGTATGTATTGGCTGCGTTGGGTCTTCCTTGCTGCGTGCAGGCTTTTCTCTAGTTGCGGCAAGTGGGGGGCGCCTCTTCATTGTGGTGCCTGGGCTTCTCAGTGCCGTGGCTACTCTTGTTGCAGAACACGGGCTCTAGATGCGCAGGCTTCAGTAGCTGTGGCACTCAGGCTCAGCAGTTTTGGCACACGGGCTCAGTTGCTCCGCGGCACGTGGGATCTTCCCGGACCAGGGATCGAACCCGTGTCCCCTGCATCGGCAGGTGGATTCTTAACCACTGCGCCACGAGGGACGTCCTGTACTGTTCTGTTTTGACTTTGATAATTTTTGAAAGTCCTGCCACTCCCCTGCCTTCCTTGTGTGGCTTGGCCGAGGCCATGGAAAGGGGCTCGGACGGCAGGTTTATTTCCTCCCAGCCCTGGAGGCTGGACGTCCCACATCGGGTTGGTTTCGGAGGCCTCTCTTACTGGTGTGTAGATGCTGCCTTCTCCCTGTGTCTGCATGTGCTCGTCCCCCTGTGTACCTGTGTCCTGGTCTCATTCTTACAAGGTCTCTGGTCACAGGGGATCTGGGCCCACCCAAGTGACCTCATTGTAACTTGATTACCTCCATAAAGACTCTACTTCCACATAAGGCCACGTTCACGGCACCAGGGTTTGAACTCCAGCACGTGTATTTGAGGGAACACAGTGCAGCCCGTAACACACACACGTTCTCGGGGACGTACCTGCCCGTGGGGGCCGAGAGCGCCGCATCCCTGGGGGCCGTGCTGGGTCTGTGCCTTTGGTTCCCTGGGCCTCAGTTCTCTCACCTGTGAATCGGGTCGTGTGGGGATGTGACCCCCGCCTCCCGCAGCCCCCTCCTGTCCTGCGTTGTCAACGTCCCCTCGGTCGGCGGCCCTGGTCGGCGCCTCTCCTTGTAAAAAAGCGATTCCACAGCCGCCACTCTCCTCCGCGGCCTGGCGGTGTGAACGGGGAGAGGTGACGTGGCCGGGCCCAGCGAGCAGCTGACACGGCCGCACGAGCCCCTGGGCTGCGGCTCCTGTTCGGTGGTGTCAGGAGCCTGTGTCCTCCCCCGACCTGCCCCCCTAGGCCCCGGCTCTGCCACCACCTCCCCGGGCAAGTCGCTCCACCCCTGGGGCCCCAAGTTGTCTTGTCCTCGAGATGGGGGCCTTGCCACCTGTGTGGGGCCGTGGGGCTGAAGGGAGGGTGCACGTGAGGCTGAGCTCGGGCGGCCACAGTGGGGGGCGGCTCGAAGCGGGATCTCGGTTCCCTGACCGGGAACTGAACCCAGGCTGCAGCGGTGACAGTACCGAATCCTAGGCACTGGACAGCCTGGGGTAGTGACTAGAAGCGGGACTCTGGCTCTTGTCTTCTTTGAAGAAAGAATTCAGCAAAGAGAAAACTTATGAAACAGAACGTTTATTAGGAGCAAAGTATGTGCGGAAGGACACACGGGCGGGCTCGGAGGGAGAGTTGTGTGCTCTTAGGGTGGGTTGACGCGCTCACATGGAGGCAGCTTTCCGGGTTTTCTCCGGCCGGTCATCCTGCTTTGCTGGCTTCGTGTCCGTATTTGGTCTGACCAAGGGCCCTCCCAGATGCGCGTGCGTTCTACCCAAGATGGATTCCAGCGTGAGGGTTTCTGGGAGGTTGGCCAGACGAGCTGCGGGCTGGGCTCCCCGCCCCCGAGCCCTGTGCGCCTGCGGGCTGGGAGGCCTCCCTGGCCCTGAGGACGAGCCCAGCCCCGCTCGGGCCTCATCATCTTGCAGGGTCAAAAGGAGACAGAGCCCAGCTGCCCCACCCGGGGCCCGACTGTCTCCTGTCTCGAAAAGAGACAGGGCGGGGGTCCCGCTCTGCTGTTCCTGCCCACGTGTGGGGCGTGGGGCTGACCGGGTGGCCTTGGCCTTGTCCTCCTGGGGGAGCCACCATGAGCGTCCCTGTGCGCTCACTCACTCACTCACTCACACGCGGCCTCGTGTGTTTCCGTCGATGCACCTTTATTGCGACGCGCTGCTCCTTGGCCGGAAGGCAGCCCTTAGCGAGCGTCTGACGTGGAAGCAGAGGGTCAGTGCACCGCCCTGCCTGCGGAAGGAAGGCTTGTGCGCTACCATGACGTACCTGTTCCCGCCCGTCCCCCTCCATCCTGGCTCCGATCCCTCAGCTTCTCTTCGAGGGATCTGTGGCTCTCGGTTCCGCCCTCGAGAGACGCCTGCCCTTCGCAGTCCCTGTGCAGGGGGGGGGACAGAAACAGGCCAGGCACGGCCCTCCTGCAGGCGCGAGGCGGCCTTGCAAACAACAGCGTGGAAGGGTCCCGCCGCAGGGGCGGGTGGGGCCGGGGAGGCCTCCTCCCCGAAGCGGGCTGGACGACAGGCCCCGAGAAGCCGCGTCCTGGAAGCCACGTGCAGCCCGCCTTGGGGAAGCGGTCTCTGCAGATGGATGTGAGCGAAGTGTCTGCAGATGCGGTCGTCCTGGATGAGGGTGGCCCAGAGTCCAACGACTGGTGTCCTTACAGGTCAGGGGAGGGGCCGCTGTACCAGAGAAGATGGCCCCGTGAAGACGGGGGCTTACAGCGACGTGGACCAACCTCTGTTAAGCTGTTACAAACACAGAGGGAATAGGTGGCGCTTACGAGGTCCAGACGCCATCTCCAGCATGACCTGCCAGGAAGACAGCGTCCGCTCCGGAGGGCAGGGGCCGTGGGGGCGCGAGGTGGACGTGGAGCCAGGCACGGCCTTGGGCAGCACGGGCAGGACCCCAGGGGGTCGGGCAGACTGGGCCTCCTGCCTTCTTCCCTGGGGCCCCAAGAACCTCTAGGCCCGTCGAGGAGACCTTGGCACGGAGGGCTTCACACCCGGCCTGGCCATCCAGGCTGGCATCACACGTGGGGTCCCTGAGGCTGCTCTGGGCCGTCGGGGAGGAAGGGGGCAGGTAGGACCCCAGAACACCTGACTTCTGTTTGGAGCCTTTCCCCCTAAATGTGCCCAGGGCACGTCTGCACCTCTGCAAGATGGCCGTTCACGTGGCCAGAGAAACGTGTCCCATCCTCAGTCCCGGCCCTGGCCCTACAGCGCACCCAGGCAGGTGTGCAAAACCGCTGCTTCCCTGGAGAGGAAACCTCCCCAGGTGTGCCCAGGTGTGCGTGCACCTGCCGCTCCGGAGGAGCCCCATCCCCGCAGAGCGAGCAGGACCCCTCCCCGCGGGCGGTCGTGGCCTGGGGCTGCCGCAGCTCACAGCGGCAGTGTATTCTCCCAGCCTGCAGCTTAGGAGTCTGGAATCCAGGTGTGGAACGGGCCGCACTCCCTCGGAGGCTCTGGGGGAGGGGCCTTCCTGCCTCTCCCAGCTCCTGGGGGCCCCCGGCGTACCACCGCAATCTCTGCCTCCATCTACATGTGGCCGCTTTCCCTGGGGGGACACGTGTCGTTGGACTTAGAGCCACTCTTGTCCAGTGTGGCCCCATCTCATGTCCAGGCAGGGCCGCATTCGCAGGTCTGGGTGGACGTGAGTCTGGGGGTGCTGTTCGTCCCAGTACAGGCCCTTCCCAAGAAGATGCCACAACAGCCTGCCACTCACCCTCATCACTTATCGTGGACTCTGGGCACTTTTTTGAGCTGGAAGAGAACTCAGATCCTTGACTGGGCTGAACCAGCGAAGGGACGTGGAAGCCCAGACCCTGTGCCTCGGTTTCCTCACTTGTCAGCGAGGAGTGACCCGGCAGGCCAACCTCAGGGTCGTCACGGACGTGGAAATGGCCAGACTGCGGCGTGTGGATGACTCCTGACCCCGGGCATCCCAGCACGCACACAGTAGGTGCTCAGAAGTGCTGAACTGAATCTGGGCGTGAATGGGTGGGAAGGGGTCCTCTCCTCGGAGACCCCCAGGCCTGTCTTAGCCCCTCGGTCACCAGCACTGGTGACAGCTGCCTGGCGGCTGCGTCCCACAAGAACCAGGACGGGGCACTGCAGACCCGGCTGGAGGAGTGGGCGCGAGTTTGGGGAGAAACAAGGGAGAGGGCGGGCGGAAGAGGTCACGTCTGGCCGGAGTGCCGGAGGGCGTGGCCATGAGCAGGACCACACCCCCCGAGGGCAGACGGAGAGCAGGGGCCCTGAGGCAGCGCGGGGGTGGGCGCGCCTGAGTCCCGGGGTGCGGGACCGCGTTGAGCGGGTTCACCGCGTGTCCACCTGGTGCAGAGGGCTGGCCGCAGACGAGCAGTAGCCACGGTGCGGGAGCGGGCTGCGATCAGGGCAGGCCCTGGCTCCTGCTTTCCTGCGGCAGTTCTCAGAGTGGGGTCCCCGGACCACCAGCCGCCTCACCCAGGGCTGCTAGGCATGCAGGTTCCCAGGCTCCCCCCCCCGACCTGCTGAGTCACTTAGAGGGGCCAGGCCACCTGGGGTTTTATCACACCCATTCCCAAGTAAGGTCACATTCCCAGGTTCCCAGATGGACAACGTTTTGGGGGGACACAGGCAGGCCGCCACACGCCCCACCCGTCCACCCGTCCGTCCTTCCATCTGACGCATCTGTGGCCTCGTCTCGCGCAGCCCTGGGGTTGGCGGTCCATCCCCTGCGCTCTCCGTGGGAGATGGGGTCCCGCGTTGGAGGGTGCCCTGCCCGCCTTGCCCCCTGGTCAGGTCAGCAGGAACGCAGGGCCCTCCTCTCTGGGAGCTGAGGGTGCAGGGGGCGGGGTGGGGGGAAGGTGCTGAAGGGCGCCCGGGCGGGGCTGCCGCCAGGAAGTGGGGGCCCAGGGGCTTGCAGGTGGCTCACAACGCTGGCTCGACCCCGCCTCGGTGTCCCCGTTACCTGGCTGCCGGCCGAGCCCTGCGAGCTTCACTTCTGGGGAAGCTCTGTGGTGCCTTGGAGGTTTCTTCTCTATTAAATGCAGTCGTCTGGATTTAATTTTACTTTAGGGTTCCCGCAACATGTTCTTTTTATATACGTGTGAACGTGTGTGTGTAAATATACGTGTGATGTTGGGGAATTAACATCCGTGTACTTTCACTCAGCAAAGCTGCGGGAACCAGACCGTGGCCCCTTCGGGGTGACTCCTGCTCGCTCCCTCTCGCTGCGTGTGCGTGGGGGCGGGGGTCCCTAGCAGGCGGGCACAGCGGGCCCTCCCCTCTGGGAGCTGACGGTCTCGGGGGTGTCCGCAGAAGTCGCCCAAACGGGGACCACATCTGGGGGTCGGGGCTCGGCTACACCCACCACGCTGGCTGTGAGGCCTGGGCCGAGGTCGCCGTCCAGCAGGGCCTCCCCAGGAGCCAGCCGGCCTTGCCGGGAGACGTCAGCTGGGCAGGAGGTGCTTTTGTTTCTACTTCCGCGGGTTCGGGACAAACGGGAGCACCGGCTGGGAAAGCCAGGCCTCTGCTGGCCTTTCCGATGAAGCCCTCCCCGGAGAGGCTGTCGTGTCTCAGCCACGCCCATCAGGGATGGCACACGCGTGTTTACACACATGCCGTTGGGACGTGTGTGCAGAAATGCGCGGAACAGCGCCTGTCAGCCTGACTGCTGGGGGGATTTAAGCTGCGTTCTTCGAGGTGGGCGCTTACATGGTGAGTGTCCACGTCCTTCCTCTGAGGAAACTGCGCAAACCCTCGTCCCCGTCCCTCTGTCCCGTGTGCTGCACGTGGCCCTCGCTCCAAAGGCCCTGACCCCCCGTCCCCCCCAGCCTCCCGCAGCCTGGCCCCGCCTCTGCCGGCCCTGTTCCTGCAGCCCCGTCCCTGCGAGGGGGTTGGTCCCCGCTCTGGTCCAGAGTCCCGTCTGGGCTCGACGACCATCACCACTGGCATCTGTTGCGGTCAGAACAGTGGCGGTCAGGTGGGGGGACCTGCCGCTGGCAGGCGCCAGGGAGTCTCCCGGCGGGGCGGGGCAGGGCAGAAGGGGTGTCAGCCCTGAGCCACCCGAGCTACATGGACCTGCGTGGGCCCCTGGCGCTGTCTCTGGGTCATTCCAGCTTTCTGCGTGTGGCCCTGGACTCCCTGTGGCCCCACATCCTGCACGGAGGGTCTTTAAGGCACTGCCCAACCCCCCAACCCCCCCACCCTGGCCAAGAAACGTCCTCCAGGCCCAGAGCCCAGCCCGGCGTCTCTGCGGAGCCAAGGGTTGGATCCCGTCTGGTGCAGCCTGAGTGGCGTCCACGCTGGCCCCTGGCCCCTGGGGAGCTCCCGGTGCCCTGGCCCTCCGGCGCCCAGCCTGTGCTCACCCCGCTTCCCTCCTTCCCCTGGACCATCAGAGACCCTGTTGTCAGTTCCCGCGGCAGGCTGCTCCTGAGACCACTAGGTGTAGTCTCGGGGGGTAGGGTCCTGAGCGGCTCCATCCTGTCCCAGCACAGAAAGCGAGAAGCAAGTGATGGATGAGAAGGGATTTATTAGAATGGGACGCTTGTGAGGCTTACAGGCAGGCGGGCGAGAGGGTGCCGCGCCCAGACTTTCGCGGGCTACAGTCTTATGATGAAAGGAAGAGTGGGGAGAAGGTCACCTTCTTCCTCATCCTTGAGCAGCTGCCATGCTCCCATCCTCGGCCCCTCCTCCGTGCCGGCGGGGAGTCTTCCTGTCCCACCTGGTCCAGCCCGGAGCATCCCGGTGCGATGGAAACGGGCCGAAAGCCGGCACCACGCACCAGGATGTGGTACGTCACCTCAGGTCCTAGTATAACGTCACCCTTTCCTTACACTTCTGTTTCTAGTGCACAGAGGAGCGTGTCCCAGGAGTCACTGACCCGCTGGGCTCGCTGGGCGGGACGTGGGGCTCAGGCCACCACTGTGCTCTCGTTTGGGGCACGTCTCAGCCCCGCTGCTGGGCTCTGTGCTCCAGCAAACCTGCTTTCTTGGGTGACTGCTCCCTCACAGGCCCCCATGCTTCCCGGTGGGATGAACTAGTTAATTACCTGCTCTGTCCCTTCACTCTGTCCCCATCGCTCTTACGGCTACGAGACAACCGCCCTGACGACAGGTGTGCCTGGGGACGCCAGAGCCCTGTCCCAGCCTCCGCCTCCCTGCTCGGGGCACCTCCACTGCTGGGCGCACAAGCGTGACAGGTCACCACTCGGGGTTGCATCGCTTGTGACGGGAGCACGCTGCACCCTGAGGGCCAGGCCTGTCCCAGGCACGGCGTCCGAGGGCCCCGCAGGAGGCTCAGGGGGGACATCGCTGGCTTTGGGCATGCTCGGTCTGGTCAGCTGTGACACTCGTTTGTCAGCTGACGACCCCCGGTCCCCAGGGTCGGGGGGGGCACCGTGTGACGGGGGCACTCGACTCACCTGGGACGGGCCCCGCCACTTGGCTGGGAGGCGGCGCCATCCCCGTGCAGTGACGGGAGGGGCTTGATCGGCACTGAATTGTGGCTCAGACCCCTGGCGCCGGGGGTGGAGGAGGGAGTGACTGCCAGGGGACGGGGCTATTTTTGGGGTGGTGGGAAGGCCCTAGACCTAGACAGAGGTGGTGGCCGCACAGCCTGTGTGCATACTGGACGCCCCTGACCCGGGACCTCCCAAGTGTGCACCGTGCGATGTGCATTTCGCCTCCGTTGTCTCAGTGGTGCGTGAACCATCCACAGCTGCCACCTCTACTGACTGCCTAGGGCTGCTGGGGAGGGTCTGGGGAAATGGGGGGCCTGGCTAACGAAGGCAGTGGGGTCTCTTGGCGGGAGTGGAGAGCTCTCCGTCGACTGGGGTGACGGCTGTGCAGCTCCGTGGATAGACAAAGAACTGCTGCACTGCGTGCTGTGAACAGGCGCGTCGTGCGCTGTGAGTTACATCTCAGCAAACCGTTACTACCGAAGCCAAACCCATGGGGCTTTTCAGAGAAGCCCCCTCACCCAGCGGAGGTGAGCTCAGGCCCACGAGCTGGTTCTGGGGTGAGTAGGGGCCGTGCCGTGACAGAACGCCTCTCAGCTACGGGAGCCGCCGTGCAGGAACCAGGTCGACCCATCGGGGACTGGCCGTGTCCAGACCAGCGTGTGGGCTCTGGGGCCTCACGGGATCTGAGGAAAGCCGTGGACCCCCCGCTTGCGGGGGAGGAAGAATGCACACAGAGCACTCTGAGTACAGTTTCAGGGGATGCCCTGAGCCCGAGTCAGGTGTCCACGGCAGGACGGGGCAGGATTGGGAGAAGTGGTGTGGAGCCGGCTCACCTGATGGGACCCGCACTGCCAGACACCCGGCCCCCTGCCCTTTCCGCTCTGTCCCCAGTGCTCCGGCCCCAGGATGGGCCTCGGACTGGCTGTCCCCAGGCCTGACCCGCACCCTCGTTTCTGATGGGATGCTGCCGGTTCTCGAGATTCGTTTGTGCGTCTACCAGCCTCCAACTCGGGGCCAGACAGGAAAGCCCGTGTGTGCCACAGACTCATGGCTGTGCCGTGAGGGATGCAGTTGGAACGCACGGGCCTCAGGTGGGGACGCCACGCGGGAGCCCTTGGGCTGCAACCACGATTGATCAACTCATGTGACCACTGATGAGCTGAGTATTCGTAACTTGTGCTTTACTGCTGGCTCTGCCCCCCCTCTGTGTAATCACAGCCACAGGGTCCACGGGACGCGGCCACGCCGACGGTCGTCCTTCCCCGTCTCAAGGACACCAGGCAAAGGACACAGTGCTCGCAGCGCTGTGCTTCTGCACAAAGGTTTCTCCCACCTCTTGGGGCCTGCTCCTAGGTGACGCAGCAGGTGGCGAGTGGCTGCGTGTCCTGGATGTGTGTTCACGTGATGACGACATGCCACACATCGTCATATGTTGGTTTTCCTCAGGTAGACCTCCTGGTCAGCACAGTGGCATTTCGACAAGAGGGAACCGCGTGGCTGCCGCGCAGTGAGGGTCTCCGGGTTAAGCCGGGGGATGGCTGGGGGGGGGCAGGCTGCCCGTGCCGTGGGGGTCGGTCGCTGTGCCCCGGCCTCCCCGGGGGACGCAGGGCCCCGGAGCCGGGAGCGGGCAGGAAGAGCCGGAAGCCGCGTGTGGGCGAGGCCCTGGATGCTGGGTGTGGGCCTGGCCCGGGCCCCAGCCCTGCCTCGACGGGCCTCACATGGACTCCGTGGGGAGGGGCTGTCTGGCTGGAGGGCTCCGGGCAGGGGCCTCGGCTGGTGTGGACGTGTGGCCCCCGTGTCCACCCTGGGGGGGGGGGTGCGCACCCCACCCGAGGGGGAACCAGCACCCACCCTGAGTGCTCAGGGGCGTCGGGCCTCGTCCGGGGAGACAGACTTGCCTGCTCTCGGCATGCCGTGTGCTGGCGCGGGGAAGCCTCTCAGACACCCTGGGCGCGCGTCCTCCTCTTACGCGGGGTGAGCGACGCCAGCTCCCGGGGCACGGCCTGGGCACACCACCTGCCGGGCCGGCCCGGGTCTCGGGGGCAGGCCCTGCCCCCGTTCTCAGTTCAGCCGGGCGCAGGGCGAGCCGCCCCTGCCAGCAGGATGGGTGCAGGCTCAGCAGGCAGCCCTCCCAAGGGCTGGCTGCGTCCCCCGTGGAGCCGGCCCCTTCCCGCTCGAGGCCAGCCAGCGGCTCCGTGAGCGCGGCCTGCTCTGCCTGCTGGGGGCGGGGGGGGGGGGGCGCCACAGCTGCCACCAGATTGTCACCTGTGGTCAGGGCCACACTGAGCACCGGCCCGTCCCTGGAGGCTCAGAGGTGAGTCGGCCGCAGCCTCTAGTCTGTGAGGGGACCAGGGGAGGAGGAAGACTCCTCACGGCAGGACCTGAGCTCCCCAG